>NC_092862.1:109896495-110082370 GCF_032062135.1 Pyxicephalus adspersus
ATCATCATGGACTAACATGGATCACACTCATCATCATGCATCACACTCATCATCATGGACTAACATGGATCACATTAATCATCAGGGACTAAGGCAATCAATGGGCGATGGTGGACTGCTTAATATTGTTCTGCCATGAGCAGTAAAAGCTAGCAGGGGCAACTAGGAATTCTGTATGAATTGAGTAGGGAGTGCCTCCTGAAAACCCCAACCAACATCAGCATATACCACTGTATACTTCAAGAAAAGGGCTGGGTGTTTATATTATAGGGGACATTCCCATTGGCAGGTTGTTGTTAGAGAGCACTTCCCTTTGTATTCCTATAGAACTAGTTCTAATCACTATTAAATGAGATACCACATATACCTTACCCTTAGTTTGTTTTATATGGGAAGGTGGAGAATTCTGAACCTAACAGACATTTTCCTGCTGATGCTGATTTCTGACATGTTATGTACAATTGGCCTAACATCATCTATTATTGAAAAAATAACATCCTCCTCCATGGTCTTTTAAAAAACAAGAACTGGATATCATAACACCAGCGGCCGTTTATCCAAGGAATAGGGAATCTGCAAGAATATTTTGCCGCTTAATGCTTTAACGCTTTTCAGCCTTACCATAGCTATAATCAGACTGGCAGAGGGAACAGCAGTTATCTCATGGCTGCTGTTGGCAGGCACCTTGGTTGTCCACTTCGCTGGTTCCAAAAGTACCAATATTTATAACTGACAACACGGGGCAGTACTGAACCACTAACAGCTGCTCCCATTTATTCAGGTGAGACACTACATGTAGGGAGCAGTTCAAATGTGTGTGGGAAGCAGTGACCACACCTGAATCTCACTGCTAGCCTAACTCTTTACTATAATCTTCCATAAGCAAGCCTATTCAAAGCACAAAAAGGAACTGTTCTAGTTTGGAACCAGCCATATAGCTGGGAGGAGGGTTGCATGCTAAAATGTCCAGCCAAAGGGACTATATTCCTTTTGACTGATGTTGTACACTACTAGGCAAGGGTAATTTCTGTTGGCCAGGAATAGAGCTTGGAGCAAAACTATAGGGATTAAAAAAAGAGGGTAAACTTTTTTGATGCAAAGTACTTACGGAAAGTTAAACACAATATTTTTATTGTTGTCTAAATGTTGCCTGCTTTTCATAATGTGTCATAACTATGAACATTGTAATGCACAGCGTAATGTGTTAGTGGTATAAAAAAAAAATAATAGGGGTTAATATTAATGAAAATGGCAATTAGTTCTAGCTATACACAAGCATTTTTTTTCCATTGTGACATAAAAATGTGTCTGTTTTTTTTATCACAATTTCAGTTGAAATAAACAGAGAAAAGGGATTCAGACTACCCCATGCTGTCCAAAGTTCCCTAAATAAATTAAGGAAACAATTTCTATAAAATTGAATGGTTGATTGATTTTTTAAATTAAAAATAACAATTTTAAACCCATTTTAAAAAAAATGGCATTCTGAATCTTCTTGACCAATCAGGATCGATATAATCTGCTTCCTTTTAGATTTTAGCTGTATTGTTGTCATTTACTATTGCTGTTGGTGTGTTTTCACCCACAAAAGTGCTACTCCTTGCTACATTTCAATATAGTAACCCAATGGGTCTGATCTGTTAAACCTCTCCAAGGTTTGGAAAAGAAAAGAAAAGTCTCTCCAGCCTTGGAAAGCTTTAATAAATCAGGCTCAATGAGAGAAAACTCATCTCAAGAACATCACCATATAAAAGTTATGCATTCCATGAGTGGGAGCAATATGGTATTACATATTACCATGGATTACACACAAACATAAAAAACAATATATACCCTATAACATCATATATAAAAATATGTAACATCATCAAACAATATAAATATATATATATATATATATATATATATATATAATTCATTGTTCGTTACCTGGGAATGTTTCATGAACTTCACATTCATTAAACAAAGTTCCGACCTGGGTTGGACTCCACTGATCTGATGAATATTGTTCTGGTAAAATTAAAAATCCTTACTGTTAGAGAGCTGTGAATGCACTGAACATACAGGATTACCCTAATTCTTTAAAACCCAGACCATGACAAATGTGGATTTTAAGAAGAATTTTTAAAAAACAGTTAAAAATAATCTTTTTTTGTCCTTTGTTGTTATATGGTAAATTATCTTCTTTTGAGGAAAAAGCATTATTGTTTAAAAGTTGGGAGGACTACACTCAGGTGCCTTAAGACTAGATAGAATTGTAACTGTCCATCTTATCCTATGGATTTTAATTGATTTGGTCATTCAATAAGTTACTATACTAAAAACAAACTACACTTGTAAACAAGATAAAAGCATTCCCATTCTCTAGCATTAACAACTTTATGCATTTGAAACCTAAGTGCTTAAGTGTCAAAAATCTCAGCTGACATCTTAGTGACAAGATGACAGGGAATAATTATGTGTTAATATGCATTAGCAAAAATTTCAGAGGATCACATCAGGCAAATGTTCTAATGATCAGGCTTTTAAGCTGTTGTTTTAACATAATGAATTATGAATTGATCATATATTTTAAAAAAAAATTTTAGTTAATGTGTTGTTTTTACTGATATCATAAGCATATGCTGTCAGCAAGCTGGTAATACCATTTTTATGCATGCTACAGTCACTTTTAATGTGGTTTCTGTTTTTCTACCAACTAAGAAATCAATGGCTAAATTGAATGTAGTACTTAGTGTAATAATGGTTAAGATTTGTTTAGATAAATCATACTTTCCAATAAACTTTGGTTAAGTACACAGGCTTCTTTTGCTGTATTCTATTTTTTGCTTTTAACATTTTGAACATTTGTAGTATCAGTCCCATTGTTTGCTCATTTTTTCAAGGCACGTATCACATTTGCAAGTATATTTTTCCTGATGTAGAAATGCAGCCTTATAATGTAGCTGCAAATGCTAAATGGCAGCAGTAGAATAAGTAGATGTATACCAAACCTCTGATGGTAAAAGACATAGGAACTCCTATACTATGTCACTATAACACGGGAGAAAGACTTAGGGTATAGCAGAGAAAAGCTAAAGTATTAAAAACTAACAATAGTTTTTTGTATTCTGGTTAGCAGGCGAAGAGCATGATCATGAAGCCATGATCTATTACTAAGACCAAGGTCAGGGCAATAAAACAAGGTTCATAATCTGTTATACCAGGCAAGGACAGAAAAGACAAGGCTTAACTATTCATTACAGAGTCCAAAGTCAGGGTAGGCTTGTAAGGTTCATAAAATATTTACAAGTAGAGGTCAAGGTAGGCAAATTAAAATAGGAGCCTCTTTATAAAGCTTCATAAACACTGGGAAAACTATCATCAAAGCAATCCATGTGACTGCTACGGGGCCCAGTACGAAGAGAGGCTTAAAGACAAGGAGGTATATTGAGTAGCAGCCCAGAAGAAAGCTACACTGTGCGATTCCATCTGCCGTCAAAAATACAGCAATGCCGCAACCATTAAAAGTCAATGTGGCAGTGATCTGCACACTCCTGCTGCCCATGGCTGTAACCAGTGCAGTCCTACCTCCTGCTCTCTACTTTACTATGTCAGCAGGGTTTAAAGAAAAGCTTTTCCAGGTGCAATATGAATGGGAAAAGTGAGCAAGAAACACTGCACAGCACAGCGGCAGCAAGGAGAGTATACTGAGAATCAGCAAAGCAGCATATTATAAGCATTTGTCTTATGCTGAACTATCACCAAAATTTTCACTTTACATAAAAGAAGTAGCATTTTCTTCAATGGGAAAAAAACTGCCGATCTCATGCATGTGCAGTGAGTAGGCATGCTTTTCTTTCCCATTTGCAGTCACCAAATTTAGCTCCTGCGCAGTGTGAGATCGGGTGACATAGGCGGAAGAAGACGAAAGAAGATGGCTGCACCTGGTGCTGCGCCAGGACTTAGGTCGATCAAAAGGGGACCCCATCAATGGATCTGTGGAAGTAAAGGTGAGTTTTTTTTTATTTTTAACATTAGGGATTCCACCCATATGAGCATAGTAGAGTTGTAATGGGAAGCTGATCACTCATCTTTTTTAACTTTCATGGTCTTAAAGCAGAACTAAATCTGCAACTACTCACCTATCTCTGTTCCATCACAGGGCATTGTCATTTTCCCTCTTTTCTATTTCCTGAAAACAATCTGTGGCCATCTTGATTGATTGTGCCTAGATGACATAACTCCAGCACAGGCACGCAGGAGTTCATTTATTTCCAGCATGTGCAAGGGAAGCTTTCTACAACAAACACCTGCCTGAATCTTAGAAATTTATAGTGTGACTTTAGTTCCACTTTAATGGGAGGGGAATAGTGCAACCCGCTCATGCTTAAATGGAAAAAAATTTAGCGGCCCAATGTATCTAACATACAAGAATAACCAGAATACACTACCATGCACAGAGGAGTGTATGTAACAATACAACACACAGTGTGGGGCAGTAAGAAGTATGTAAGTGTAGAGAATAAAGCAGACAGTGGTGGATAATATAAAATACAAAGTACAATAGACAGGTGTATTTATTATACAATATAGTGCTCAGGAGTGTAATGAACAATACAGTGTAAAGAGTGTGGTAGTAAGTAGTAATGTACAAGAAATCATATAGATTATTCAGTACCACATTTTTAAAGCTACAAATGCACAGATCAGATAAAAAATATGATAAATATAGCAATGCTAAAGGGGATTTGTTTTAAAAAAGCCAAAGTCGTTTTTTACAATAAAAATCCTCAAGTATGACTTTAGTGATGGCATAAAATGTTTTAATGTTCTTGCAGGTAATTTAGAAGAAAAACCCATGCATTAAAAATATAAATTTTATTCATAGGCAAATCCAATTTAACAGAACAGGCATGTAAACAAACTGCAGTTATCTTATATCCCTCCAGTAATTGAACATCACAGAGCTGAAATATTGTGGCACGCAGAACACAGAGATTGTCTAGTAAACCACAAGTTAGATTTAGAATGCCACATGTGAAATTTATATACCGCTGCATATCACAGCACCCTATCATCTGTTAGATGACTGCTTTACCATGCTAAATTTAAAAAAGATAACACCACCCTCATGAAAGCCGCTAAAACAAAATAAATGTCCTTGTTCTGGTATAAAGATCAGCTCTATGATAAGCAGCAGCTGGCACAGCTTTCATTTTCATAGCAAAAGGTCAAGGAAAATTATATTTTAATAAATGGCATATTTTATGCAAAGTTTTTTGATTACAGAGGAACAATGCATAATAACTATTTATTGTGAGTATTTTTAAATATAAAACCAACATGCAAATTTTAAAAGAATTAAACTAAAATGTCACATGTTTTTTACCATTTTTTTAGCATTCATATGAAATACAAAGGTGTACACTGGGTCACTTATGTGACAATTAAACTTTCTATTGGTGACTTTACATTCTTGAACATTTTTTTTGATTACTGGAAAACAACGCATAATTTTTACTTCTTAATTTGGGTTTAGAACATGGTTTTTGCATTTCTTGTGATCCTAAAAACAGCACAAAAGTATTTGTGGAATATGTAGGGACATGTAACCTCCCAATAAGACAGAATGCTTAGGCTTGTGTGCCCAGGTCTGAACACTGGTGCATGTGATGACATCATTGACTCCGTGTAAGTCCCAGTCCCACCATCAGAGCTTTTTCAAGGATAGGCTTCTACTTCTGATGTAATGCTGCTCTTGTATGACTGGACATGTGTGCAACTGGCCAGTGGACAGCTAAAGTATATTGTTACATTGGACTTACCAGTCAAGCCTCTACTCCCCAAACATCACTGCCATGTGACAAAGCAACAGACCTCTGGGACATGTAATCCATTGACAAGCTATTTAATGTGTGGGCAGAGACATGGAGTGATGATACCAAAGTCTTTTACCTGTAAATGTTTATTATTGTGTTGTTTTTTTTGCATGATATTGGGTGGGAGTAGTTATTCCTAGGGACTACAACATGGCTGCCTGCTCGCTGCAGCCTGCTCCTTCTTCCTGATTACCACTACAGCTGACAAAGTACAATTTGACCTGTCTTTGGCATTGATATCATGAGATATCTGGATAACTGATACCTTCTACTACAGAGGCTCCTGGCAGGTACAGAGACTGAAAAATCTGTTCCCAACCACTATTGGTACTGTTGGAGTGTCTGCTGTCTGGTCCCACAGCACCCCTGGGCAAAGGGACCCAGTGTGAGCTCCCCAATAGTTATGCAATTGGGACTATTATAGGTTTATATTAGGGTGTAAAGTTCACGTTAGGTTAAGGATTATTCTTTAAAACTCTGTAAAGAATAAGTTAAAGTTAAATGTTAGGCTTAATTGTTGTGAAAACTTAAAGCGTAACTAAACTCAGAAATTTCACTTTACATAAAAGGGTAGACAACCCTTTTATGTTAAGTTAAAATTCAGATTGTTTTTTTTGTTTAAGTGCAACACCCTTTTTGTTAAAAAAAGGGTGCAGCACCGCCCCCTGAATGGGAGAATGAACGGGAGCGCAAAGCCTTCTGGGATACCTACATCATGCATCTCGGGAGGCTCTTGGGTGCTCGGGCATGCGCAGAAGAAGCCTTTTCCTGAAAATGAAAAAAATTGCCAATCTCAAGCAGGGGCAGTGTGATTGGCAAGTTTTTTCCAACCTACGTCACCCGATCTCGAACCTGGGTCGGATGACATAGAAAGAAGAACCCGGAAGAAGAGGCAAAAAAGGCAGCGCCCAGTGCGCTTTTTTGGATGTGGATACCAGGACGACGCGGGACTCCATGGAAGACACCTCCAGACCAATCGACTGTGCTGCAGGATTGATGGCAAGTGTATTTTTTTTTTGTTTTGGGAATTTTTGAGTTTAATTCCTCTTTAAGTGTTTAGTATCAGATGAGAGTTGTGGTTACGTTTTAGATTCATGTTAGGTGTCAGGGTTAGAATAAATATAAGAGAGATGTCATGCACTCTTTTATTTTCACTTCTTTAATGTTTATTTAAAGCAATTTATATAAAAATTGGCAATTTAAATCGGAACTAAACCTGGTAAACCTACCTGTCAATGTTCCAGTGCTGAGCGCCACTATCTTCCTTCTATCCTTCCACTTCCAAAAGATATTCAGCCATTTTGATTGGCTGTGTCAGGATTACATAACCATACTTCACCCTGACACACGCAAGGGAAGCCAGTAATGTCAGTTTTCCCTGGTAACTAAAGCCAGTGCTGGTCATGTGTAATTATGGGCTAAGCCTTTTTTTGCCAGAAACATGGAGTGATCAGGCAGGTAAGTCCTATTCTTGCAGGAGAGACATCACCTTTCCTTTTCTGCAAAAAATGACCTGCCTGATTATACAATCTTAAGTGGACATTAGTTCCAATTTACATACTGTTATATTATCTATTACAGCACATATGTCTTTAGGTCAGAAATATGCACAGCTGTCATTAGTAATAGGTCTTAAGTTTTCATTTTTCATTCTTATTACATTCGAACAGTTAGAGCATAACATCTAACACTTCAATATCTGCATTATTTTTCTGCTTAATTAACTAATCAATAACGTCTGGCAACAATTTGCAATAAACCACAGTAATCTCATATGGCTTCATATGACACATGGATTAGTTTTTACCCATTGTGATTTAATCTTCAAAGAAAGCAAACACTGAGCACCAGCAAGCACTGATAGTTTTAACAAATCTTCAGCTATATTTCCTAATTCTTTTAATGTTTACTCAAGTAGGTTAGTTAACATTAGTAAACTGGAAAAAATTTATAGTATGCTCAATGTAATCATTTAGGGAGTTGAGGGACTGTAAACCAAACTGCAGCGAATAAGGTGGAAAAGCGTGTTTCTTGCTGAAGGGACGGTATACTGTAATGTATTCCTTTCCCTTGGGGATATTATTGGACCTGTCTGGTCCCGTAAAACCAGGATAAATTATATTAAAAGATGCTGACAATGGTAAGAATTATCTTAATAATCTTTGTTTAAAAAAAACAAAAAATAAATAATACATATGTGACAATTATGATTTGTTTCTTCTGCTAGCAATATAAACTTTACTAGTATAAACATTCCTGTATGTTATGGGCTTCCTGAAAGCATTCTATATTATCAATAGCCCATGGGTATAAGGCATACTGCCTTTGATGTGTTCAGCAATGGCATTATAAGAAATTTCATGCTACATAACATCTGAGCCCTCTGGGGAGTGGTGGACAATTTTCCTGTGTGGAAAGAATGAGATTGACCCATCGGCATTGCAGAACACATAACAACCTAAACCTTATGTTTTATACGTGCATAGGCAATATTTCTCAAATCACTGTGCAGTTTTTCTTGAAGATGCTAAAACTTTAAAAAATGGCTTAAAAAGTAAAAAAAATGCAGAAAAGCTTTGCCATCTATTAAAAATGTGATTATAATCCTATATCAACATAAGATTGAAAATGTATTAATATTATTGGGAAATAAATTATAAATATATAGTATAAATATAAAAATAGTATATATTATTATATACTATATAAAACTTCATAAAAAAAAGTTTTTTTAATAAATTATTTGATTTGACAATGACCTACATATTTAAGTTGCCAAAGAGCAGGAAATGACTGACCCTTTCCAAAACTCAAATAATTTTCTGTGATAAGATCACACATTTACCAAGATATCTCAATGAGCAGAAGACATGTGTTGCTACCTTGTAATATTGCAGTCTTAAATGTCTGTGTATTGTGGGTGTTTTTCTGATCCAGGTGAAAATGGATAAGCTAGAGAAAACTCTCTTTCTGAAGCCAGTATATTTTATCATTTTTTCCATTCCTCTGGGTGTTGTAAGATGAGATTTTAGTGGTTTGATGTCATATAGGATCATTTATTGCAGTAAGATTTATTTGATCCACTGTAAAGAGATTGTGGTCTTGACATTGATATTTAAAGTGTTTTTAAAGCCCAAATTGTGTTTTCTATTGGTTTGAACTGTGAAGGGTTAGTACAGTTTTTTTATTGCTGTCTGTGCTTCAACTAGGAATATTCATCATATGGCTATGTTACAATGGCCATGAGATTACAATGAGCCTACTCATACCAGTAAATTGCTGCCTTGGAAGGGGGGGTGGAGATGCTACAGGTAGCATGCGTCAGCCCCATAGAGAATGAATGGGGGTGGCAATGAGCAGTACTAATGCCGCTTACTGCTTTCAGCTGGGAAATGTGTAGACACTGGGTCTTTAGGTACCAGTGCTGTGGTGCCAGTGACCTTACCAGCCACTGGGTGCAACGTGGGATCACTTGATCCCCAGGCAGGTCTGCACCTATCCTATGAGTTGTGCTGATCATGATTACAAAACTGGAAAGTAAACGAAAATTAAAATTTACCAGTTGCTTTTGGGACAGGAATAGAGGAAAATCTTTCAATGTTTTTGTTCCAGTGACAACTGTCTAAAGGAGCCTTTCTCAACCTACTTATCTCTAAAAGGAACACCTGAAGTAATGTTTAGATTTGGGAACTTCTATTAAAACTATTTTTGGAGTGTCAGTGGGAGCCTTTTAAATGTGTGGTCAGTGGAACAAATGTCATCTTTATAGCCACCTAAAAAAATAATTAGAGTCATGCTTGGCTCTACCACAGGGTGTTGCTCCCAGAACATTAAATGGGAGGTCAATTAACCACAGTTCCAGGAATCCCTAGAAACCTTTGGAGGAACATAGGGTTACATAGAACCCTGGTTGAGAATGGCTGGTTTAAAAGTTTATTTAGATAAACACCTAAAATTGAATTTATGAGGCATGTGTGAAGCCTAATCAATGCCCTTTTAGCCCCTGAGCTATCATTATTATTATTGGTAAAATGGGGAAGTTCAAATAGGTGCTTGTTTTTGTCATGTGCAAAAGTAAAAACCTTGGCTGCATAGTTTTTAAGTTCTTTTCATCTCAGTTGTCATAATAGAAGTCAATGAATATGCCCAAAAAGTTTAAACCGAGTTTTCTTCAAACTGAATAATAAAATTCACTCTGGCACTCCACTAAGCTGACTCTCTACTCTACAATCTGTTATGAATGCTCCAGCCAGACTTATCCAGTCCTCTTCTGCTGCCTCCCTTTTCTGTTTTCTCATTCAGTTTTCTTCATTGGCTTCCATTTCACCTTAGAATCAAATTCAAGCTCCTGTGCTTTGCATTAAAATCCTTCGGCAGTTCTTGTCCCACTTACCTTTCTGACCTAGTATAAAAATACTCCCCTAGTCACTCTCCTCACTCCTCTGATGACCTACTAATGATTTCCCCATTCATAACCTCGTCACACGCACGGCTCCAAAGCTTTTCTAGCACTTCCCACGTCCTATTCGACTTGTTCCTACTTTCTGCTTATTTAATAATAATGATAACATTTATCATATTATATTATAGAGCACAAGCATTGCAACAGGCCCTGCACAACAACAGAGGGGCATCCCACATCCGGTGCTGCTTATCAATGCTTAGCAATGGTCTATGTTGAGGGACACATCTCTGCTGACCTACAGAAATTCATGCAATGAAGGAAGTAAGTAAAGATATTGATTATGTGTGGCATTGCTGTTGTCCTGTTCACAAATGACACGCAGCATGACGCGTGCAGTAAGTATACTCCATCTGTGTTTACATGTTACAGTGCTTGTTTTCGCTGATATTTCTGAAATGTCACGTCATG
Source organism: Pyxicephalus adspersus (assembly GCF_032062135.1). Lineage (NCBI taxonomy): Eukaryota > Metazoa > Chordata > Amphibia > Anura > Pyxicephalidae > Pyxicephalus > Pyxicephalus adspersus. Next base: position 109,907,230 of record NC_092862.1, read on the forward strand.
TCAAAAAATCAAGATATTTGCTGACTTTATCCACAAGATATTCAGAGAATGACAGCCATCACATGCTACTGTACTTTGCTATTTCCATTGGCTTCTGTGGCAGTATGGTGGATAGTGACCATAATGATGACAGACAGACAGTTTCACAAACAGCAATACACCAATTATTGTGGAGGAACCAAGGACACCAGAGCCTCAGGAGGTGCAAGAATTTTGACATGACAACACAATATTACAACAGAAGCAGCACATTTGTTTTGCACCCCAGAAAAGACATGAAGTAGTTTGAAGAAGAGGATGGACAAGACAAAGATCTAATCCAGGTGATAGGCCAAATGAAAGCCAAAATCGAAAATATCACTGACAAATGCTTCGAAGCATTTTAAAGAGTGGAACTAAATTTTATATCTAAACAACTGCAACCAGACAGGTCTGCCTCATCGTAATTTTTTATTACACTCACCTGTTCTCGTTCCCTCATGGGTGCCACCAACTTTACTTGTCCTTCTTCCAAATTTACAGTCTTCGGCCATCTTGATTAGTCTCCTGCACACGTTCCCAAAACTACTTAGCATATCCTGGCATCATACACTGAGCTGCACACCTGGTGTAAGAGACTTTTCTCCACTACAACATGTCTACAGTGCAGTTGGCATTACAAAATAGAGGTCTATGAACAGCCCCTGATAATAAGTAATAGGGTTTATCAAAGGCTGCTTATAGACCTCTGTTTTGTACACCAGACTCTTAGTACACATTTTGTCCACCTGAGTGAACTCTAGGTTTCTAGGGTGAAAGACAATAACTGTGTGATGGATTAACACAACATAAAATTTGTTTTTAGTTTGCTTTAACTCAGCTAAGATTGCTTACATATATAGTAATCACAGCTTGGAACTTCTACCTTCCTACCTTTTCTTAAGCCGCATACACATGTGCAATTATAGTCGTTGGAAGGGATCTTTCACAATCCTTTCCAACGACTAAGCACTGCACTATGCATAAACGAGTGTTGTACATACAGCACCATTCTGCTGTATGCAGAGGGAAGGGGGAGAACGATGGAGCGGCACCCTGCTGCGTGCTCTCCCCCTTTCTTTGCATTAGGACCATTCGTCGTCCATCTTCCGTGGATCTGCCCGGACGGTCGTTCAGACGATGGACGACGGGCACTGTACACACACCAGATTCTCGTCCGATATTAGCCCTGAGCTGATTATCGGGCGAGAACCAATGGATGTGTGTACGTAGCTTTACTCATTCTCAAAATTTAACGTACCTTTTTGCCTTTCCTGACAATGTTCAGTGAAAATTTGATGTAACATTTTAACAAAAGTAGAAAAAACAAAAATAGGAAAGCTTTCCCCTTTGCCAATTTGAATTAGAGCACCATTACTTTAGAAGTTTTACTAATCTCCTGTCCAGTTAGGATACAAAGAATAGAAATTAATGAAAAGCAAACAGCAAGTATATTCTTGTCCAATAATGTCACAAGATTCTTTAGAGCTGAGCATCAAAAATAGCAGCAAAGTAAGTTTCTATTGTGACAAAGGGCCTGATTTATTAAAGTTCTCCAAGGCTGCTGAGAATACACCTTCATTAGTGAAGCTGAGTGATCCAGCAAACTTGGAAAGGATTTATTAAGTCATTTTCTATTTGTTAGGTAATGTTTTCAATCCTGGACCAGATCTATTCCAGGTTTGCTGGAACACCAAGCTTCACTGATGAAAGTGTATCTTCTCCAGCCTTGGAGAGCTTTAATAAATCAGGCTGATAGTGTGCAGCTGTCTCTTGGTCCTCCCAAACTCTACAGTTTTCAGTCAAATCTCCTGAATAATTTTTGTCCAGAGAGAAACCTTAAGGCTTACTCAAACCTGTGTTGTGTGAAGGAGCAGTAAAATGTGTGTTTTTAAGGTAGTTACCACAATACACAGTATCCCACGATTTTCATTGCAGTGCCTTTAATTTTTATTACCACACCTTGCCAGTAAAGCTTAACACACACCTGCATTTCAGTGTTTGTGCCTTCTGGTATTGAGGAAAAAATGTTACATGCCTGATTTTTTATGCATTGTGATGAAATGGAAGCCCTCTCAAAATAAAATGCCTTCTTTAATGCAATGCACTTTAATTATTCAAATTGTGCATATTAAAAATTATTAGTAGATTGAGCGGTATAATATTTGTGAAAATTAAGGCTAAGTTTTGGCATGCAGAAAAATTTATCCAGACTACCTATTTTCTCTTGTTTCCTTTTTTCATGTCTATTAAACATTTCAGTTGTAAGAGAAAAGGAGTGAAGGATTTGGCAAATGTCTTTACATTTGCAATTAAGAGAAAACAGAAAGTTGCCTAGTGAATGCTTCAACAAACAATCTTAATGCCGTAAAGGGTTTATTGACTGCTCTTTACGTTCAAACCTCATAGAAAATAGCTTAATAATGAGTTTGGCAAATGTTTTTAACAAAGCAAAGCGTTTGGTAATGTTTTTAACATTCTAACCAGATTGTGGTAAAGCACTGCAAAGCTTTGGCCTTAAGCTCAACCAGAGCAGCCAATCAGCTGCGTTCTGATGAATGTCTAAAGATTATGATATGTTACTAATGATATTATTAAAGTAATAATTGAACCTGAAATGTGTATATGTTTCATTTTATTTCATTTTTTCCATTCTACAATTTGTTTTACAGTTTATGCTTCTGCTGTATTATTGCATGCAAGCAATCATATTTCTACATGTGTATTCATGTTGGTGTATATGTTAAAATCTCAAGTACTGTTAGATTATGAGTATCCTGAGAATAGTACGCACTATCTGAAAATAAATCTGAGGTTTACTTTTTCTTTCTTGTTTTAAAACTCTTTGGAGTTATCAGAATTCCTATCCAGCAATATTATTTGATCTCTATGTTTCTTAGCAATTACATCCCCCTCCACATGAAACCAATTCCATTTAGAAGGATTTACTTCTTTATTTAAGCCCCTATGCCTAGAGAGAGTCTATTCCTTATCTTCCTTATTGTACGTTTCTATTTTATTACCTTACTTTCAGAGTAGATGAATCAGTCATTCTATGACTTTATTGCTGGGGAAAAAAGGCAGCGCAATTTGTTTCAGCGATTGCTCTTCATTGATATAACTTTCTGAACCTTTAAAATTATACCAATAGACAGATCTATCTTAAAAAACGTCATTGAAAATCTGCCAGTGGGAATAACCATTCTTACTTTATACATTCTTCAATAAGATTAAAGAAACAGATCTATTTCTTAATTTTTTCTTCCTTGCAAGTCATTGCAAATCACTATGTACAACACCAAGAAGTAGTGGAAACACAACTTTGATTATATGTTATAACAGCAATAATAAACTTGGGAAAGCCGTCCTGTAAAACAGATGTAAAGAAACCAACCAGAGGCTCACCATCTGGGCAGCCAAATGATATATTGGCAGCACAATAGCTCAGTAGTCAGTTTTATGCTGAATAAAAACAGAGAGCAAAGAGAACCTATATTAAAAAAAAGCTGTCACATAATTATGAAGACAAAATATTGGTATTAATTAACAAAATAAAGTATTACATACTTAGCATGCCTAATACAATTGATGATTGAAGGTATCACAAGTTAACATTCCCTGTGCAACTTTCAAAGAAAAATTTTTGAAAGTAAACATGCTCTACTCCTTTAGTAAATCAACCCCAATGCGTAAATGTTTAATAAATAAATAGTTTAATAGGTGATACATTTTATTAGATGTTATTATGCCAGACGGATAGCATTCTCTTGCACTCCCGGGTCTTTAGAAAACAGGTAGTCCCTGGGTTACATACGAGCTAGGGACTGTAGGTTTGTTCTTAAGTTGAATTTTTATGTAAGTCGGAACAGGTACATTATTTTAATAAATGCAATTAGGACAGATATTTGTCTCAACATATTATTGAGCAATGTGGTGTTACTTACTGTATATAAACCTCACTGTGAGTTAATCACAAACAAAGCAAAAAAAACAAAAACTTTATGGAGTCTAGACATTCATTAACTTCTGGAGCGACCTGTGCTTTGATATGCAAAAAGAAACAACTGCAGAGTTTGTCCTGGTCATTAAAAAGTTACAAGATGTGACAGATCAGCTCAGCCCTTAAGATCACCCACAACCTCAGCTGTGTTTAGCAAAAGATTTCTTCTGCAAGTCATGTAAAACACCCCCTCCTCCCATCAAGCCTCTGTCCTCCACACCAGCGAGCAGGGAAGCACTGTTCGTATCTATGAGTTGTCCATATGTCGGATGTCCGATGCGGGGACTACCTGTAGATGTGTGGAGTAAAGTACTGGGTTTTAAGCCTGGCCAAACAGAATTTTTATTAATGAATTCATACAGGATGAATTCACATTATAATTGTTCTGTCTTTAGCATTTAGCATTTCGGTCCTTGTACTGTTTTATTGAATAATCATGTTGTGTCTTTTAGGTTCTTTCCAGGTTCAATGGTTTTCACGTATGTCCAAAATAGGTTTATATTTATGAAGTTATGATAGTCCTGCATTGTACGTCAGGACATTGAGAGCACAACATGGAAGTCAGATTAAAGAGGAATGACACTGGCCTCTAGGTGAGGGATACGGTAAGTAAACTTGCTGCTTGGTTGGGGTGTATGGTGAAATATGGAATCACTCTCTAATGGAAATTACATTACATTCATTCCCAGGGAATTTGATACATAAGCACCTTTTACCCATTCCTACAAAGAGTTAAATATAAAAAATAATCAGGATAAACACATTGTGAAAAAAAAACCTATATTGAGTCAAAAACACATATTTATTGAGTTTAAAAGTAAAGTTCATTTAGGTCAGCAGAAATAAGTCTTGGTTAATTATGTTGTCTATTTAAATAAATCCACTGATTCATGATGATGACCCACCGAAGATTACATGGCATATTCCTATTACTAATAAAATGTGCTTGTTGTTTCCACAAAAAACACATGGCAAAATAATAGACACTTCATGGAAATTTTGCATATTATGAGTAAATTGGACATGCAGTGAACCAGAAACAATGGTCACCAAAACCAGGAGTGAAGGTTCTATAAATGTAATCTAATAATCCAAATTATTCCAGCAAGGACACGGACAACAATAAAACATGTCATAAATTCATTTAAAAAGAGCTCTTAAACACTTCATTTTTTATTTCCCAAAAAACTTTCTATTTCAAACATGCTTACAAAGAGTTAAACTTTAAATTCATTTTTGATACCCGAACTCATACAATGCAAAAAGTTTAAAATCAATTAAAATGTAGTGAGGCAGAACAGAAAATGATTACAAAATGTCACTGAAACAAAACTTTGAAATAAGACTCAAATTCTTTGCAGCCTAGAAATGAAGGAAAATATATTCCAAGATTTACATTTCAAACCTAATCCTCTATCCTAATATAAATATATATGTGTGTGTGTGTGTATGTGTGTGTGTGTGTGTACCTTGCTTTGTGGATGCCTTGCCTTGTGCAGATGGTTATAATTATTATTATTATTGATAGTATTATTAATAAACAGGATTTATATAGCGCCAATATAATATGCAGCGCTGTACATTAAATAGGGTTGCAAATGACAGACAGATACAGACAGTGACACAGGAGGAAGAGAGGTAAAGGTATAAATGTTTACAAAGCATCTGTAAGACTCAAGTAAATTGGTAATGCAAAATATGTAACAATTCTTTCTAATGTGGAGCTTGGATGACTTTTTAGTGAACAGCAAAAATAATTCAGTAGAGTCCTGAGACAATTGCGCACCCAAACCACTGATATATATTGTTGAGATATATCCACTTCCATTTATTCCCACTTTTTTGATTCAGAACAGAAAGTGGGGATGCAAAGTTGACCTGGGAGAATTACAGGCATCATTTTTGTAGCTTAGTCCTTTATTCTAAAAATGTGGGATTTTTTACTATAAAAATAACAATAAATTATGTAAAGCATTCAACTATAATATTAAATTGAACATGAAAATCAGGTGATAAGTAACTGTTACGTGTCTATATATTATTAATTGAGGTAACCAGGATCTAAATGAAAATTGTCCAGGCTTTTGGTCTTCCACATCATACCCCCTTTGTATCATTAGTTCTGAATTTCAGCGCTGTTTATCTGTGTCACTGTCATGTTGCAAAGCAGTTAAGGCAGCTACATCAGTCATGTGCAGCAGTAATGACAGAAGCTGCAAATAAAGGGAAACTGCATTAACTTGCAAGGCCTTCAAGACAAGGGATAGCGTTTAACAAATGTAGCCTATTAACCTATTTTCCTATTGCCATTCATTGTGTTCCCAATGTGAAAGGTAAAGAAGTTTTGTATATATTAAATGCATAAAAGAATGCTTTCTACTTTTGTTGTTATAATAAAAATGCTGAGTTGTACGTAAACCATTAAGAGTCTGCATTTCATGGGATCTGTCACTTCCTATAAACTCACATTTCAGACTAAATAAAGTCTTTTTTGCTGAAGTAAACATTTTATATTTTAAAGTATGTTTGGTACAGCTTGTCAAATTGGTATTAGACCGGTAGGTAAGTAATATTGGATAAATGTAATATTGGAGGCCCGCCCATGGCATGGTGCAGCCCTCCAAATTTCCCGTCCCTCTTTTCTCCCTTTCCTTTCTTTCCTTTCCCCTTTATTCTTATGCTTGGTTTTATTTTAACCTTCGGATGCTCTAAAATATTTGCTACATACTTTTATTGTTTTTTTCTACACATTTACTATCTAGCAATGTTAAGTCTAGGTGATTGCCTCTCCTTCTCATAAGCCGCATACACACCTGCAATTATTGTCATTGGAAAGGATCTTTCACGATCCTTTCCAATGACAAAAGACTGAAAGACAGATGCATGAACGAGTGCTGTACCCCACTGTACGCTCTCCCCCTTTCCTTGCATTACGATCGTTCATTGTCCATCGTTCGTGGATCTGCCCGGACAGTCGTTTAGACGATGGACGATGGGCGCTGTACACACGCCAGATTCTCGCCCAATATCGGCCCTGAGCTGATTATCGGGCAAGAACCATTGAACATGTGTAGGTAGCTTAATATTCCCACCCACATTGTGTTGTTTTACTCCCTACTGTGCTTTTGAGATTATCCATCTAATTAAGTGATAAGATCCTCCCCATTAGAGCCATGTTGTAAGAGGGATGGGTTTTGAATGAGTTCTACTGCTTGTTGGACATCAATCCATGGTTGAAGACAACTCGCCTTGTAATGTTCTTGCCTACACTTTGTCAGTACTTTTTTGGACATGTTTTTATGTTATTATGTATTTGTGTATTATGTGTATTATGTGTTTCCAATCTTTTTATGGCTAGTTACAGGGTGGTTGCAATGTTTGCTGGCTGTTTGTTGCAATGTTAAATCTAGCCCATACTGCTAATTATTACAAGAAAATAGGAGAGATTTCATCAATCAAATCACAATCATTGGTGTGAATTAGACCTTACTGTTAGGTAGTATAAAGTGGGATCAATAGGTTGTTGTCACATCTTCATCAAGATACCTGCTATTAAAGCAAAAATAACATGTAAATATTCCTTGTATACATTACATCCATAGATAACAAAACTAACTTCAGGATCAGTATTTTAGTTCTGGCTAGGGATGAGATTTTCTTTAGCAAGAACTTGCAGCAAACCTTACTCATTTACTCTGAGGTCTGCTGGGAAATGAAAATACCAGCTACCAGAGCTTAGAATCCCTGCCACATCTGACATATGTTTCCTAATAAGAATGTATTGTACAGAAATGTCATACTTAAGATCAAGGACCAGCCACAGGGTCAATCACACCTTCATCAATGGGCAGCCCTTTGACAGATATTCATATAACGCAACAGTGCACAATTATTTCATATTAAACTTTCCATTTTTTCTGGTGCTAGTGAGAAAAATGCTTCAATTCTCATTTATCCTGGAATGTTTATCGATAATCCTTGGATTCACTGTGAGAGAATCTATGTTGTAATGAAAAACTGATAATGATTACCCAACATAGGCTTAGGGAACTGAATGGCAGTGTAATCTGCAGAGGCTGCCCATCATATTACCTTGTTTAATATATGAGGCTTATTTACAAAGCAGTGAATCTGTCATTCAACACACATTTTCTCGTAGAGAATCAATCACTAGTATTGAAAACATATGCAACTAAGAGATTCTCCATCAGGGAATGGTGGCAGAATGTCAGCTTCATTTCTTTATAAATAAGACCCTAAGCCAGATATACTGTTCTTTGAGCCTACCAAGCATTCACCATTTTCAGACAGCCTTGTAGATTGAATATTCACTCTGCAAGGAGTACTTCATTTAGCTCAGTTAATGAGGTATGAATTCAGTTTGCAAAATATATCCATTGAAGTGTAAAGAAACGTAAAAACCATGATTGTTGCTTTCACATGATTTGATGTCTGAAGTCAGCAGAGTTTCACCTCATTTACCAAGATTTTCCCTTGCAGAATGATAATTCCCTTTGCTAAGATACCAAGCTAAACTTCTTTAGTAAATCCACCCCATTGCATTCTTTAAAATGCAATATGAATGATGTGGGTAGATAATACAATGATGGAGGTTTGAAACATGTTTTTAAAGGCATACATTTTATTACTGTTTGCAAAGATCAATTAAAATCTATGGCTTGACACAAGTGGGCAAAAAAAAGGTGCAAAAAAAACTAAATTAAAATGGAAGAAACCTCACGTACCTACCGTATCTTCTGATCCCTTGATCCTGCGGAAGAGGTCTTCGATTGGTTCCTGCGGCGTCCTGCTTTCCATCTTTGTCCTGGTGCAGAGGTAGCCGCCATCTTCTACCTTCTTCTTCTTTCTTCCATCTGGCTACGCCACCACGCAGGCACAGGCACGATTTGTTTACCCTTTTATGTAAAGTAAAAAATGTTTGTGATAGGTCCGCTTTAAACTGCCTTCTTTGTAGTAGAAGGTTCTAGTTATATTGTCACTTTACATAGATACCAATTTAAATAGAAAATTAGGATTATGTTTAACATAAATTAACTTATTCTGCCAGATGGCGCTTCTATGGATCTGCTACTTCAATATTGGTTAATATCTAGCTTTGGGTTGGAAACCACCAACCTTATCTACTGTTTTTATAGTTTGACGTAAGTAAAATGTTCTAGCGAGGAAGGAGGGATAAGGTAGGTATCTTATCTTATAATTATTTAGGCTTTAGTTAATTACATATTATCTGCTGTAAAATAATTGACCTTTAAATTATCTTTTAGTTAATCAGGGATTGCAAGATGGCAATAGTTATTTTTCTTTTATAAAATATTTATTAGGACTGTATGATAATGATTTATTAAAATGAAATATGCAAGCTACAAAATAAACGCTCATCCAGTACAGAATCTGTTCTTTTTATCCCGCCATCCGTCAGAATGTTAATCATCCTCAGGGCACGCTGAATTGTAGATCAAGAAAAACACTTGTTCTGGCACACATGCATTCAAGATGCAATAAAAGCAGTGGATTATGAACACCTCAGTAATAGCTATTGTTAGCCCTAGGCTCTTATGAGACAACCTTCTCCTAGTGATTTTTGCAGATCAAACAAACATTTCAGCCTTAGCATTCTGCACGGCAATTTTTAGTTTACAAGAGGGAAGTAGGCAAATACCATTTCATTGTGGAAAGATAAACTGATATTTTTCATGAAAGGGATAAATTGTGTTCTTTTAAAATGCGCTGTGCATGATGTGGCTAGATAACAAGATGAGGAGTTCTGACGCTTGGAGCTTGGAGAGACTTCTTTATGTTTTTAAAGGGCACACTTCCAGGAGTATTTGCTAAGATCGGCTTTGAAAAATGTATGGTATAAATTGATTTAAAATGCATGTAAGAGGACTAAAGGAAGTTGTTTGTCAAACCGATTTGTCATCTCAGCTGTGTGATCCAACACCACTCCATGACTTAGTGCATAGCATATTAAAAGTAAAAAAGACATACAAAATATATTTATAGCTGTGAAGAGCTAAAGGTAGAAACTGATTTGATTTATACTGTAACATGGTAACATTCAGTGTGGAGATGTGCTAATAATCTGCAAGACGTGCTTTCTTTTGGGAATCAGACTGAAGTGAATTTTCCACTGAACAGCCTGGATCTATTAAAATTAGCCTCACATCTTAAATCATTTGAATGAGCTTGTTTTGACCTGTAAATTTGATTCCTGTGGCATTTTCATATTTCATGCTACAAGTTTATCTGTAGCCATTCCTTATACAGCACATAGAACCACAGATGCAGTGATATAGCAGAATGATATAGCAAAAAATACATTATAATATATACATATAAAAATATTATTATTTGAAACAATAGTAAAATAATAGTAAATAATATACTAAAAGAGAAAATACAAGCACCTTTTGATCTTTAAAAACCAAGTCAGTACATGGGCTGCTTAGAAAACACGCAAAGTACAAAATATTATTATTATTATTATTATTTTTATTATTATTATTAATAATAATAATAATAATAATAATGTTTATATGTAACATATGACAACAAATTAGGTAGAAATGTAGAACCTATTGATACTCTATAATCTATTAAACAAGCCCTCACTGATCTATGGAGCTGTATTTAGAGTAATTCATCCTCAGAGTTCATGTGAAGTTGGGTCTCTGCAATGTGCACCCTCCCCCCTGTGCACCCACCCCCTGTTTAAACTACTGTTACTGTGGACACTTATTGTCTGTCCAGTGGTGGGATAGGGACAAGGGTGGGAGAGAGTGCTTATAGCCCAGAAATGGGGTGGATTTCCCATGTCATAGTAAAAAAAAAAAGGCCAGCAAAGGAGGAGCTCTATTACTCATCTCTTCGGTAGTCCATGGACTTGCCTTTATAGACCTCTCCAAGACTGGGGAAGATATACATTCATCAGTGAACCTGGGTGATACAGCAAACCTGAAATGGGTCTGGTCCAAAATGTAAAACATTTGCTAACAAATAGTAAATGATTTTTAGGAAATCCATTCATCCAGGTTTGCTAGATCACCCAGCTTAACCAAAGAAAACAAATCTCCATTCTTAGAGAGCTTTAATAAATCAGACCCCTTGTCTCTTTCCTTTCCTCCATTTCAGAGATATAACATCAGTTAGTCTGATAGTTTCTATGGCATTTAACACTTCAGATGCTTGTGACTCCCACTGTGCTCCATGGTTTGATCTACTGCCCTTATATCAATACAGCTTTTTACAAGCCTCCAATTCATTGGACCCAATAGAGGGATAAAATAAAGTGTCACCTAAGGTAAGTATCCTCACCACCTATGGTCTCTGTTCTTTATTGACATCCTGGATGGCAGATTTTTTGTGCACTAGGTGTGGATGTGCAGTCCCATGCGTCTCCTTTCTCAAGAAATGGCTCTATAAAACTATTTTGAGAGTTGCTAAAATTTTTTTTCAATTTATATAGCACCAACATTACGCAGAAAAGCCCATAGTCCTGACACTAACTGTCCCTCAAAGGGGCTCATAATCTAATGCCCCTACCATGGTCATATGTCAATAACACAGTCTAAGGTCAATTTTGCAGGGAAGCCAATAAACCTAACTGCATGCTTTTGGAATGTGGGAGGCCCAGAGGAAACCTAGGCAAACATGGAGAGAACCTGCAAACTCCATGCAGATAGTGTCCTGGCCAAGATTCAAACCTAGGATCTAGTGCTGCAAAGGCCAGAGCTAACCTCTGAGCCACCATGCTGCCTATATATATATATATATATATATATATGTACAAATTAATGTTTATAGACTGACATAGTAGAAGACCCAAAACCTATTGCAACTTACTGTTTCTAAATATAGCAATACCACCTTTAAAACCCAAAAGTGTGCTTATATTTCTGTAGTACATTCTTAAATCTAATTACTTTTTTGTTAGCAAAATTTTTGAAAAGACTCATTTTACTTGTTTTTTTTGCAACTATATCATATTGTTCCTTTTCAGGTATGTTATAAAATTCAATAATTTCAATTGACTTTTTCTACAAAACTGTACTAGATTATGTATTATATATTATAAACAACCTACTATCACAGAAAGTACTTGTGCAGTATAGAATTTTATTGTCACATAATACATTGTGGTGACATTTAAAAAAATTGTACAGTATATATATATATATATATATATATATATATATATATATATATATATATTTATATATACACATATATGTATCTTAATCAGGGGGGTTATCACTATATATAATAAAGGTCACTATCGCAGAAAATGACAAAATTCATAGGACTGAAAATATATTAAAGTCCTTGGAGTTCAGACTTTTGTACTTTATATGATAAATGGGAAACATAGAGAATAGCTGTCTAGTTCAATGCTCTTTTTAACCTATATAACATATTTCTTGGCTCATACATCTAAAGGTGAAGGTCTCCTACACTTTCAAAAATATAAAAATAGACAACCTGAAAAAATAGTCATAAGTGTGTAGACATAAAACTAACAAGGACATTTTACCTTACAGCAGCCAAATATTATCTAGTGAATAATAATGAGCATAGTGATAAACATATTATGACCAGAACATTACTATCTCATTATACACATTGTAATTTTTTAGACACGTTAGTTATTTCTCATTATTAGCTGAAGCATTCTCTCCTTGTGAATCCTGTTTCAATGTAAAAAGCAGGTTTATTATGTCTAAAAATGCTATTTCACAGTGTCAGAATATATCAGTGTCACAACTATTCTGAACAACAAAGTTGTCAATGTGTTTTGTAAATATGGAACCATAAAAGAATGTTGGACTTATAGTTTAGGGGAAAAGAAAGCAAAAGAAGCCAATAAAATTCCATCTGCTAATCATTTAGTGGTTTTGGGGACTTTAAAGTAGACTTTAAAGTAGTCTTAATTAAAACAATGAAGAATTGTGGTGATATAATGAACAGTTAGAATTTTTAATTGTGCCAAAGCAGTGTCCTTAAAAATGCATATTTTTTCATGAATTCCTTGTGATAAATAGCAGTGTACATCCGGCTATGTAAGAGTGTCTAGACACTCCTGCATCTAAAGCCTTATAGTTGTATACTGCAGTGTGAGATCTAGGGCACTGACACTTCTTTGAATTAGATTAAGACTTGGTGATGTTTCCTCTGTTCTTTTCACTGTTCTCTTTGCTGGAGGTTTTGACATAATAAAGCAAATCCATGCCTCTAGCAAGATGGCCACTTCCACAATGCACAGAATAAGGCATGGAGTGTTAGAAAAAATAGAACATGGGTAATAACAGTGACTCGTCCTTTGCAATTTGCTGGCTTATTTTGGGGCACTGGTTCTAGAATTTGGTTTCCATTAAACAGAAGTTATGATCTTGTTGTTTGCATATACAGGTATGTATATGACAGAGGTTGGACTAAGTCATCACCCTTCAAGTCTAAGTCGAGTCCCAAGCCATTGGCACTACGTCCCAAGTCAAGTCTCAAGTCACTAGGAATTCTTCCAAGTCGAGTCCAAAGTCAAATCACTTCATTTACCCCATTTGTCCTCATAGAGAAACAGAGCTCTGATCCTGTTCTTGAGCACTGGACTTATAATGCAGGAAAAGCAGGGAGGGAGGCGGTGTTACAAAAGACCCACTGCCTTCCTCCTCACCTTTCTTGCATTCCAAGTCCATGGCTTTCTCCTCTGACAGCTTAAGGGGCCGGGGAGGAAGACAGTATTACAGAAGCCTCACTGCCTTCCTCCCCGTCCTCTTCAGCTGTCAGCAGAGAAATCAAGTCGCGAGTCGAGTTGCAAGTCGCTGGGCAAAACCCCCAAGTTGAGATGCAAGTCATTCATTAGGCAACTTAAGTCGGAAGTGAGTCCAAGTTGCACGACCCAAGGTTCAGCCTCTGGTATATGATCACCTTTTTAAGAGTAGCTCCACCAACTTGTGCAACAAGAAATGTATGGGAGCGGACATTGCTTCTGAAAACGCTAGTGTCTGACTAAAATGTCGGTCCTAGATTTGGAAAGCATTTTTTAAGTGACTCTAAAAGAGACAGAATACTTTATTTCTATACAAGTTCTGGGTCAGCAACTCAAAATTTCAACCTGACAGCTGTTCTCCAGAGGAGAGTCCAGCAATGGTAGACCATAGTTTATTCTTGACAGATGCATTTCATGGTTAAAAAATACATTTAACGAAACAAATATAATTTCTAAATTACTATTCCTGGAACTTACATGGGCTAACCTTGGTGAGGATGGGAGGGTAAAGAATATTTTTACCACTGACAGGGGCCACCATTAATGGTAATGGTATATGTAAAAGTTATGGATTTTCTTACAATACTCTTACAATTCTCTTACATAGAACACGAAATCTGCAAAACTAAAAAAATGCTTGTATTTCATTTTATGTATTTTTTTTTCAAAAGGCAAGGTGAAAAGCATATAGCCAGTAAGTTATTTGCTTCGTTCCTAAATTATACGATGCCATATACCATGAAAAGTATAACAAAGAACTTTGAAAACTATTCTGAATAAAGGTTAATTTTTTCTAAGACAATCCATTTTAAATTATTCCTTTTCACAATAATAACCTTTTCCAGCAAAGGATGAATGTCAAATGCCACAGTCAGCACAACATTGAAAGTTCCAGCATTACCAAAGAATGCATGATTAAAATCTTGTACCTGACAACTGTGGATAGAAATATTACTTTGTCACATTAAGATGTATAAATCCTCTATAAAGCTCTTGAGTGAGGTATAAAAACATCATGACATATATAAAAAGGAAGACACAAAGCCGCATTTGCAGAATAAAGGACTTGTGTTTCAGTCTTGTTCAGTCTCATCAGTCACCTATATTAATTTTTGCTTCTGTGGATAAGCCTCTGAGAGCTTTTATTGTAGAGGATCTACGTGAGGTGTAGTGACAATGAATATGAATATATCATATTACAAGTATCTTCAGCTTTATTCACACAAAAGGTGCTGAACACAATTTAGGGTGGCACATATATCAGCCAAATGCTACAAAGAAAAATTGACTTTTAGTTTAGGAATAAATGCACTTTAAAACAAAGTGTAGTTAACATATTTGGTCCCTTAGCCTGATATGATTTAAACCCCTTTGTATGCTGTCTCTCTCCGCTTGCCTTGTGACACAGCTCTATAGAAGTCTATAGGGCTGAAATGAGCTGCCAGAACCAGGACAGTAATTCATGTAGGCAAATAGAGGAACTATGGCCATTAGATCACTTTGTTAGAAAGTGCAGTTATCCTTTAAAGCAAGCTTTAATTTTGTAAATTATTTTAAAATAAAACTCTTGCCCAATTTCTAAATAGATTGAAAAGTTTTTAAAACTTCCTGTAGGTCTTAAATGTTTTGTGCCCCTCTTGACGATCTTTAAGTGTAAGATTTTGAATACTTATGTGCTTATATCTTCTTGTAAAATGAGGGGAAAAAGTAGAGATATCTTCCCTTATGTGGACAGTGTAATATACACTGCCTGTCCAAAAAAGCCCCCAATCCTGTGGGGACAGTATTATTATCTGGGGTTGCTCCAGTCAGTCAGATCTAGTTTCAGCAATACTACTACCTGAATATAATGAATTGCAAGGTTTTTCTATCAATGGATTTCATCTTCATTAATGCAACAGCAATATTCCAAGATGACAATGCCAGGATTTATTGGGTTTAAATTCTGAAAGAGTGGTTCAGGGAGCATGGGACACTTGTCACACATGGATTTGCCACCACAAGTCAATACCAAAACCCCCTTAAGACAATTTGCTGGAGAAGACAGCCATGCTACTCTCCTATCATTAATACACAATACAAATCAATGCAACTCTAGATGAATATAATGATATGACAATGCATAAGCTTATTGAAATGATACCATGGCAAATGTGCACCATAAACATAAAGCTAACAAAATATTAGAAAGTGAGACTTTTTTGCACAGGCAATCTTTTTCTAACAGTGGTTCTAATCCTTTCTAATTTATTTAAAATGGTGATTAAATGCAGGCTGTGCCCACTCAATTTGTATATGGTGTAATATCCATGAAAAAGAAAGAAAGTATCCAGTATATCCAAAAACTCAAAAGGGTCACAGGCAGAATCAAATGTAAAAACTTTTATTAGTGTGAGGAAAATTTAGAACCTCTAATTATGGTGAAAAAAATCATATAGAATATGGACAACGAACATTGTTACAGACAACCAGATAGAAAGATCTTTAACAGGATAAAGTAGCAATAAGGTATTTGAAAGAAAATCTAACCCTTCTACACTCCATCAAAAATGTAAAAAAAATTGCATCTAGAGTTGGGGTTTAGGTCAAGTCTCACATAGGGGGTATTATGTTAATTTTGTATATAAGGCATTCAATTTACAGCACAGAACAAATTCAAGAATATTCAGCTTAATAGATTAATCAAGTAAAAAAGGGCACATGTAAAGGGCACTAAATTCTTCTATCAAGAAATGAGTTCTAAATAAACCTCATAACTCATTCCTCATTGGATTGGATCCATTTGAAGTTTTCAAGCTGACTAATTGGGGTTGATTTACTAAAGGCATATATGGTAGGTTGTGAATTATCACAACATGTACCAAGCTAAGTAAATTATTATTTGCAAAGTGATATTTAAATGGTAAGTGCCTAAACTCCTTTAATAATTCATATTTGTTGGCCTTATTTTTTAAAGCTCCCCAAGGCTGGAGAGGATACACTTTCATGAGTAAAGCTGGGTGATCCAGCAAAACTGGAATGTATTTCTTTAAACTCATTTGCTATTTATTAGCAAATATTTTCACTCCTGGACTAGATCCATTCCAGGTTTGCTGAATCACCCAGCTTCACTGATGAAAGTGTATCTTCTCCAGCCTTGGAGAGCTTTAATAAATTAGGCCTATTGTGTCAAATGGCAGATAGTCTGTTTTGTTGGCTCTTTAGATAAAATAAAGTGCTCTGGGAATCCTTTGTACTCATGATCCTATTCATATACTTAGAAATAAAATTGAAGAGAACCATAACAACAAATTTAAGGTCCACTCAAATTCTACGAACCCCCTTGGAATTAGACATACCCGTGTTCTATGTGTGGATATAATTTACAACTTTACCCTAGCAAAGGTTACCCAATTTCATATATTTTACTGCTCTCCCAATATTCCGGACTCTCTGTACACTTCTGACCTGCAGTCAGGAAGCTTATATCAATGATTATAAGGTCATTCCTTGACCTCTGGTCAGCGAAATAATAAGACTTTCATAAAATATATTTTGAGAGAATTATGAAGCAAGGGCAGATAACTCCAGTTAATTAACAAAGACTATACTTTATTATAGTTTATTTATAGTACTGAAAATTATGTGGCAATATTCCTCAACTGCCATTTACAAATAGGAATTTTTTTTAATAATTTCTATTTGTTACCTAATTATTTGAGAAAAAATTGTGGAAGGACATTGTCTATATTATTATTACTTAAAATGATGTCCCTGTGGATATGTAAAATATCGCATTGTTTGTAATATAAGACAACACTGCATGATATCATTCATAGTTTTCTATTTTTTTCAGTTCTAACCCCATTACGCAATGTTGTACTGTACAAGAAATTATAATCACAGATTTCAGGGTATATTTATAAAGTAGTTTTCTCATTCTCATATTTTTTTACATGGGGATCGTTTTGTTTGGAATTAATAATATTTGTTAATCAATTCAGCACATTATTCAGCTACTGGCTGTAAGAAGATACTGGCTTCTAATTTAAATGATGCAGGAAATGACAGCATTCATAACAATGTCCATTAAAATATAAACTTCAAAATACTGTTTATAACACTCTTCAACATTCTTTACTTATCTATGAACATTTTTCAGTGAGTGAGTGTAAGTGCTAATATATAACAAAAATGTAAAACAATAAACAGCATTAAAAGAAAGGTGATTACATTTTTCACATTTTTTCTTTTCAAACTTTTATTGGACTAAACTTTTTGACCTTTCTTGTTTAATAGAAACCAGAATGAATGTTTCAAAGCTTCTAGGCTTTTATTCCATTTGTCCTGCCTATAATCCCTGAACTGTTTCCAGACTAGATACACTATGTTTACAGTAAATTTGGTCAAGGCATAATACTAAAAATGATGTCAAACAATCAAACAGGATGCTGTGACATTTCTTTGATCTAGACATTCTTTTTTATGATCCCTGTCTCCTTTTTATAAACTTTCTTCATTAAAATTACTACCTATCATTATCCTTTCTTAATGCCAAGACACCACAGCATAGAGTAACTCTTAAGCAATAAACTGTCTTTAAAAGGTTATATTTCAAACCATACACTTTACCAGTGACCTTTGACGACAAGTCTTTGGAACACATTTTTTTAATAGGTTGTTTCAAAATCGAATACAATATTTTGTTGTGTCTGTAAAAAATGTGTGTCCATTTCAGTTTATATTTTGGGGGGCTGAAAATATTTGATTCAGTAAGAGGTTATGAATGAAAAAAAACATTAACTTAGGCTATGTACAGACTAGCAACATGAGCTTGTTTCACTGTGTAATAGCTTGTCTGTAGTTAACCTACATCTATACCAAGAATGAGTAGAGATACTGTACCTTATGGTGAACATATGTTGTAAAGTCATACCAATGTTTTGTTTGGGTGCGCTACAACAATATAAAGTCTAATTCCAGCTTCTTTTTTTTTAAGTGACCTAGCCCAATTAACCCAGTATAACCAAATACAAAAACAAATCCAATTGTATCTGTTGTTTAAAAATGTTTTGAAATAAATGACTTTTTCATATTTTGTATTCTCTTATGGGTACTAATGGTACAAACATGTCCTGTACTTTTACCCCTTGGAAGAGGGAGTCTATTAGTCTGGCCCTTTATAAAGAGAGCTTCCACCATGTGCTCTTTACAACAATCCCTACATTCATACATATTTCTCCCAATGTAGGTTTACCTTAAATCAGAACATCTGGCTCATACAGTTGTCCTTTCTGCTCTAAATCTCAGTGCTGCTCTGCAAAGGGTTACATGAAGTTAAAAATATAATTTAGGTACTCACACTAGTTGCCTGCAAATTATATGTAATGATTAATTAATTAAACTTCATAAATTTCTGTTAATGCTCAGGATCAGAGGAGGTGCTTTGGAAATTGGATGTCCCCTCAAGGCTCCCCATGATGATGAGCTGCAAGTGAGCTGGTATTCACATATTGGGGTGGCTACCTGCTCACAGTGCCTTCCAGGGAGATGCCAACCCGTATGTCTTGTGTGCCAAGCTGGTGTTCTTTGGTGGTAACACAAATACACACATATCAAAGCAAGTTATTTAAATGGCTTTTCGATTTGTGGGCCTCTTCCTCTGAACTGTATTTTTTCAAAACATTTTTGCATTGGTATTTGTCCCCTATAGCAGTGCCTGACTCAATGGAACTGATTTATTAAAGCACTCCAAGACTAGGAAACATACACTATATCCCACAAACCTGGAATGGATATGGTCCAGGATTTAACATTTTTGCGTAGTAATAGCATGTGATTCACTCAAGTTCTCCAATTTTAGTATATCTTGTCCAGTCTAGGGGAAATTTATTAAATCTGACCCAATATGCCTTTTCTACCATCAGTTTACCCTATTGATTCTTAAAATGGTAAGACCTCAAAAGCAAAATTTTCCTCCCATAAATTTAATTGGTACCCACTGGTAAAGGTTACATAGTCAGATTGGTTACATCAGTACAGAGGAGATGGAAAAGCACAGGTGTACAATCCAGATTTGATAAACATTCGACCAGGCAAAATTTCAATCAAATCTCCAATATTTGTCCAGAGAACGTATGATCCTAAATAGTGTGAATCCTGATCAAAACTTGTAGAACACATGCCATTAAAACTTAATTTCAACTTTTTTTTTATACATCCCCATTTTTGCAAGTGCCACTCCAGTGTATGCGTTTTCATTGAAAGAACAGACATCCTTTGAATTTACTGTTACTTTTCTCTACAGTGCGCTAAGTATTGGTTTCTTAACTCAAACTGCTTTTGACAGCTTGAAATTGCTTGAGAAGCATGCCGTTGCTTTTTGTTTCACGATATTTCTTTGATATATTTTTCTTTGAGTTTGGAATGCAGTTGGACATTTTTAGTATAAGACGTGCTCAAATATAATGACTGGAATTGTACTGGAATGCTGGCTTTGCATATGTATATCTTATGCATAAATACAAAGAATCATTACAAATACAGTGCTCATCTCAAACTTTTAAAAATATATTTAATACTTATCTTTAAACAATAGGAATAACCATGTATATTATTTAAAAAATACATAATAAATATTTCCAACAATCACCCTTATCTATTATAAGATCAGATTCTACTTTTTATTCTTGGATTTGAGCAGTACTTAAGTAGAACTACAGACTCATCTTTTTCTATTCTTTAGGCTTCAGTTACTGGTACTCGGTGGAAAATTTTGCTCCCTCTTATTTTTCTGCCACCTTACTTTACTGTTGTGTGCCTGTCAAAAATCCTATTTTGAAAGACTATATTTGCATATCCACAAAATGCTATAAAAATTTAAAATTCCAGTTAAAGCAGATAAAATTCAAGGCTGGGAGAGGGTAACTACAGGTCAAATGCACTTGTAAATACATTTAAATGATGTGAAGAATCTCAATTTTATTCTACTGAGAGAAGACCAAAATCCTTTAACACGTCTCCACAGACACAATCTCTGGACCAAGGGCAGCAGAGGGATTGAACCACAGTTTTTGTTGTGCATACAATCTCCACTAATCCAGGCTCCTCTAGTTTAGAAAGAGATACCTGAAAAGGCAGAACCATCACTGTACACACTAAATAAATACATTTAAAAAAATAATTATTAATTATATATATATATATATATATATATATATATATATATATATATTATTTTGGGTTTTTTTTGTTTTTGTTTTCTCTTTCCTCCCGATATTACTTTTTTTTAACATTGTAGTTTGCAATTGTTTTTCTCCTAGAGCTATCTTTGTTTAGGGTTACAATCTACTTCCTTCACTGTGATGCTGGCTCCAAGGTGACGCAATCATGTTTCTCTTAGGACAGGTACAGACCCATGGTAGGAATAAATGGTGACTGGCGCCTTGCTATCTTGCGAGACTGCCCGCACCACAGTTCCTAAACAACAACTGTTTGCAGATTTGACAGTGGGCAGTACTGAACAGCCCACTGCAACCCCTTATTTATTCTTTACTGTGCTGCCACAGTTAGACACTACATGTAGTATAGGAAGCATTTAACTGGTGTGAAGAAAAGGTAACTGCCCCATAACCTCACCATCTGTCTGAACAAAGCCTTGGGGTCTTTGCAGTTTTCCGGCATACTCACAAATGATACATATCAGCCCTCTACTGCAGTTTCTCCCCTTGTGACTTGCAATCGTTTTAGTTTACTTTTTCATTGTATTTTACTCTGCAGTTTATTAAATCTGTCTGATGTTTTTATCTTGTTTATTTTTGATACACATTAATTTTATTATAGCTTCATACATAAAGTTTTGTTACTGTGGCTAGTTTCCTCCACCATGTCAATGAAAGCACTGCTTTATGTAAGAAGGGCTGGGTTCTTCAAGACTTATCATACGTCACAATGCAGAGAGGTTTATCAGCTGGTAAGGAGCAAATAGTGAAGAGGTATATGAGCATACTTCTCTGACTATCTTCTAAATATAACTATCTGTAACTATCTTCTTAATCCTTCATAACTTTTTTTTATAAACCCTTTTAGACTGTTTCCATTTGATCCTTTAGTGTAATGAGTATTTTTGAAGCAGAACCCCAGCCAAACAGCTGAAAACACAACTTCAAAGCAATTGTTTTCATGGCATAATACTTGTACAGTCATTCTTGCTTAAGATAATTGCAGTACTATTAGTGCACTTGCAACAACATAGTTAGATTCTATCTGCATGCTCTATTAAATGCTTACTGATTGTTTCAGCAGCTTTTGTACTTTCTTCTGCACTAAAACAGGCCACACCACGATTTAACATATGTTATGATGCCATAGACTCCAGTTTTTGTGTCTATGAATAAGCACAACCAGACTGATAAGTTGCTTTGTGACCTTTCACTTTCCTATACGCTCACCTAAACACTTCCAGCTCCCAGAGTACAAAGCATGTTAGCACAAAAGCTAACAAAAACAGGGAAATTCTTGCACTACAGGTACAGACTCTACTCCAGCTCAATTCAAGTCATGAGAACAGCAGTCATCAGAAGTAGATGTTGGTAAAATTCCTTTAGGCACAGCTGCAGATCAGAAAGAGCGAAAGAAATTTTGAAGATTAAAATTTAATATATTTGCAACAGTTAGGTGTTTTAATGGTTTTCTAATTTTGCCGCTGACTTGTAACACCCGGAGTCCGGTAAGAGATTTGCAATAAGAAAAAGGGAAGCTGCTGAGCTCACGGGACAGGGCAATTAGACTAATATAGCAAAGATAAATGCACTGAAAACTAACATGAAGATAATCATTGCATCTCCAAACATCCAGAGATTTTTAGTTCCTTATCTGAGGTCTCTAGGGTATTGGTGGAAGCTAAACATACCCAAACCAAATAATTTGTGCCTCTACAATGGGGCACATATTTGAATGGACAAGAAGATTAGCTGTAAACCCTCCTAAGTCTTAATGATTAGACAAGTGGTCTAACCCCATGGCAAGAAGTTGATAATGTTTTTACATACACGATTCAAATGGGGAAAAATGAGGAGTTTACAAGATATAGCATTTAGTAATTTACAGTAAAAGCTAAAAAATTAATTTTCAGACCCAAAATGTATGTTTTAAGGTGTGAAAAATGAAAAAAGTTGTCCAGTTCTGAAGCAGCTAAGATCAGATTTTTTTGATTATTGTGTTGGTATTTATGTAAATCTGTGTAAACTGAAGGTGGGATCTCATTGGGGAAAGATCGGTCTGGTTGGGTGGTATCTCACTGGGTACCTATTTACACGTTATGTAACTTATAATTAAAAAAAAGGAATCCATTGGGAGATAAACAAAAACTTCAAAGACCTTTAGGCGCTTCAGGGGAAAAATTCTGAACTCAATTGGTAATTACAATTTTTATTTTTACATTTTTGTAAAACCCTCCTATTCGTGTTCTTACTATTTCTCCAATTTTTCTCCAGCCCTTCTTTCTTCGTTTCCATTCCTCCTACTTTTCAACAAATGGTACAGTTTATATCTGCATCGAACAATATGCTGTTATGAATAGAGAATAATCTCCTCTAGATAATCTAACTCCATGAGGACTTACAAATCCTATTTATAGGTTTGGAGAGGTTGACATATGGTGTTTTTAAGTGTATTTTCTTTATTTACTGTATGTATTATGTTCACTGCTAATTTTTAATTTGTTTTAATCAGAACAGTATGAATAGGTAATAAGAGCAAAAGAAGGATTCAGAATTTTTTTTTCTGCAACGCTACATACATACCTCCTTACTACTAGAGCCATTGGAATTCTTTATCTACAGTAGCAGTAATCAAATATTTAGCTAATGCTAGGCTTTTTAATAGAAAGCCCAGTTTTTAAAGACAAAAGCACCCTGTATTGAATTATAGGAAAAAAAGTATGACATCAGTTTATACATTCATAAACTTAAAAGAAATAGGAATGATCAAAAAAATATTGTTTCCCCTTCATGGTTGTTCATTTACAGTATTGTACTTTCCTGACTCCCTGCTCAACCAACTGTCCAGTCAGTCTAGCGGGAGTATTTCCTATTTACTTCCTCAACCATTCTGCCAGTTAGGTTTACTATGGAACACTGATAGATGGCCATGTAACATAATAAACAAGAAGTGCCATATTAGTTCCTTTGAAGTTTGTCAATCTGAAAAACATGTAATGCAGAATATGAAAATGTCATAATGTGATTTACACTGAAAATGTTCTTTCTTTAAAGGTCTAGAATAAATCACGGAATGCTTTCAAAGCTGACATTTAATCCATGAATTCAAATCATTTCCGAGATTTATAATCTATTATGCAGACAGATTCAATTTTGCTTGCCCTTGTGAGGTTCTAATGTATGGCACAAGCAGATGCGTTTACTGTACATGCTTACAAAACCACCAGTATTTATCGATGGGATTTTTTTCTTGTTAAAACTAATGAGGCTAGTCGCTATTTATTTATCTCTGAGCAAGCCTAACAATTTAAAGAAGTCTCTGTAGCATTTTTTTTATTTACTCCTGATTTGCAAGCTATTATTTTATTTATATTGACTACAGTTTAAACAACTACAGATTGTTTTTAAAATTACTTGCAGATTTAAAGAGACACTATTGTCACCGTAAAGAACCCTGCATAACTTAACTCTCTGTCCCCTTCAGCATAGGATTGAAGTGTTGGATGCTTAGGGAACAATAATACCCTGGTATGTTACAATGCTCTGGACTAGTATTTGTCTGTGATACCGTAGAACAATGTTTCTCAACCTTTTTACAATGGGGAATCTTTGAATTAACTTTCAAGTCTCCAGGGAACTCCTACTATAATTACTATATCCACAGCTCACAGTATATTAGCGTGGTGGTCAGGCGGAAAATGCCTCTTACATTGCTGACCAGTGAGAAGACTGCCACCCTTACATATAGCTAAATATATCATTGGTATCACCCTATATAAATATATAAATGTTCCATATAGAGAACTTGCTTCCCATTTTTTCACTTTAAGTTCATTACAAAGGACAAGGGGCACTTTTTGCTTCTGGAAGAAAAGAAATGTATTCTCCGGATAAGGAAGGGATTCTTCTCTGTAAGGTCTGTGAAAATGTGTAATCGGCTCCCTCAGGAAGTAGTTTCAGCAAATACTATAGATTGCTTTACAAAAAAGCTGGATGCATTTCTAGAAGCACAGAATCTAACTGGGTAATACCATTTTAAAGTAAAGAATACAGAGATTGTTGATCCAGGGAACATCCGATTGCCTCACAGGATTAGGAAGGATTTTTTTCCCCTGTAGGAGCAAAATAAACCAAAGTTTTTTTGTTCAACTATGTCTATAGGCTTTTTATCTGGGATATGTTTATTTCCATAGTGGTTGAACTTGATAGACTTGTTTCTTTTTTAAACCTGACTTACTATATAACTATCTGTTAAACTGAACTGAGAGTAACAAACTGCTTACTGCTCAAGGAAACCCTAGTAAATTCTGGAAGAACTTAAGGGACTCACAAAACCCTGGTTGAGAAACACTGCTCCAGAGGATGCTAGGGATTCCTTAAGCAATGAGCAACATATTGCCTCCCAGGTTAGGCTGAAACCAACGTTTTTGGCTATTTGCATTCTTCCAATTGGCAAGCAATGTAAGAGGCATTCTTCCCACTGACCACCATGTCATGTAAGCTGTAGATATTGTATTTATTTTCAGTGGTCCCCTAACACCAGAAAGTTATTTTAAATGTTCCCCCATGTTAAAAGGGTTAATAAAGTTTTGTAATATTTGGGAAGATCACATGAACCCCCATGCAGGAGAGGAAAGAGAATAATGTGAGAATAAAGTGAGGGTAATTTAAAAGGCATTCTCACATGTTAAAGAAACTAAAATTAGGTTACAAAACTAAAATATCAAAACCTTCTAGTTCTCACAGACAGATGTCTAACAACTCAAAATTTGAATTCTTGGGTGTGAACCCAAGTGTAGCAATATGTTATATTGTACTTCTGGAACCAGGTGTCTTACTACTGCGATACCATGGTTATTAAAACTTGTTGGTTCTCTGATCTTTATGATATTTCTGCTGTGTTAATTTCTGCCGCGTATCAAAAAAAAAAACACTTGCAAAAGTACCTGCAGTATTATGTGTGCAACCATTTTAAAAGTAACTACTTAAATACCAACCAACTATGACTTAATACTGCATAGATTGTAATGCAAATCTGCTTATGGATAATGACTGTTCCACATCACCTCTATTTGTGACATTTTGCAATCTTATGTGCATTTGCTTAGCTCAAGTTTAGCAATGTATTGATATAATTAATAGGGTAGACAGTAGAAGTGAATAAAAGGATATTTGCTAGGTAGTGTGGCTCATCTAATGTAGACAAAATAAAAGCATATAGGGTGCTTGTTAACTGGCTGATAAGCTAGCAATCTATTAGAACTATTCAAAACATCACTACTTTTTAAAGGTGAACCAAACATTCATTTTAAATACATTCCAGGTGAAACAATGCAAAAGAAGATTTCACTGTGTGCCTGTGTGCATTTCAAAGTGGACCATTGTTTTCTATGTGGAAGCCGCTTTTGCAAAGAAACCATTGCTTCCACTTAAAGAGCAGAGGTTCTTCTCCAGAGCATGCTGGGAGAGGACAGACATTTGCTGACTACTGCTATGGCTGCTTTCCAGGCAAAATGAACTGTAGAACACCTTTTGTTTTTATTCACTTAGAGTAAATTTACCTGATTTAAACTAAAAGTTCAATTGGGCTTTAAGAAAAATGTTCCAGGCTCTGCTAGGACTTGTATCATGTTGGCAAGAAAGCTGATAATCTATTGATTGAAGCGAATAACAATATCTTAGTGATTAAACTTCACAAACTCAACAAAGTTAAAAGACATTCACAAAGCCTTGGGTGCTGAAGCCTTGGGTGCTGAATGTGTTGGCTGTACTTATATATCTGTTTAAAGTGTAGGAATTTGTTGTAACAGGAATAAAACAAAGCTTCTAAAAAGGCTGTAGGTTTTACATTTGGACCAATCCTTGCAATAATCTAATAAAAGCTGCACCTTTTAACCTAGAGGCAGTAGCTTTATGTCTGGAAAGAGACCAATGGCCAATTACCACTCCTGTCTCTTGTGCCTCCATTCCTTAGCTAAACACTTTATCCTCCTGCCAAAATTCTACATCTTTGCCATTTTCCTTCTGTTTAAATAATCTTTGTTCTTCACCCTTTTTAAAGGACACATTCAAATATGAAAAGGGTGCAGAATGTTGGGGGGAAACAACCTTTCTGTCAGTATAACCTTACTCATTTAACAAAGAAAACGAATAATAATACCTAATTGTTCTGTAGACAACCCCAAGACATGTATCTCTCTACCAGCTAGTCACAGCACTGCTATGGTGTCCAATAATGAGTGATGTAACAGCGGGTGATATTATGTAGGTGATATTATTTTGCTGATTCACTAATTAACAATACAAAGTCTTGCAGCATAATAAGTTTTGGTCCACAATCCACATTTCACAGATAAGATAATTTTGCATTTGAAGCTACTTTTTATAAACTTGTCCCACTTTTTTTGAAGTTTGGTGTTATCTTACAACTGTGACACTGACTGGGGATCTCCATTCAACCTTAGGGAACATTTTACAGTTATTGGATTGTCGAGAACTAAGCTTCTTGGTTCTCATTGTATCATAGCTATACACCACATAATCTGGAAAATTTTAAATTAGTTAAATCTGTTAAAATATTCTATTGGTATTTCTTAATGTTGTAAAGGAAAGCCATATTGGTTCATTACATAAGCAAGCTCTGCTTCAAGCTTCTCAGTGCCTCACAGTGGCATGTATGAATAGGATATAAATTATAGGATTATTATATAGTTTATTTACCAGGATTTTGCAGATCAAGTGACAATCTCTTGATCCACTGATGGGAGGAGTATAGGATATAGAGAGCATATCTGAGTCCATTTTAAGGTAATCTCTCTAGACTGTGCTGAGTGTGATAATTTATAGACTGCCCTTTCTCTACACCATTCAGTATGTTATATACTCTATGTAAAATCTGAACATTATGCACTACATGAGTTAGACAGCTGCTATGTTATTTTTACTATTAGAACTATTGAAATTCACCCTATTCAATGACCAGCACAATTTCTGGTCCTTAAAAACCTTTAAAGTGGATTAAACTGCACTATACTCACCTGTCCCATTCTATTGCCAGATGTCACCACTTTCTTCCTTCTCCATTACTAGTTGCAATCTTTGGCAATCTTGATTGGCCAGGGCAGGATGACGTTCAATCAGTCCCAGCAACCATTACATGCACAGCTCAACGATTTTGACAGCTCCACTGAGCAATCTGGCAGGTTATGAATGCTTGTTGCTTTTCCTTTTCTACAATTTCTACAAGTCCTACCTGATCACACATTGAACATTGAAGTTGAACTTTAGTTCCTCTTTAAAGCCTAAGTTTGACCACATGAAATATTTAAACTGACATTCCTGACATGGCCCCTGTAAAGCTGCATACACACGTGCAATTATAGTCATTGGTCATCAACTAAACACTGCATGATGCATAAACGAGTGCTCTACTTACAGCACTGTTCTGCTATATGCAGAGGGAAGGGGGAGAACGATGAAGCGGCACCCTGCTGCACGCTCTCCCTCTTCCTTTGCATTAGGATTGTCCATCGTTCGTGGATCTGCCAGGACGGTCGTTCAGACGATGGACAACGCACCAAGTACACACGCCAGATTCTCATCCGATATCGGCCCTGAACCGATTATCGGGCGAGATCCATTGGACGTGTGTACGTAGCTTTAGAGTATATTTTGCTAGTTTTAGATGAACTAGCATACAGCAATGTTCACCCTATTTCACTGTTCATGATTTCCCTCCTCACCAGCTCCTCTTTTGGTAACTTTTCATGCCAGCCACCAAGTGGTCTTGTTGCCATCCTTGTGGCCAACCTCATTACTCCCAAACTACAGTTACTGCAGGATCACAGGCCATCCCATCAGCATGTGAATTCTGGTGAAACCTACCCACATTTCAGCATTGGAACACGGAAGACTGGACTACAGGCAACCACAGAACTGTGATGTTAAAATAAGAGTACTACTGTGAGTTAATAACTAAACCTAAACCTAAAGAAATAAAAACATTGCAAACAAGCAGTCCTTTATTGCAGAGAAGGTATTCTGCAATAAAACAAACCATCAAGTCTCTTTACACTTTTTTATTTAATGTACACTAAGCTTGGAATATACAGCTCAGTGTACTATACCGGCATACCTGGCCTTCAAGTATAAATTAACTGTTGCAGGAGTTTTGCCAAGAACCAAACCTGGAATGGGACTGGGATAAGATGTTGGCCATGGAGTGAGAAGAGGTACTTTAACACAACTTGAAACAGATTCCTAATCAGGAGGGAGAGGCTAATTTAGTTACTCCTAATGTGGCTGAAGAAGGCTTTTACACGCTTCTCTGTTTATTACTAAATAGAACAAAGTGTTAGCATTTCTTCTTATCTGTTATCAGATGAAAACTTTGTGTTTGGCACTGTGTTTAAGTTTGATATCCACCTAAAACAATGCTGATATTCTCTGTTTGAAATACTTGTACTCCCTATTTTTGATAACCAACTTTTCCTCTTCCAAAAATCTGCACCTAATATTGCTCCCCTACAGAATGTTAAAAATTACAGGTGGTAGGAGTGAGAGAATAAATGACAACAACTTGGATGACTCAGGCTGATTCTTTATGGAGGAGGCAGGAAAAATGACAGGTCCTCTGTGAATAAATCACATTCTCCTGTCATATACTTTGCTGAGTCAATTTAATTTTGTTCTCCTTAACACTTGAAGAGAGCACCTCCAAAACCATTAATCTGCTTTACAGTTTGTATCCGGCCATGGAAATTATTATCATATAAACAATCAACACACGTATTTGCTTTAAAAAGGTGCACGCTTTATGAATTTATAATTGTTAGCCTGTCAATTTTATTGATTGTTTTAAATACTGTAATCTGTTTCCCATTCATCTGGCATGTCGTTTTAATTTCTCATCGTCACTGTAGAATGAAAAATCACTGGAAATCATTAATTTTTCATGGTTATTATTTGAAATTCACCAAAGATAGCAGATATTTTAATAACAGAGAATAAGCAGCCTATATTATTATTATTTTGAAAGTAGCTTTATAAAGTGCAGATAATGGTGGTCTGGTATCTCAAAGTGATTTTCTTAAGTACGTACAGACCTATATAAGCATGATAAATAATGTGTTGTATAAGAACACGTATAAAGAGTATGGCGCATAAGAATACAGATAAAAAGTAATTAAAGTCACAAATGATGATGAAATGCCATCCATTACACGAACATCCAGGGGCTATTTCCACAAACTATACGTGTCTTAACCGACATATATAAAAAGGCTCACTCACTAGGACTAGATGACCGTAAAACATATCAGTCTGCCTTTGGCCCTCATCAGGGAACTCTTTCCTCCAATTCTCCTGAAGGGCAACAGGATTCAAAGCCCTCACACTTCGCCCTCACACTTCTGTCATAGTTTCCCTTACGTCTCTAAGTAGTGTGGTATGTCGGTTATCAATCAGCAAACTATCCACATATTATTTCCACATATAGTACCCATGGACAGGCCAACAAATTCCAAAGCAAATTCTTGCAGATGGAAGTCTCAGATGTTTTCCATCTGCAAGATTTTTCTGTTGGGCGGTCCATTGGTCCTATATGTGGAAAGAAAATATATGCATATAGTTTACTGATGGATCACCAATATACTACACTTCTGGTGAGTGAGCATATTTATATATGTTGATGGAAGTACATATAGTTTATGGAGATGGTCCCGGGATGCATTTCATCATCATTTGTGACCTTAAAGACTTTTTATATGCATTCTTATGTGCGACATTCTTTATTTGTAGTCTTATGCACCAAATTTTTAATATTCTACTATTATCTCTAGTAATCAATTTCATTTCATTTCATTTTTATTAGTTTTCCTTATTATTATTCTCATGCATTCATGTTGTCCCCATCAGCTGGCAGTACATGTTGCTCATTTTATACAGGTACCAAAAACAGATTCTGTGAAAGCCCAGTGGGGAAAACTGGAGTGCCTATATTGCAAAAGGTCAAAGGTCAAAACTAGTCAAAGGTATTGCTACCTTGAGATCTTGTGCTGATTTTGCGATGTAATTCCTATGATGCTCACTGTTCTAATTCTGGAACACATGAGTAAGCAGAGCGTTGCCTGTACAAAAATGGCCGCCCTCACAAAGAGAGCGTGTGGAACATGGCAAGTAATGCAGGAAAGGTCAGCTGCAGGGAGACCACATGAAATATTGGTGACTAGTCCTTTGCATGCTGCCTACATTTTTGGATGCAGCTTCTGAGTTGCAGTTACTTTTTAACAAATACATGTAACAAACTGAAGATTCAGGTGCACCGGTGTTCCTGCTGCCTGCTGTGTAGATTTGGAGGGCTCATCAGATTTTAGTAGTAGTTATTTCTCTGCTTCTATGTTGATAGATGAAAATATATATTATTATATTATATTATAATATATATATATTACGAACAATGTTATGCAATTTGAGATTTGACCATTAACATTTGAGATGAATTGCAACAGCATTTCAGGGAGACTTGGATGTAGCAAACCATTTAAACAATTACTTCTATTCAGTGAACAACATTGTTTATAACAACCTAAAGATTCAAAGATTTGAAAGACCTCACTTTGCCAGCCTTGATGAAAGAAAGGAAATGGGAACATGACTGAAACCTTCAAATAAATTAAGGGTATAAAAAGGTTCAGGAGGGCAAAATTTTCAATATGAAGTTAAAATAAAGAAAACGAGAACATGACCTCAAACTAGCAGAATGAAATCTAAAGACTAACCTTACAAAGTATTATTTTACCAAAAAAGTAATGGATACTTGGAAGTTATTCCAGCAGAAGTATTGAGTCAGTCAATGTAAGTGAATTTAATCATGCTTTGGACATACATGGATCTGAAAAAAACAACTAAAAAAATCAAAAAAGAGGCATGCTTAGTAAATCTCTTATGCTTTTACTGTGTTTTCTATGTTTCTTCACAGATATCCCACATTTGATTGGCTAACCCAATTAAAAACTTGTGGTGCATTTGATTATCTTGTTATGCTGATATAATTTATTTCAGCTTGAGTTATATTAGGCATCCACTTCTTTTGTTGTGATGCCTGGTACATTTGTGGAGCCAAAGAATGATTACGGTTTCAAAATTAAATCCAGAAGATTTCTGAAGACTTAAAGTAGTTTATATTATGGTTTGGAATAAAAACCACTGCGCTGGTTTACAGAAAAAACACTCCAACCACAAACCAATGCTTATACCCTGGAGAGCTTATAGTAATTGGAAACAAATCTGCTACATTTATTGTAATATCATATTCATTCATTTTATAATTCCAACCCAAAACTCAGAGATGGGGAGAAGTATGTTAAAGGGTCAAACCACTGCAAAGTGATATTTCATTTTCTAGCAGAATCAGAATGACTAAACCTGGCCCTACACTGTACAATCCATACAATCCCACTATGTAATATAAATACAAACCTAATCAAATGATTGCTTCAGTAGCAAAGCAGGTAAGCCCTTAAATTTCATAGTTGATTGTAGATTTAGAGGAGAATGTACAAATGTATACTGTAATCTAAATTAAAGTAAGACATTTCAGTACAGGGAAGAAGCCTGTACAACCATGCAAGCCATTTGAAGGTAAGGCTGAGGTTCATTTTAAAGAGGCTCAACTCTTTTGCATTTATCAAATACTAAAATATAGATTTTAGCACACAAATCCTTCTATGCAATGGAAATCTTTGAAAAATGGAGGAGTTCAGTTCCTCCCCAACACAGCACTGCACCTATTTACTAGTGTTGGACGAATAGCTCAGTGTTCGATTCATCCATGTGGTGTTCCTGATTGCTCTTGCAGCCCTAGCGGAACTGTAGTATGTAGGGATGAGCAAGCAAAGTTTTTAATTTTGATCTTGCAGGGAATCGGGCCTTGTTATTCGCCATGAGGTCGTGTTCTCGCGTACCTCCAAACAGCTGTAACTGCAAGTTCCCAAGCTCCCTGGGCGTACGTATCAGCCCGGTGACGGTGGGAACTGAACTCAGATGAACTCTCAATGTAGAAACTTCATTGAGAGTTCATCTGGAGTTCGCCTTGAGCCACTCGCGTGCCTCCAATCAGCTGTGACCGCAGTTCCCACGGTCACCATGCTGTACTTATCATTGATTTTACTAGGTGACTGTGGGAACTGAACTCAGATGAACTCTCA
This sequence comes from Pyxicephalus adspersus, assembly GCF_032062135.1. Classification (NCBI taxonomy): domain Eukaryota; kingdom Metazoa; phylum Chordata; class Amphibia; order Anura; family Pyxicephalidae; genus Pyxicephalus; species Pyxicephalus adspersus. Next base: position 109,940,437 of record NC_092862.1, read on the forward strand.
ATGGAGAAACTCGCCTGAGGAAAGGTAAACCCTGATGACAGCTCAAGCGTCATCAGGATTTTCCTTTCCTCAGCCAATCACACAGCACTAGAGGTGAATGAATGGGGAGACTTGTCCTCACTGACAGCAGTAGAAATAATCCTGTCATTGTGGGATAACCTGTAAAAATAAAAAGTTACACAAATCACACACATTCAATAAATTACTTTGACCTCCTAAGTGGTAATCCTGAGTGTGACTCGGGGTGGATTTTAGTTTCAAAAAGTGGTAAGCCCGAGTCACACTCAGGGTTACTTTCATCTAAAAAAAAAAACACCTACCTTTCTCTGTCGCTGTCTCCCGGCGTCCTTCTGGTCCTTGCAGGACACATCTCCCTCCTCTGATCTCCGGCTGCGAACGAACTGCAGAGCCTAGGTTTCCCGTTGACGTTGGTGTAGCCGGGAAATTCAAAATAATTTTTTATTGGATTCAAAACAAAGTAGCTGTATTGAGTCCAATACAAAGAAATATTCATATAGTATATATACATATATATATATGTATATATATACACATTTTATATGCTGCTGTACAGTTATATTACATGTTTAGTTAGATAAATATATATATTTTTTATTTAATTTTTTTGTGTGTGTGTTTTCTAAAGTTTATTATTAAATTTTTTAACAATTAGACTTATTTTGGCGAGTTTTGCCTAAGAATTATAGCCTACAATGTAAAATAAATTTCCTGGCGGGGGGGTTACATTAAAGCTTATCTTTTTTTTACACATTTTTACACACAAATTGCGAAGACAAATCCCATGTTTTTCGGGTCAAGTTTTTCTGAATTCAAACAGCCATATTCGGGTTGATTATAAGGTCAACCCGAATTTGAACACCAAAATTAGTAATAGGTGGTGTTTTTACTTTTAGCTCCAAAACAATAAGTGCACTAGACAAACTTTAAAGAGATCAACAAATTGTGTTGTGTTTACATGAACAAAAAATGTATGCAACCTAAATGTATGAAAAGTAATGCACCAGCAAGCTCCTACCGCCTAAATTTGAACAGCTGATAATATTTTGAAGTAAGGAAACATAAAAAATGTATTCAAACCTCAAAACAAACATTTATTTATTACAGCTTACCAGTTCTTAGATGTGGTGGCTGCCTTCACTTTACGCTAAATACATTTTGTGCAAGTAAGGGATATTATCTGTTGAAGAAATGACTCAAATGAAACAAAGTCAGTTTTATCGTATGTGAACTATAAAGAAAAGCTGCTCTGTGTAATGGAGACAAGTACAAAGGAAGGTGTTGAAGCCTAGCATGACAACAATGCTGCTGCTTCTCCACAAATGGAAGCATTTAACTAGTAAAATCAGAAATCGAAAATAAAAAAATGATGCTGTAAAAAAATTATTACGGATTCAAAAAAATTACATTTTTCTCTGCATTCATGCATGATTTAAAGATTATTATGTTTACAAGCCAAATATTTTAGCATTTGTAAAGCTATATTTTAAATGTAACTAATAATATTGGAAAAGACAATGGTAGTACAAAATGTGGACTCCCCACTACTACTAAGGAAATTCTGCCAAACTACAGTCATGTGTTTTAAATCTACTGAAGTTCTTTTCCAGAATTAGGTCAATCTAGAAGCCACAGAATATCAATGAAGAGGGTTTTTTAAATATATAATAAGTCAAAATATTAGGCATTTACATTTCAAAACTATTACTAATCCTAATAGTATGGGGTAAACAAAACATGACGATTTTTTAGACTGTCTCTTTTAGTTTTTACATCAGTTTGTAGGAATTTAATATACTGTGTCCTTGTGTGGTCTGATACATCACAGAACATTTTGCTAACAACAATTCTTACAAACATAGGATTTTTTTTTATCTAAAAAAGTATACATAATTGCTTGTATTACCATTTTGTTAGTAGAAAGGAATAAATCTATTCAGTACAGTGAATACTGTATGAGCTACAATGTCTCAATGACCCACTCTCTTCAGAATAGTTGGGTGACATACTGTATTATGTTAATTTTTCTTCTGGCATAATGTAAAGCTTTCTTTTTTGGATACAGTATATATCAAGCATTAAATAATATCCTTGGAGTGTCTTGGACAATCACATTAGGAAATCACAGTTTTTTTGGAAATGGAAAACTAAAAAAAAAAGTAATGACTGTTGTAAAAAAGACATATGTTTGCACCTTAGTTTTTAAAAAGATTATTCAGACCCAAAAAATGTGAGCCGCAAAAAGAAAAAATAGCACAGTCAATCAGACATACATTGCCAAAAAATAAGACTAACTTTCTATTGTTGTTGATTTTGAAGCAACAAGTATAACTTATTAAGTATACCTTATTAAGTATATAACTTAAGTATAAGTTAAGTATAACAGTATGCAGCATCTTTTTCTGACAGTATCAGCATCATGTCATTTAATTTCCCAAAAACTATTCATGTTATATATTTTTTTTTTTAATAAAAAAGCAACTTTATATTTTACACACACATATATAATATATATATGGATATATGAATAGTGGCTTTTCCTGGTTTAAATCAACAGTTGTCACACCAAATGTATAACCTTAATTGATAAAAAGTAAGAAAAAAGAAGTAAAGCTGGGCTTTTTTGGCAAAACATAATTATAATAAAATAGATTGTTACATTTATGAAAAATTATTAAAATATACGTATATTGAAGTAGTCTTGACCCATTCAACAATCATGGGTATAATCAGCCCAATTTGCTATACAGGTTAGATCTCTAACTTAATGATAATAAACGAATAGATCAAATGGAGCTAAATGTCTCTTGTCCCGACGCGTTACGCCTAAACAGCTTCCTCAGGGGGTATGCAGAGATCGCTCGTGGTGCATATTGATGGTTTTGACCCAGATGTGTGCCAGAGAGAGACACAGGTGAATAAAGGTGTATATTAAAACACTATTCCTTGTTCACAGCTATCTGCAAGTACAAGAAATTATGCAGAGTTTTGCAGCATGGGGGTGCTGATGTTTGAAAAGCTTGCTTTACTTTTCTGTTCCTTTTTATCAATTTAGGTAACACATATACAATACAATATATATATATATATATATATATATATATATATATATATATATAACGACTTTCGGGCCAAAGTTAACATTTTTCAGGAGGTTTTTAGCAATGCAGAGATAAGCTTCATTGCTCCATCAATCAGATCCTCTTGTTTAAGACAGCATCCTTTCAGACACTCAATTTCCATCACAGATTGTCAAGTAAAATAAAATATTTAAATATAAATTCCAGTAATTGCTGTTATTACACTGCAGTGCCACCCAATTCTACAGTAAAATGGGATAAGTAGTGAGGCCAGAACAGAATATAATCAGCAGCAAGAACATGAAGAACATAGTGCAGTTCCCAAACTTTTCTAAAAGAAGCAGACTGATTAGAATTAGATGAATGTGATAAGAAGGAGAAAGCATTACAATTCAGAGTTGTCATTGGTGGCACGGGTGAGGGTGCTTGTTACAAATGTATGGGTAGGAATGGTGAAGGTGGCCAACAAGCAACTGACACAAGAAGTGTCATAACTTTTGTTACTTTCTCGAATATTACTACTTGTGACACAGCAGACTTTAAGTAACATGATGAATAATGATAATTAAGGACAAAACAATGAATATGGGTTTTAATATTTCAGGATTGGCATCTGACTATTGTGTACAGAATGAAGATTTAAAGCACTGCACTAAAAAATGGACTTGAGTCTATTAGAACGTAATGGTATACATTCATTAAATTAGCTACATATGAAAAGAAAAACTATGGTTGAGTTTTCTGGACAGGCAATGAGCCCCCCACCTATCCTGCACTCAGCAAGCATCAATGACCTCCAGGCACATCCTGCACCCTACATTAGTCCTGGAATGTAGGTTAGAGAGTTGCTTTTACTCCCTATTATATCTTGAAGGCAAAAGCATTTTTTTATTTTTAACCAATCACACTTAAAATAACACAGTTCTTGCCTTTGCTGACCTAAATTATAAATCTAGTCTACGTAGTTTTTGTACTAGGTAGAAAAACATGCATTAATACCATAAAAGCCATTAACCTTTTCACCAGATATCTGTCCAAGGGTCAGAGGTGTTTTTACTACCGACTGACACTGAGACGGCATTTGACAGGGTGTCATTGAACCTAAATTCAGCTATTTTACAGGATTAAGGTATATTATCTTTCACCTTTATCTAGCCTCTGATCCAGCACCGCATTTATTTTCCAGTGCACAGCTACCCACACTTGCATATCTGGCCCAAAAACCAACATTGCAACCAGTCATGAAATGGCTATCCTGATTGACCAATAAAAGTAAAAGCACAGCAGCACTGGGCTCAATGTTCAAGCAAAGTGTTCATTAATGCACCATGTAAATAATATTTGTTATTTGTTCCACTTTGAATAAAAATATAAAGTTTGCTTGTACAAATAGGATGAGTAACTCAATCATTTCCATGAGATCTACCTAATTTTTTCACTTAATTATTCTACATTAATTCTAGCTATTCAAAGGAAATGATGTATTTTTAGAGAAATATGTATAAAACATGTTTCATGATGTAAACCCTAATTTTTTACAATTATTTATCCTAGCATTCCAATAATATAAGCAACTTCTCTAGTAGTCATTATGGAAATAATACAGGAAAGAGAAGATATACAAAATGATCAGTATATCCTTTGCTTGCTTCATGCCTCAAGAGTCTTTTTTACTGGAGTGAAAGATCTAATCCGTTAACAGCAGGGTGGTCTTATTTTTTTCTGTTCTATGGTAGTATTTAAGCTGATTTGTGTTTCATGGGAGGAAAACAGAAGAACCCGAGGTAAAGAACTAAGTTATTTATGTTATCTTAGATTTATATACCTATTCTAGTAAATTCAGATTTTTATGAGTAAGTACAATTAAGTGCATACTTTATTACCTTAAAAAAAAACCTGCAGTTATGATAAAATCCCATCCATAGAATACATTTTTTATACAAAATTCTTTTTGTCTTTTACCATAGATATGAAAGGGCTTTATATACATATTCTTTGTTATTGTTATAACTAAAACTTTATTTATTTAAAGCAGAGTAAACCTATTACTAAATATAAACATTTTATATTTTCGTGTACATTCAGTAGGGATGAGGTTCAAGTTGGATAGCCAATATTGGAGGCTTTCAAATGTACTAGTCCCCTCACTATAAAACGATTGTTGTGTGTCAGCAACAAATGTAGTTGCTGTTTAGCTTCTGCTTCTTTTATTTGACATTTCCCCATTTTCCAGGTTGGGGCTTGGTTGTTCTAGTTCTTGTTCTACATATGTTACTTGTGTGATAATGTAGTTTGCACCCATGTATCCCATGTGGGTCCCCACAATTTCCAAATTATCCAGCCTATAATCTCAGGCCATCCTCCCTAATAATGCAAACAAAAATCAGGTCGAGCATGAGAGGAAAAATTCCTGTATGTGGAAGAAGTGGGGTTGGGGGTGTAACAGGCTCTTCAGAACAAAGCAGTAGTCAGGCTGCACAATGTAGAAAAAGGTGGGACAGTAATGGCACATCAGACAAGGTTTGGGAAATGGAAATCTGTGGGCAACATAAAGAATACTGGAGGAAGCAGCTATCCTTCCAATCTATCTTGTGCCACTGCCCCACAGGTACAAGCTACTACTTTCCCCAAACTTGGTCCACAAAACTAGGCAGTCTGAGCCATTTTTTATGGATTTGCTAACATAAACACCAGTGTGGTCTGCAGCCTCTGTCTCCAGTGTATCAGTTGTGGTTAAATAAATATCTCTTGGATATAACATGCATGAAGAAACCCATGACTATGCACCACAAAGCTTAGTAGGAGCAATGGCTTGGGGGACCACAGCCAAACTGGGCCTGAGCTGCAGAGTTGGCAACTCTCCAGGTACAGAATGAGAAATACCAGGATGATAAAAAGTATCTGCAAGTATTGTCTTAAAAATAAAGTATTCTAATTTATAACTGTAAGATTAAACCAGCCATGTCTCTCCCTCTTATATTGTAGCGTAAAAGGCCATTTGCATACTGTACAGTCAAACATCAATATCTGTGGCTTTTGTCTCAAAGATAATACACTCTCACTTTTAACTGCAAAATAAAACCCATCCTGTCTCTAGTTTATTATTTAGCCGTAAAAATCTACTTGCATCCTTTATTGGCATTCAAAATAAAGACTGAATTAGTCAAACTTTTTATTCAACAAACCCTTTGAGATGACAGGGCTTGAGAAATTTGCAGTTAATTATGCCATGATCTCTTCTCTTATGAAGAGGTCTGTCTAGCGAGGTGGCAAAAAATGTGGGCTCACCCAGGGTGAGAAGTCTATGTGGATCTCTGGTCTTCACTAGAACAATCTTCAAAGAGATAATGGACTACCACCCCTAGTGGGTGAAAGATTATTTGACACATGGCGGAGCACATCGGAGTCAAAAAAGTGGCAGAGACCAGGCCAGGTGGCAAAGTTGTAAAACACATAAGTGCAAGTATTTATTGAATAGTGAATAGTGAAGCAGAAAAACAGCAGATTTAGCAAAGTAAAGTTTCAACTAATTACTAAGTCAAAAAAATCGCACACAACAACCAGCTCTCTTAATTTTTTTGTGCATTTGTCAACATGTAAAAAAATAATAGAAATAGAATATGCCAGGATGAATATTTTCAAGATGGTAAATATCAATTCTGACCTTTCGTATAAGTAGGCATTTGTTGAAGGAGATGCACTACCCACTACAGAAAGTAACGAGTCTCAAGTTGAGCAACACACAAAACAGATTGTAATCATACTTTACAAATTGCTCTTTACCTTGTTCAAATATATGCACATATTTAACAAATTTTACCCAGCCTATTCTATTTTTGCACATATATAAATACCTCTGTGGTTAAAGTATAAAACCTTCTGCTAGGAAAAACCTTATTAATCTGCATCATGTACACTATGCCCTTTAGTTCCTGAGTTCATTATAATGACACTTCCTTAACTTGATCATAAATGGTCTCCTGTCTCTAAAATTAGCTGCCAACAGGGAGGTACATGTAGTCAAAATGGAACAATAGAGCTTCTAAAAAGGGCAAACCATAGTCATTTAAAACTGTAAAATTGCCCCATTTGCAGAATGCTATATGCTGTCACTTTTTCATGAGAATGTCTTATCTAGTGTTGTACGGCACTAAGGGGAACAAATGATTTTGCAAGTATAATGGCATCCTATTTTTCCAGCATGTGTCATCTGTAAAAGCAATCAGAAAACACAAATGCACTGAGGGAGTATAAGCCTGACTTTCTTTTGAGTGTTATTTTGCCTTTAATCAGTTGTTGATTAACTCTGACACTTAAGGCTTAGCACTTGCAGGGAAATATATTTACTTTTTCAGTATTTAGAAAAAAGGATTTATTGAAATTCAGGGGATATTAGTGTCTGTAGTCTTGCATGTGCATGTACTATTTTTATTTATATACACTGTAAATAAATATATATATATCTCAAGAGTAAAGTAACATTTTGTGTAAGTTCTAAGTAAGTAAGTTGCTCAAGGCCCTCTAGACCCTATTTAATAGATTTTTTAAAGTCACATTTGTGACTTAATCAAAGTGTCACAATTGCAAAAAGTTAAAAGTTGCCAGTTGATTTGGGGCAAAAACTTATTGCTGAACTTATCTTTGGGATGCTAATAACATAAATTCAGATGCAAACAAAACCTAGATTTAAATACGCAACAATTGACACAAATAAACACCGTATATAATGTGAAATAAGGAGCAGAGTTTAGAATGAAGTGAAAAAAGGAACCTACAACACAGAGCATAGAGTAAATTGTGAGAAAAGAGAAAGCCATAACACAGAGTACAGAATGATGTAGTAAGGAACAGGGAGCATACAATGAAGAGTGACACTGAGTACAGAAAATGAGAGAAAGAACTACTACATCTAGAGCTTCAGAGACAGTACAACAGCGTGAGTGTAATGCGCCTGGGCACACAAACCACAACCAACTCCAGATATCCTTCTATCACGTTTTATTGTCAAAAAAAAAAAACAAGGGTTAAGTCCAAATAAGCAAAGTACAGGAGGGTAAGGCAAAGGCAGGTCAGGAACAATCCGAGGTCAGGGCAGGCAGCAGACAAGAATGGTCATTAACAATCTGAGGTCAGGGCAGGCAGAGTTCAGGCAAGAGTCAGGTTCAGACCAGGTCGCTATGGAAATGACAAATGGGATTAGCATAAACCAATACAAGGACGCACCCAAGCACACTGTGTTCACAGAGGCTTATAGTGGGCAATGGTGTACAGGCTCTGCTTAAATGGCCAGAGTGACCAATGACCTTGCACCACCTGACGCCATTGGATTGGACAGTAACTGAATCCCCTGCGGCCGATTCAAACTAATTCAAACTAACTAACAGCCGAGTGCCACGCCCTCGGGGGATATAAGAGGCACGCATGATAGCGCGCGCACCTCTTTCCACAGCACCCCTAGGACGTGCACTACTTTGCACATCCAAAGGAGTGCTGAGAACAGGAGTTTCTGTAACCACGTCCATAGAGATGCAAAGGATGCCGCCTGGCCGAACAGTAGTTTGGCCAGGACGGATCCCTCCGCCTGCAGAGAAAGACACGCTGCGAGCAGAGCAGCAGCCTCAGCCATGCTGCCTGCTACAGCGGCATCTCCCTCTGCGGCTGGGATCCCCAGGGACGCCGCGGGCTCAAAGGATGGGTAGGTTCCTTACAGTGAGACCCGCCTAAAGGAAATGAGAGAAAGAGCTGCTACATCTAGAACTTCAGAGACAGTACAACAGCATTAGGCACGACTACAGGATAAGAGAGAAAGAGCTACTACATCTACTCGCAGCATGCAAGTGTTACCATCGGAAAAATGGAAATGGTATGTAGTTACTGTCAAGCCAAGAAGTTTAAATCTGAGTCTCCTGGTATTTGCTGCAAAAAAGAGAAAGTCATACTGCCAGCTGGAAACACCACGACAAGAACTTTGGAATTACACATCAGCAAATACCTCAGAGTCAAAGCATTTTCTTAATAACATCAGAAAATAAATACATGTTTCCAAATTACATCATTCCGCGCCACATCAGTTGTTCAACAGCCTGGATTTCCATCCACATTCACGGTGCAAGGACAAATTTAGCATAAAGCGGGGTCATTACTTCCGCTGCCAGATCAACCACCAAAATTTCTAACTAATAGACTGACCAACTAATAGAAACTGACCAGAGGTGCACCTACATCTCAGGAACAAAATTTTAGATTGTCTTAAAGTTACAAAAGATGTTTCATGTGTTCAATGTTCTTATTAAAACATTTAAAACAGCATTGGAACATAGGCCATTAATTTAGGTAATTTAACTTAATTGTATATTGTACTTATACTTTTAAAACCTGTAAATAAAAACATTTATTTGATTTAACACTATAGCTTTATTTGATTCCTTTTCCTGTATAATATAGGATTGCAATAAATAAATAGCTGGGCAACGCTGGGTAAACAGCTAGTATTATCATAAAACTGAATAGAGCATTATGCACAAAAAAGTTTGTTATGTTTGTTCAGAACAAAACATTTAAAAAAACATGAATTTTTCCGTAGTGTAGTTTTTGTAAACAACATATAATTCAGCAGCAATATACAAATTATGAAAGATAGTGGAATAATACTGCATTTGAAAACATACAGGGATATAACAAACCTTTTACTTATGAAGCAGTTATTTTAAGGAAAACCAGAGCCCTTTCCATTCCTGTGTGCTAACATTTGCTTTTTGCTGTGCAATATTCTTTAAGCGCAATCCCTTATTGTTATCCGAGCCTTGGAGTGAGGTGTTAATTCATTCAAATAGTTATGTTGAAACAGTATCCCTTCTAGTTTACTGGAATTGTAGTTGGATGATTGTATAATATTTACACATCAATTTTTGTTTTTTTGGGTTTTTTTCTGGATTATAAGGATAGTGAATGTATTCTTGTTTGCCAAGACTCATCATTATAAAAATCCTAATATACTGCACATGTAACTTGGATACGGTTAAACAGAAGTATTTATCACAAGGTTTAGAGCTGTAGACAAAAAAGGACTATAAGTGGCTGTGTGAACATGATTGGTAACTTTAAAACAATGAAAAGGAATTGGACTGTCATGGTGCATAATGGTAATGCAGGAGCTCATGTGAAATCAAAGTGACCTAAAGTGAATATACAGTCTGTTTGAAATTTTGGGATAAATATTCATATGAAGTCACCTGAATGTAAAAAAACAAATCTGATTTATTTTAATATGTCAAATATGTTGTTTTTATGTGTAATTAATAATTATATGTGTACGCAGTTAAGCCATATTTGCTAGGTCCATACAAACTTCTGTTTTACTGCAGTATACAATAATTTTCTTTTATTATTCATTCCCATAATGCAAGTCATCTTTTTAAAGCAATATATTCACTAAACTTTCTCTAAAGGATCGCATCACTATATCTCTTGATTATTAATTACCAATATATTGGAAAAATATGGACCTGGAAGGTTTTATACTACAGAATGTTTAGTGAATTTTAGATTTATTGCTCTAATAGCAGAAACCATAGTGTTAGCTGCTCATTTAACAATGCATACCTTGGGTGGCTTGATCTAAAAAGACATTTTGGATAGTGTGGGGAAGGGTTCTTACGCAGGTTTACCTCTACCCACGGTTCTATTAGGAATATTTTGTCTAGCTTTCTGTCCTGCTGAGAACTGTTTACGAGGGATCTCAACAACAGCAACAAAGACAAAGCTAAAAAATCATTTTTTATGGAAAGTAAGGGGTCACCCAGTCATATGCTCTGCTCCTCCTGTAGATTTTCCTCTACTTCCTATATGGGGAGGACAGAAAGTGAGTGAAACTTTCATTTGCAGCTATAAATACCAGTACCAACTAAACTTGGATTCAAACCCTTCCCATTTTATTAAAAAGTAGAAAATTGTTTGGGTTTACATGTTAGTGGTAGAGAGCAAGAGAGAGAGAGAGAAAGACTTTGAGCCTGATTTATTAAAGCTCCCCAAGGCTGGAGAGGATACAGTTTTATCAGTGAAGCTGGGTGATACAGGAAACCTGAAATGTATCTGGCCCAGTATTGAAAACATTTGCTGACAAATAGCAAATGACTTTTAAAAAATCCATTCTAGGTTTGCTGGATCACTCAGCTTCACTGATAAAACTGGGAGTACTTATTAAATCAGGTCCATTGCATCAAGCAAGGGTTCCTCCAGAGATTGCTAAGAGTTTCTTGGGCAATTTGTGTCTGTCAGATCAGTTTAAGAGATTTCCCTTAGTCTTTTTGGCTATCTGTAACTATGGAATTCTTCCCATTTACCATCATGTTAATATACTGTGATCTGTGAATATAGTAATTGTAGAAGGTAGAAGAATTGTAGAAGAATTGCTCTAGTGGCTTATCTACAAATAACCATATGTAGTACAAAAAAGAAAGGAAAACAACTTGTATTAATTATTACAAAATATTTCAGGTAAACAATGTAATAATACCTCAAACTAGCCACCCCCTGAAACATAGTATCATTTCCTTTAAACATTTTGGCCTAAACAAAATGTGCTTGAGCCAGAATACCTCTTAGTTTTATTACAATAGATTTGTGCGTATAAATATTGGTTTCATCTAATGTGGAAATTGTTTTTACATTTAGAGAAAAGCTAGAAGGCAATTCATGAATTGTAGTTTTCTTAGTCCTCCTTGGTTTATTTGCATTTATTGATGACTGAGTGACACACACAAAAAAAACTTTATGGCCTTTGGCTGTGTGCTCTTAATATATCTCATATCTAATTATCAAGAACAATAGTAGCAGAGAAGACAGGGTAAATTGAAAAGGCAACTAAATGCTACAGAAAGTAAATAAAAATCTGTTTACCTTTAAAATAGGCACTTACTTGGCATCATAGCCTTCTGACAGCTGGACTACATTTGTCATACAATCATGTGATATCTCCCCCTCCCTTCCCAATTCTTCAAGCCTCCCTGTATTGTCTCAATTAATGGCACTCCGAAAAAAGACTTAATAGGTTTTCATCTATAAAAAGGAAAGATTCTGGGCATCATGCCTTAGCTGTAAAGAACAACACAGACCTGTCAGCAAGCCCCAATGCTTTTCCTTTTTTCCCCTTTACAGCACTATAACTAATCACAGAAAATGGGCAGAGGAAGGTCTTATTTTTCTCTTTGCTAGATAACTCATAGGAGCTGTCCATCAAAACATAAAGTGCTGTGAAATTATATACATCTGTGTTCAACCCAAACCATACACCACTTAGGGTTCATTCACACCAGCATGCAGGGATGAGAAGCAAAATTTCAACAAGGTCATATTCAAATAGCAAAATCGACTCTTAAGGTGGAACAAAAAGGTTGAATGTCACAGCATATATTCCACTTCATTGTAAAAGTTCAAAATCCCATAGGTCAGTGAGATCTTTGGGATTATGTCCTAAAAGAAAAAGAAAAAAAATAAATAAAAGGTGTGTAGATTTGTTGTTGATCAAAAGTCAAATAAAAAGGTTTTTAAATTCTGTAGTTGACTTAATAATAAAGTCCCTAAGAATGTATTGTCACTGATATTGCTTAAACAGTCAGGATAAAAAAAAACGTTAAAAACATTTAGTTTTTTTCCTAAATCAAAGGTTAGGCATTGGCAAAAAAAATGTGTTTTTTATTGCAAAGCAGGAGATTTGTTTGCATCTGAATTTTGCTTGTTAGCAAAAGTGGTGGGAGCCCTGAGAAGCGCCAAGGTCTTCTCCAGAGCCTCTAGTGGTGAGGATGTTGCAGTGCTGGGTACTGCCAGGTTGCGGTCCTTGGGCACACCAGGGTGGGCAGGATGATACACAGTACCACATCACTAAGAAGAAAAATAGTCAAGAAAGGACTTGTTCAAGGCAGGCAGCAAGCAAGAGAGGTCAGGTCACAAGCCAGGGGTCAAATACTAGGGATCCAGGAAACAGACACCAGTGACACAGGGGCCACAGGAGACACTGGAAACAACAGGAGGCACAGGTGACACAGAAATATCCACAAACTGAGAGGACCACAAGGGAATGGGCTGGAAACAAAAGACTGGGCAACAAGGAGTTAACATGAGCTGGACAGAGAAAGCACTGGATTAACCAACTGGTGTAGAGGTAATGCTCAACAGAACTAGGGTCTCAGCATTAGTGGAGACTCGTTGCACAAATGCAGAGTGCTGTGTCTGAGCTAGCTAAAAAGCCAGGGATGGTTAAGAGGCTATTTTCTGACTGCCCGGCGAAACTGATAAAACTTGCTAGCGTAGACACGTCCAGAGTCAGAACTGCCCGCATGCATGGGAGAAAGGCGTCTGCGCTTTAGTGAGGAAGGGTTAAGTGTGACAAAAGGTGACTTTTTTATTTTTTTAGATTTGATTCAAAAAATGTATTATATAATATGGGAACACTTGATGACTGCAGCTGAGTTAAAGGTTTGTAACAGTTTAATATACAAAATATGAGAGCATAACATGCTTGGAATGCCTTATTTAATCTTTAATTTACTAATGTGTTTAAAAAACAAAAGTGAAAGGAGGGGCAATAAGCGAGTGATACACTTCTCCCCAGCCCATATCCTACATTAGGCTACTGTCCTGACCATGAAAGGTCCTCTAAAGCCTGGATTGCCAAAGAAAAAGGAAGCAAAAAATGTGTGCCCCCCTTATATTTGGCAAAACCAGACTCCCATCTGTTTTCGATGCTAACGGTGGCAAGGGACATCGTTGAAGATAGTGCTTCACCCCTACAACATTAGTCCAATGTTGTGGGGTTTTACTTTGGGGAGCATATTAGAATTTGGAATCACCCTTTAATAAGGGGGTCACTAGTTATCTTACCTCTGACCTTGGAGTAGTGGGGTACAAAGTACCCATTACACAAGTGTTAAATCAAGCCTAGAAATAAACAAACAATACGAAAGAGAAAAGTATCTTTATTTTTACCCTATATTTTCCTTCACATAGTCCAGTAATGTCCAAAAATGAGATCTAACAAAGATCTATCCTGCACCATGAACTCAATATTAGTATCAAATAAGAAATAGGCAATTTTGCCTATCCCTAGACTTCCCAACAAAGTATAATTTATCATTTCTCACAAAGTGCTCTTTGTTTAGATACTTGTATTCCTGTAGTGGATACTTTAAAAAGTGCCTGGTGCAAGGATGAAGATCTTCTTTGGCTAATCAAAGAATCTCATAACACTCAGGTATTTTCATCTTATTTCATAAAAGCAGAAGTACAAAAACAGAGGCTTCCATTATACTATTACTGTTATACTATTGTTTTAAGTCACAACAAGCCAATTTACAAGGTGGGGCAACTCCTACCTTCAACTTGAAAAGAAGTGCACATGTCAAGAAGCCAAGAATCATATCCCTAAGCCTCTAAATATTGCTTAGAAGCATTTAAACACTGTAAAACAAGTTGCTTCCACAGAGATTGGGAAAACAATCTAAATGTGCTGTTGCTGTGGTTTTACAGTCCAAATACATTCTGGGTGGGAGGGAAGTGACCCGGCAGGATTGCCTATTTGCAGTATAGAGAAGTCAGGTCACCAACCTCACATTGCTTTTTGGAAAGTCCATGTATTCCTCAGGACAAGGTGTACAGAAATACAAATCTGATAATTGGTAAAGCAGTTGCTATATACTTTATGTGTTTTAGCAGTATATTTATTTGCCTGGAGTTTAGCTTTGCAACAAAAAAGGATTACAAACTTAAAGCCTGTCATTTTCTTTACTACATGTTATGGTAGGGAACAGCAATATTAAAGTCAACATAAAAATGGCACAGTTCCAGGAATGAAAACAAGTGTATACAATGTCTCTAACACTTTGTTTATTTATTTAACACTTTATCTGTCTGCCTGTGATTTTACCTTTAGAAGAGTCTTGGGAGTAAACTTGGAAACAAAGATCTATTTTTAAGGTGTCAGTCATTCTTGAAACAAGACAGGATCCTTGCCCTGAAAAAAAATATATCTTTGGATCACCCTGGAGAATAGGTTTTAAAAACTCTTCTTTTTTTTTAAACTTTCCTTGTTTGAGTGTTCTCTTTGTATGCTTTAGGTTGAAAGGTGTATTTTGCTGTTTCCTCATTGTCAGTGTTTTTATGGGGAACATATTTCTTAACTATTGGTTACCTTTGCTTTAATCTGCTTTAGTAGTTAGTTTGGAAAGCTTTTATAATGGATATACAATAACTTCCATAATAGATAGGTCTTAAATTTTCATTCTCTGAGACCATCGTGTGTAGTTCTCAATTGCAGAAACCTGTAATGTGCAAAACAGTGTTTTTCTTATTTTAAATCTTTCCTATTGAACCTCCTATTAACCCACCCTTCACCCTAATTAGCTTTAATAAAAAAAGAAGGAAACAAAACAAATTTCTTTTTCTTTTCTTAAGTAGTAACTTTTTTTGTACACGTGTAAAAAATGAAACAAATCATAAAATACAATGTGTGCTGTGGATCTATGTTAAAGAAATTATGATGGTAATAAAGCTTACTGTGCCTCTTGTTCCTTCAAAGGATTGCCCACTAATGAGCAGAAAGGTTTTTCTGAAAATCAAAGAACTTTAGTAAAACATCTGTTCAAAGGGAAAGCTTATCTTTGAGTCCTTTAATATTTATTACAGAAAGGAATTAAATCACAGCGATAAGGACAATAAACACAAATTACTTTATTTACAGTAAAGCACAGCGGAGTATTCTTAAAACAGGAATGTCTGGCTTCTGTCACAAATTTGGAAAATAATGAGGTTATACTTCACATGAAAATCTTTCCTTATTTGCTCCTTGGGCCAATTGTACATCCATGACTATTGGTGTATGGTGTAGACACAACCTAATAATATTTAGCTATTTATTTAAACAACTTACTGTAATTTGTGTAGTTACAAACAATACGGGGTATTGTAGATAAATGACAGCGAGGTTCTAAACAAATCAGCAGGGACTGGAGTATCAATGGAAACAGAGGTAAAAGAAAGGTATTTGTTGAGCACTAGGTAAAGGTTTGGGTTTTTTTAATAAAAAGTTTAGGTGGCAATTCTCTTACTTTTTTAGCTGGTAGCATTCAATTGCCAGCTATTTATCTCTGGTCTTTGGTCCGATGCAGCTGCTGCGTTTAATCAGGTTTGTTTTTCTTCCTTTTGGATACAACTGTTGTAAGTGAAATCTGTCCCTTTTAACTTTATCCACTGTGTCAGTTTTCTACACAAAACAAACCATCACTAAATGTCCAAGAGTCTCTGTTTTCTAGCTGTAACCCCCATACTATGAACACATTAAGTATCTCCGCATACTCAGGTACATCCCTTACATGTTCAATCTGTATATGTAGTACACATAAAGAGAAAAATGTATTTTTTTAATGTCTGATACTCAATTTTTCATTAACTTTCAATATTGTAAAACATTCAGTGCAGCTGGACCTCGTCTAATTTACCATAACTACTTTGCAAGTGACAATAACAAATTACAAGCATTTTTACCAAAAATAAACAGCTTTATACGATTATCCTAATTCTGTATTCTATGCAGCTTGTTTTCACAGTAGAAAATAGAATTTGTAATCCATGCCTGGGAGTGATGCCACTTTTCATTAGCATTCTTACAAAAGTGAAATAAAGGTTAATGGGCATTTCAATCCACTGCAATATATAAATATCTATATACACTATATATATATATAAATATCTATATTCTTCAATGTTTTAATTCTACCCTATTTGTTGTAGAAAAGTTACAGGGGTGAATAGGCAATTAATCCCTGGCACCTTGGGGTATTAGAGCCTGTACAGACCTCACAGTTACTTATACACTAAATTACTGTGTATGACATTCACTTTATAATGGATCTCTATGTACTACAACATAACGCAGCTACTGGTGTCCATGAAGAATTGTCAAGGTGTGGCCTAAAATTAACAAAAAAATGCAATCATTGGCTTGTTCAGACTAGTGGTTTTGGTTTTACCACTTAAAACTGCTTGCAAAAATGGAACCGTTTTTTGTTCCCACTAAATAAAAGATTACAACCACTGAGAGGTTTTTATTTGTGATCACTATGCTTTTAGGGTGAGATCTCCCCAAATAACTGTTGAGGCTGTATGGGCTGATACCGTCTTGGTTGGTATATGTGGTTAATAATGCATTACACATTTTTTGTTACTTTTTTTTCTTGAATTGAACCCACTTTGCAAACACATAAAACTCATGCATAAGGGGCGGCATACTGTTTTATTTAGGTCTACAGAGGCCGCAGTGGTGTCAACCCACCCCTGGAAAAAAGCATGGCAACTTAACCTCCACCAACCACCCGCAAAAAAAAAAAAATTAAAGTGTACCGTACGTTTCAATGTTAAAAACTGCTAGTGTGAACATGCCCAAAGACTTCCATAAATAATATGCTTGTTCATGTCAATGTGTAATGTTCTGCACTAAGGTATCAATTTTATTAGAACAATGGGAACAGTAAGCTTTAAGCTAGTCTATTATGTATTAAAGAGACCCTGTCCTGAAAACTATTACTGCCTTTGTTATTTGTAAAAAGAATACACCTTTTTTATTTAAATATTGTGTGTATGTGAGCTTGTATGCACCATGTTTGGCAATATTTTTTATTTTATTTAATGAATGCCAGATATGACATAAATGTTATGCCTTATTTGTATACCAGAACCATACTGGCTGTGTTAATGCCAGGACACCTATCTGGGAATGATTAGGTGGAAATCTTTTTCTTGGCATGCGTATGGTACTTGAAGGAAAGTTTACATGTGATTATTAGATTGGGTTGAGAAGTAGATTTTCAGCATTTAGAAAGAAACCAGTGTGGTCTGGCTAAAATTTCTATTTTAATCCAGTTTTTGGAAATCTTGAAAACCACTGTTTCAGGCATGTGTGACAAGATACAACTATTAAATATATGAACACCATATTCAAAACTTTCAGTTCAGATAATCACAAGCAGGCAAACTTTAGATCATTAGTTTGCTGTGTATATTTGCATTATAAAAAATTTTTACAATAAGTGCTCCCGATATTTATGATGGGTTATCCTACTCTCCTACTGCTCAAAGATTGTTTCCCGCAACAATAGAATGCATGGGTTCTGTTCTGTTCCATGGAGAGGAGAGATACCCTTCTGCTTCCTCACATTATGAATACGGAGAAAAATCACTGGTTGTCTGTAACTCTCATTCAGTGATCCAGCATGGCCGATCACCAAACAACATTAGGCAACTGCTGTATAGGTGCTAGATGTTTTTTGTTTGTTTTGGGCTTCTAAAATTTAGAGTAGGTACGAGGCTTTACATAGATGTTCACTGAGAAAAGTACTTAAATAAATGAGTGACAAGCACATATAGAGAGGAGAAAATGATGGAAAATCTGATCAACCAGTGATTCAGTCAAATGGAAAATATTATCTACCCCATGGGGCAATTTTTTAATTTACCTAGGGTTTTAGGCAACTATTAAAAAAGAGGGAAAGATTACCTACTATTTCAATAGTTGAACAGTGGTACCAATTTGTACCAAAAGGGGAACTCTATACTCCGATGAAACAATGGCTCCACCTTATGACTGATCTCTGGTCACCTGGTAATATCCAAAAGGTTAAGAATCCGTCTTCCATGGCCAAGGTACTATGCTCATTAGGAAGCATAATAATTATTTATTAGTAGCTTTACATCACAGAGATTGTGATATAATTCTGAATAAACCTTAGTATCAGTATTACTTTCTTGCGCTCTCATCTGTGCATCTGTACCTTATTTGCCCCTTCTATGTTATATGTCATGTATCCTTATTCCTGCTATATTTTGTCCACCTATTAGATATTTTTCCCTCCTTATATTGTGAAACCTATTGTCTTAAGGGAAAACTTTTGTTCCACAAATTGACAACTTCCTAATCAGTCATTCTAATTCTAATAATAAATAAAAGGCATAAAAACATCAATGGAGTTAAGAGGGCAGACCACAGGCAATTATTGATCAATCACTTATCAGATCAGTAAACATGGCTTAGAAATGATAGTAGCATTCCCATATAAGGGAAAAACAAGGATAAGGAAAAGAGAAGAAGCTCAATATTGACCTACATTTAAGGAATCAGGTTGATAATGGAGCCACTGTGAGACAATTGAACCAGCTGGGTGCTGATTGTTATCATGGCAATCATTTTGAAGTTTACTGCTTGCAACCATCCACAGTGGTTGCAAATTTTGTGAAGTGAACACCCTAGATACTGTTGCATACCCTACTTTAGGCGAAGTGGAACTTCATGATGGATACATATTCAACCACCTGAGCGTTACACTGAGGTCTAGATTTCTGTACCAAAAGTGATCCACTGTTTTTCATAAATTTTTTTTTTAAATTGTAGACCTGTAACTTACAGAAATATGTCTGAACAAGGGTTCTAGTAGATATTATGAATATAAAAGAGGGAGACCGACGGACGACGATGGACGGAGGACGACGCTGGAATACGAAAACGACGCTGGATGAGCACAGCGGGACCAGGTAAGTATGGATGCGACAAAAACTCGGGGTTAACCATCCTAGCCGTTTTTTTTTTGCCCGTACGAAGGTCGGGCTTAACGGCTAGGTGGTTAAGTACATGTTCAAACCTGCAAATTTATGATTCTATGCTTCAAAATGTATGTGTAAAAACTAAAGATACAAAAAAAAATGGTTTTGGATGGTGTGTGGAAGCACTACAACTATTTCACGATTTTGTTGCTGTCTGTGTTCCTTCTTGGCAGATTTAACCTTCTTGGTGACCATCGTCCTAGTCCAGAAAAAGAAAATAACCTAAACAGGACAAAGACAACAAAATAAACTGACAGGGTTCCCTACCCTTTCCTACTCTATCCAAGACCAAAAACAATTAGAGCTATTCATTGTGTAAATTTGGGGAGTGTCATAAACATTGAGCAGTGTCAAACTTGTTAATCTTGACCATTAAAGGGTTAAATACATGAACACAAGACAAATGCTTTTTAAACGCTTGTTTACATTTGACAAGCATTGACCACTTGTTCCCATCGAGTTACAGGATTCCCATTGCGCTGAACATTTGTAAAGCCACCGAGCCATGCACTAATCAATGCAAAGCAATGAAAATGCTCTCGTTCAGAGCAAATCTTAGCACCATCGTTTACCTATCATTTTAACATCATTCAAAGATCTTTTGGGACACTTAACAGGCTTTAAGACCAGTTTTCAAGTGCTCAATGCAAATGACTGAGACAATGTAAGTCTAATGCCATATATTTCTTTATCGTCATTGTCAAAATTATACCTTTAATTTTCTAGAACTTGAATAACAATGATAATTTTGTAAAAGAATGAAAGAAATAAACAACATGTACAGAATCTTCTAAGATTACAACTGTCACATTACATTTTTCCAACCACAAGGTATGACTATTTAATCTCAATATTAAAAGTATAATAGGGTATATAGTTTTTGATAATTATATTAATGATCTCATTAAAATTCACTAGGCATACACAGCGTGAAATATGAGGTCTGACAAGCTATCAGAAGACATAAATACAAAACATAATAAAATTTCACGCAAGCATAACAAAATCCAACATCATTACCATGACGATGAATCGCTACAAAAATAAAATAACCAGAGCTGAAAGCATAAATATCAAGGGAAGTGATAATGCAAGCCTCCTGTCTTTTGTCACAGATGTCTCATTTAGTTTCAGTGTCTAGCACTGTTAATAATTTCTTAAACACATGTATTCAACCAGTTGAATATTCTATTCAGCCATCACATATGCTGCAGGCATTCTCTTATATTAATATTAGAAGAAGAGTTAAGCCAGTTTCAATTTTCACTTCATATTTGCCAAAATATGTTTTATAGTTTTCTTTATTTTGAAAAAAATAAGGTGACAGAGTTCCAACATTAGGGTAATTTTCAGAGAAAACCAAAGCAAACAAATATAAGCAATCTGGTTCTCCATGCTGCTCAGACAAGTATTCAGTTTGCCCAAACTGTTTCATATCTGGCACCAAAATCATGACCTTTTATGTGCTATACACAATGAAAATGTTGGATGATTATGGCAAAATCACTTGGGTTCTTCAAAAATCCTGTCTCATATATGTTCAACTTTAATCCAAAGCTGATATTAAACACTGACAGATACTCTTACACACCATTAGCAAATTTCAAAAAAACAAATATTAGAAACTGAACTGTTGTTTTTAAGGAGGAATTCCGTGCAAAAATTTCATTTTCATGGTACTGATTAAGAACAGTTCACACTATTAGTTGATTATACATACATTTATATTATTTGTTTGTCTCCATTTTATTTGGGCTTAATTCTCTATTTTACATTATATAAAAATCATCAGAGAAATAATGACACCAAGATTTGGCATTCACTTAGCATATATTTATGTACATATGTTTATGTTGTAAAAAAAATGGATTCCTGGCTCTTGGTGGATTTTTGTTTAGGCTTTACACTGTAAAGCATATGCAAGTTGCTGAAGAAAGTGTAACTCCTGCTCATGAAAGGGAATTATATTATCAGTGGATATTCAATGGCCAAAGAGGATCACCATTCTCCTGGAAGTCTGCTACGGAGCCAACTCCCGAAATTGCGTTTTTCAAGGATGCAAGGAAGACACGTCCTGGACCTGTCAATGATGTAGTGTGGGTGCACACAGGTGTATACTTGTACCTACACCTGATTATGCTGAAAAGCTGAAAAGCTCAACCCCACCAACAAGTATAATTATTCTTTAACAACATAGCTAAACTTCCATCATCATCCTTAAAAGCCTAACCACCGGTCCGCTCCAGCCAGTTTCCATTCAGTCTTCTCTCCACCTTTCTTCCAGCATCCTCATGTCTGCACTGTTATAACTGCAAGGTGACAGCCAATTTAGTAGGCCTGATAGTGCCACCGAAGTGTCATAGGACCTCAAAGGAAGTTGACTTTTACTGTGAGTCAGACCATCTCATAAAGACATGAGCTGTCAAACTAACATTACAGGGGAGGAGGCAATATTCATTATTTTCTGTGCCTATAGATAGGCTTTAAATGAGAGTGCAAATAAGATTTTGGAGTTTTCATATGTGTACATCTCCTTTAGAAAGCATTTAAATATCCAAATGGAAAAATGTCAGCATATCATATTCATTACCAGAAATTGTCAGAAAGTAACTGCCTATTAATTTTCTCCTAATAATAATATTGAATCACAAATGAGGAAGACGGTGTATATTTTAACAATGATTACTTGTTAAGATAACACTGGAATCCTGTACAAGAGCTGCTTGCAAATGAACAGGCAACAGCGAGCAAGAACTACTGACAAGGGAACACTATGTTAAATGTGTATTATACTGTAGCCAAAAATGTGTAATTTTAAAGTGAATAATTTGAACAGGACAATTGTTACAATCTGTAATACATAAATATATTGCTGTGTACTTGTCTGTGATAGTACTGCTTAATGAACAACATGCTATGAAGTTTGTGTCTTGCTATTTCCATCGTTTCTGCACGGGTAAAATATTTGGCCTCTACCCAAAACTGTGTGTGAGTATATAACTTCAGAAAGGCTTTTGTAGGGTTTATGTAGGACAGAGCTTATGCCTGCCAAATTGTTTGTATAAAGAGCCTGCACAAAGCACTGAATTATTTTAGTTAACTTTCTTTTAGAGGTTTTATTTTTTATTTTCATGTTTGTAAGTTTTGATTTGGTATATGCAAGGGTTTTATCCTTTGCAATTTTATCTTCAATATTCTAGGAGCAGCCACTTGTAATGCTCATTTCTGTCTAGGAGTTCTTTCCAAACTAAATGAGTATAATGTGAATAATGGAAGGTCTGTAATTACTGGAGGTATGTCCTGACTGCAAGTGTTGCATTGACTTAAAGGTTCAACTCAAAGAAATGGCAAAAGAAAAGGAATATCCTATGTCAAAAATTATCTGGGCAGAACAAAAAATGTTGCAACAAGAAAGTAACCAAAAATGTTAAACACATCTTCATTAGATAGTCAACCAAAAGGCACACGTCAAAAGCCCAGGGGTAAAATGTTAATATTCAAATTGCTGCTTTGTGTTGTTGTAGACAACTTTCATGTTGAAGTTTGAGGATACTTCATGATGCCTGTAAGATAAGTTAATTGATTCACTTTCCAAATACCTGTACAGCAATTATAAAGCATTTTGGAAGCATATATTACTAATTTCCCTTTGATTACGGAGGAATATTTAACATAGCTGCAGGAGAATAGTAATGGTAATAGTGCATGGTAATGTCAAAATATGGGCCATCTGACAAGTTCTGATAACAGAACTGCCACTAATATGAATTAGCCCTTAGGCTGCCAATAGAATTTAGAAAGTGGCCTGATGTGCTGGTATAATTTTCCCATCTTCAAGGCAGCAAATTGTCATAGTCTTGCCTAACACCAAAGCAACTGCAATGGTCCATAGAGACAAGTTGTCGGAATTATTGACAAATTTACAGACCAATCGCACAACAATGTCAAGTCAGATTCACTAAACTTATTGCATTCAATGAATATGTACTATATATACAAGTTTAAGGTAGTATTCATAGGGGGGTCTTATGAGATCCAAAGAAACTAAGGTTAAGTACACATATGCGATAATTGTCCTTGGAATAGATCTTTCACAATCCTGTCCAATGACAAATGACTGCACGATGCATGAACAAGTGCTGTACATACAGCACTATTCTGCTCTATGGAGAGGGGAGAGGGAGAAGGACGGAGCGGCACCCCGCTGCACTCTCTTCCCTTCACTTGCATTACGATCATTCGTCATCCATTGTCCATGGATCTGCCAGGATGGTCGTTCGGACGATCAAGGACAGTACACATGCATGATTATCAGACAAGAACCAATGCACGTGTGTACGTAGTGAGGTTAATAGATCTTAGTAGATCTTCAAAAAGCATGGGCATGTTCTAATGGTCAAACACTATACAACATAAACAATGCTTTATGAATTTATTTAGGTTTTAATTATGTTACTACATAAAAGGAATGTAAAAAAGGCTACTTTACATTGTAAGCAATGTCCACAGGAGTCGTCTAGTCTGTCTGTATAAATACAGTATATATATATATTAACTTACTTTTGAATAATATGCAAAATCTTTTTTACCTTTTCCTCCAGGGATCAAATATGTCTACTTGCATTTCTGTTTATTCAGTAACTTAGTAAAGTAGATTTCCCTCTACTTTCCCTCTACTTTTTAAAATCTTTTTCCATAAATTAAATAGCATTAAAATAGCCCACTAAGATTACATTTCCTTTCTTTCAGGTCATAGTTTTCAGTATAAAGGATTTCCTTTCATGTATATTGAGTGCATCAAGATTGCACATAGTAATCAAACTATCATATCTGCCATTATATTTTTTAATACTGTCTCCAGTCTATGTCAGTCTTAGCCTTTTGTACTGCCAATGATAACTCCTTTTTGGTCAAATGCCACTTCTATGGAAACAAGGGAGAATATTATTTCTACTCATCCTTTTTTCACTTAAACTTTTATGGCCAGCAAACCTGGAATGGATTTCTTCAAAATCCTTTCCTATTTGCTAGCAAATGTACTGAATGTTGAACCATAGCCATTCCAGGTTTTCTGGATCACCCTAGAGAGCTTTAATAAATCAGGCTTTATATATTAGCCTTTAAATTTACTTCACAACTCAACATCCTTCGGAGGGAAGTGAATCCCATCTACATTCCAGCATACATATATAAAGATATATATCTGTTTTTACCTTATTTTTCACATTTTATCCAGAAATTCTTGCAGTAAACTTACTTTCTTAAAGAACACTGGGCTTCAGTCTTTATGTACAAGCATAGTCTGAGAACTAAAATTAAAGCATCTTTTTTCTTAAAAGTTTGCAGAATAAGGCCCATGCCCAGAAGGAGCATCCAGAAGCCTCCTGAGATCCATAACGTAGGTATCCCAAGAGGCTCTGTGCTTCCATTCTGTCTTTATTGCCGTGACGATAATGAAAGAACGAGAGGGGCTTTACGATTTTTCTTTAAAAAAAAGGTTTAAACCCCCTCCCCAAATAAGTAGGTCATTTTTACCCTATATAAAAGGGTTGTCTACCCATTGCACAGGGGAAGCCAGGATTGCCAGGTATATTGGACATCCTGCACATGCGCATCTGTTATTTTGAGATATTCCCAGGCCAGTTAGGTAGGTGGAAGGGATTTTTGTAGAAGGGACATCGCCTGTCCCTTTCTGCAATGATGACCTCACTGATGGAACATTTGTAAAAGTTGAACTTTAGTTCTGCTTTAAAGCATTCAAGTGGGCATTTTCTTTTAAGCCGTAAAGACCTTTGACTTTAAAGCAATACAAAGATCACTGACCTGTTTTTTTGTTGGTGGTCTCCTTGCACTGAATTGGAACTAACTGCAAACTGAATTGGAACTAATTGGCACTGAACTGCTTATGCAAGCAGTTTTTTTAAACAGTTTCAACTTAAAAAATTAATAAATAAATAAAACTGCACCTCTTTGTTAGGTTTATGCAGCTACTTGCAGATTCCTTAAAAAGCCTGGGGGTTCACTGATACAGCGCCCAGGAACCTAGTGCTTGCCAATAGACACCTGGGAGCAGTAAAAGAAGTTTTTTTTAATTGCTAGTTTTGATAGGATCCATTAATTTAGTGTTCTTTACATATTTACCTTAAAAAAAAAGATATTGTTTATCTCACTAGCTTCACGGCTTCAAAACAACAGTGGTACTTCAGGCTGCATCCAACTGTATCAACAGCATACACTCCTTTTATGCACACTTAATAAACACTTCATCCAACAGACAAAGCAGCAGTCTTTAGTGCATTTAACCTAATCTTTATCGGGGCACAAAATTGTAGCACTGCTGAGTAAAATGCCTAAAATGGACTTCAACAAAGCTTGCAAGTTCAATAAACAAATATTCAGAATTTCTTATGCACAGTTAAACAGTTAATCGGCACATGCAGTGCTAAAGTTGAAATGCTTTACAGCAGAACAGCTATAAAAAAAATAAAGAATTCGGCAGAGGAAGGGCTCAAAAATAGCAACGGTAGTAATAATAACAGCAATAATAATCCAGAGATGAAAAAGTACTGCCATACAATTTGATAAAGTCATACAATTTGATTTAAAATATAAAAGACACAAATTACTTATCTCCTTTCCTACTGCTATTTTTTGCTGTAACTCATCCTACTCTGAATCCTTCTGTAGTTAAAGAGAATGGAAACTCTGGTAGTGCCTATCATAATGTCAATGTATTTTGTTCTTCTCTTGACTGCCATGTCCTACCTCCCCTGCCAGTCTTGGGCTCTTCGCACCAACTCTCACTAGCTATTTATCTGCTTTCCCCAATGGTCCCTCCAATCTGCCCCAGCTGCCTATGTTTCCCCACCACTCTACTATTACTAAGCCACCTTATGGTCTTTGCTACCCAGGCACCAGTCAAACACACTTGATCAATGATCAACATGGTAACAATGCTAAATTTCCTTTTTAGCCCACTCCCAGGCCCTAAAATCACCTAGGGCGGTTTGGGACCTGCAGCAGGAGCAAGCAATCCAGTGAAGCTCCTGGTGGCTGGCACCTTGCTCAATGCTTGGCTGCCGACACTGAAGGACTTGTTCTTAAAGAACCAGCCTTTGCAGATTTGACAGGAGATGGGAGTGAGCCATATCAAACCACCAAATAGCATGTTCAATTATTTATTCTCTATTGAGCTGCTGCAGGTAGATGCTACATGTAGTGTCTTCCCTTTCACTGGCACAATGGTGCAGCAACTGCATGGGAACTTCACCTGCTTCATGGGAACTTCATCAGTCTGCATTACTTTTTTATTTGACTTGCCACTATTCCTTTGATAAAATTACACATTCTAAAAAAAATTTTAGCTCCCCCCATTTGTTTGGTTATTAGCCCATGTTCTTTTTTTTATTGTTTGGCTTTGATCGAAGCCTACCAAAGTTTACCTTGCCAACTGTTTGACTAAGTAAACTACATTTCAAAGTTACCAAATATACACAGTGGTCAGCCGATGCCTGCTGTGTACAGCCCCCTGGTATTTCTATCACAAAGGTGCATTCTCAAATGTTAGATCCCTAATCCACCAGCAACACTGGAAATGTTGCTGGTACAATAAAAAGGTTCACTTTAAAAAATACTACCTGTCATTTAGATGATCTTTATATCATGACATCTCTAAAATCATTTAATGATCCTGCAGACTGCAGAGTTGCTTTATATCATTATAATAGGCACGACAAGGTCAATTACAATTTATAGCAATACAATACATTTTACCTATATAGAAATTATATATTGAATCATTATAGGAAAATAAGTTACACCTTTCCTAAATAATTGTAACTATTTTAGCATTTATGATTGTTTACTTAGCATGTCATTCATTTTTTGTTTAAATGTCATTGTCTGTTGCATATTTTTATGTGATCCCTTTAATGTACTGCATTATATAAAAGGTTGATGCTTTATAAAAAAAAAAAAAAAAAAAGGGTTAATAATAATTGTATGCAATCAATTATGTTCCAAATTTAAGATTATAATAGTTGCAGGTGATGTGCTGCCACCTATTGGCAAAAAGTGTCCTTATTAAAAAACTTAATCCACAAACATATTAAAGAAAATATAAATGAGCAGATAATTTTAAAGACTGCAGAATCAAAGTAAAATTCAATGAAGTATAATTACAGCATTTTTTAAGTAACATCAGTGAAACCCATGTTTATGACTTTTTTTGTGAATTGTAAAAGATCTATAGAGTCGTTTGAAATAAATACTGCTTTTATTTATGCTTCAAACTACCAAGATTTTTGAGTCAGCATAATGCTAGTCATATACATGATTCAGCCACATGTACTAAACATCAAGGGAGTCGATTTTTACAGATCTGACCATACATACAGATCATGCATCTCAGAACCAGATTGCATGGGGGAAATGGTCAAACTTTTACAATAAAATAATAAATATAAGCAATGTTTGATACTGCTTCTCCTTCTTGCCTGTTTGATGTTCAAACACATGCTGATTATCAGCAAGCAAAACTTAGATCAGATTTTTTTCCATATAAAATTAGATTTGAATTCTTACTAAATAGAATTTAGTTTGCTAAGTTGCTGTTTATCATAAAAGAATGCCATTTGTTTCCAACTACTTGTTTTAGTTTTTTTCATCATTTGTTGTATCTCATTGCCACTAATTTTCTACAGCTTCTCCTTAGTCACGTACTGACTATACACAGTACATGCACTCTGTGCTGCATGGCATTTCTCATGGTTTGACAAGTTTCCAGAGCATGAATACAGTGGACAGTAGGCAGAACCAGAACCAATTCAATGTGCAGAACCAGTGTCTGGACATTTGACAGCTGGCAGCAGTAGGCAGTACTATAGCACTCATCGTTGCTCTCATTAATTCTATATGGGACTGCCATGGGGAGAAGCTACTTGTAGCATCTTCCCTAAGGCAGCCGTTCAATGGCATGAGGAAGCGATAACGTCACAGGAACCTCATGGCCAATCTGAACATAGTCTAAATTGTAATTTTAATTAAAGCCGGAGATTGTAAAATATTT
Organism: Pyxicephalus adspersus; assembly: GCF_032062135.1. Taxonomy (NCBI): domain Eukaryota; kingdom Metazoa; phylum Chordata; class Amphibia; order Anura; family Pyxicephalidae; genus Pyxicephalus; species Pyxicephalus adspersus. The sequence goes on from NC_092862.1 coordinate 109,969,246, forward strand.
AAAAGTTTTTTTGAGTCGGTGTTAATATGATAATAAGATCATTGCCAATCCATCCATTTCAACAACTTTTCCATATATTATGTGTGCACTTAATGTATTGCTTGCATGTTGTTCAACTCTAGAAGACTCCCTGCAAAAAGTTTTTTGGCCAAGAAAATGTCCTTGAATAGGCCAGTCTAAAACCTAGATTGATTTATTTATTAAATGTAATAATTGTGCTTGTCCATTCCACCTTTAGGACAGATAGAGCCCATTCTCATCAAGCATACTTTATTATATTGCAGATATCATAGTTTACTTAATGGGATTGATTTACTAAAGGAAAATAAACTGTTTACATAACAAAGTGAATTAGCCTCTTTCAAAGATGTATTTTATTTATCTTAATAAATAGGATAAGGCTCTGATGACTTCTACTAATACATTTTGTTTCATTACAGTGGAATGAGAGAGACTCTTTAGGTCCCTTGCTAGATGCATAGTAATTCACAATCTTCTTTCTTTGGTTTCCAATATGAAACACCTGATTCTAATTCCTTGGATTTTAAGTGATAATAAAGGTAGGGGTATGCTCATTTCTCCACATGCCTAATCTACATTTGTGTCCATTTAGATCAGTGTTTTTCAAACAGGGTTCCATGGTTATTTCAGAGGTTTCCAGGGGGTCCTTGAGCAATGAGCAGACTCTCAGGTCAGTTACCACTGACACCAATGATCTTTTTGGCTATCTGTAAGGGTGGTAGACTTCTCACTGGCCAGCAATGAAGAAGGCTTTGTTTCCAATGACCAATGTACTGTCAGTTGTGGATATAGTAATTATAGCGGGGGTTCCCTGAAGACTTGAAAGGTATTTCAAGGGGTTCCCCTATGTTAAAATCATTAAGAAACACTGATTTAGCTTGTAAGACAGCACACATCATGTATCATTTGTTCAACATTCTCTTTATCTGTGAACATAGTTTGAATTAGGATCCAATGATTGTTTTTATTAAGTTATTCCATTAAGTGTACTAACTTTTTCACATAACTGTATATAGGGCACAACTTAAAGTCAATTTCAATGCAGCAAGTTAAAACACTGCCCATAAAGCTGGGATTGCTAAGAAAGACAGAGGATGAAGTTGTCCATTTTTCTGGAGAAACCTTAGGTCTGTTCAATACCTCTTAGTTCATCATACCATTCAATTGTTTTACAATTTTTGTGTATTGCAGCAGCCTGAGCTAAGATGTATCTTCATACCTTATGACTCTAATGCCCTCATTTAATACTGCCATTTTTTAAAAGGGAACACAGGGCATACTGATAATTATGTGTGTTAGGACTGCTGGACAAATAAAAAGGGCACTTGTTATTCTTTTGCCTTATACCCAAGGTAGAAATCATAGTTGTCCCAAAAGGATATAAGGGATTCTTTAACATTGTGTCCCCAAAAATTACCACGAAGAAGCTTTACTTTCGCTTACTAAAGCAGATGTGCTTTTATTAAATTGCTGTTGGGTCACTGATATATAGGCCTATAGTTAGTAAACTTTTAACAACTGGTTGTTTGATACATTTAAAATTGAAAAAAATGTGTCTGATATTGCAAACTAAACTATATAATTATGCTTCTCCTCCCAGTCAGTTACTACTTGACTAAGTAAAGCCACCTGCTGAGCACCAAGCGTCACTTGCCTAAATAGGCAATTGTAATAAAACATTATTGAATACTTTGTTGTTTTTGTTTTTTAAGATACCATTAAAACCAAGCAGCATATATTCCTCCAGTTTAAAAAACTTAAGTGTAACAGTATTTTGTCAATTTTAATATTACAAAATTAACATTAACAGTTTTCAGTAAACATTCATCAGTGATTTTCTATCCTGAGATTTAGAATATATTTCAGCTTTTTATTATTTATGAACTACTACCGCACATATACCAATGTGACTTTTATTACATGTATTTCACTTGAAATTACATAGAACCACACTTTACAAAGTCCATAGTAATGTCACTAGCTGTCCCTCAAAGGGGCTCACAATGTAATGTCTCTACCATAGTCATATGTCTTTAATACAGTCTAAAGACAATTTTGAGGGTAAGCCAATTAACCTAACTGTATGTTTTTGGAATATAATGGACAGAAACCACGCAAACACAAGAACATACAAATAGTGTTGGTGTTCGAATTCCTGTTGTCCCTATATTCGACCCAGTTCGAATTCAGGCAGACCCAACCTGAAAAACACAGAATTCGACTTTGCGAATTGGTGTTTAAAAATATGTTTAAAAAAAGGTGAACTCCAGATGAACTTTTAATGGAGTTTCTCCATTGAGAGTTCATCTGAGTTTAGTTGCCATGGTCACCGGGCTCTACTTTTCAGCCCGATGACTGTGGAAACTGAACTGCAGATGAACTTTCAATGAAGAAACTCCATTGAGAGTTCATCTGCAGTTCCACTGCAATCCCAGGGCACTAGAGGTTATTTAAGTACAGCCCGGTGATCGTGGGAACTTTGCGGTCACAGCTGATTGGAGGAGAATTGGATAGAGAATCTGTATCCAAGAACACATACTACAGTTACACTAGGGCTGCAAGAGCAATCAGGGGAGCGGAGCTGTCCACTCTCCTGATTGCTCTTGCAGTTCTACACAGTCCCGAAAAAACCCGAGTCCCCCCCCAACCCCATAGACTTTATTAGTGTTCGAATTCAGCGTTCGATCACCCGAAAAATATCGGGCTATTCGATCGAATAGCTGCTGAATCGAACACTCAGCTGTTCGACCAACACTACATACAAACTCCTTGCTGAGATTCGAACCTCTGATCTAGCGTTGCAAAGGCAAGAGATGATAACCATGCTACCCATCCCTTCCACCAGTATTGATATTACTTCTTCTTTTGGTTATACTTTTATTACCAAGTGAAATAGGCAGGTATAATAATCTGTTATTATATGGCCTCTCCACAACTCGACGAAGTGGTTGGGGCTGACATAAGCATAGAGATTACTTTCCATCTACTGGATCACATGGTATTTACTTTTTTGTCAACACAAGAAAGCACCACCAAATATTTTTGCATTAGATCCTGGCAATAGCAATAGGCAATAATCTTTCGTTGGAGTAATATTTTAAATACTGGTATATATCCTTTTGTATGGTTATAATATACATGGTCGCCTGGACACTTTTGGGATCCAAATCATTCCAGAGTTGGGGCTCATTGTGTGTTTCCTACAGCAATTTTTACATGTTTATTTTGCAGTGCAGGAGCTTAGATAGGGTTGGGAATTTTGGGGTAGTGAATGAACTGTATACATACATTTTGAATAAACTTTTGTATGTTTCCACATATTTTTATGCATTTCTTCAATACTATTTAGTGGTACAGATAATCTTCCTCAGTGCCTTCCTTGTTTCTGCACGCTTCAGAAAAAGCGGTGCAGATGGTTCTGTATTTAGAAAACACTTTGCCGACTGATCGTTTTATACATTCTAAATATGAAAAACATGTTTGTCATTGCAAACAAAGCAATAAAATGATGCTTTTCCTCCCCACACAGTTACCACAAATACAACTAAGTAAAGACACCTGTCAAGCATCACTTACTTAACTAGGCAATTATAATCAAATATTACAGATTTTTTTTTTCAAATAGTGCTAAAATCTTCCAGTCAAACTTTCTTATGATTTACAGAATCTTGTCAATTTCAGTATATTAAAATGAACAATGACAGCTTCCAGTAAATAGTTGTAAATAATGCACAAACATTATCCACATTCAGCTGGCATTCTAAGAAAATGTGTGCGATTTCAAGCTTCTATTTTTACACTGATCATAATGGAACAAAGTTGTGTTTTCAAGGTTGCACGAAAACCTCAGGAAGGAAATAATTTAAAGGCAAACTTGGTGTATTTGGCATACTGCTCCAATTAGGTTTTAAATATGGTCACCTTTCAGTATTGTCTGCTTCCTTTTTTACCAGGCTGTGCAGTTCTCTGCAATTAAACTAACTCTTTCAAAGTTAAATAAGTCTCCCCAAGAACCAGATTGTTGGTGCAGTTAAAATGTGTCCAAATGGAGTAACTCTAAAAACAGGGAAGGCTGGCAAAATACAAAAAAGTAGAGTCTGATGAATGCATGCAGTTAAAATAAAAATAATGGGGGCTCTGTGAAAGGAAAGATGGGTTTCCTTATTTACTCCATTGCTGTATTCCAGTTCATATGTTGGTAAGGTCAAAGTTAGATTGTGTTATCTGTCAAGCCATTTTTTTATTTTCGTTATGCTTATTTTTAGTGTTCTTACAAATTAGTTATTTTTTAAAAATATCTCACATCCACTCTTATCTTTTATCTTATTCTTATTTCTGTTTTATGGTAAACTGAATAATATTATTTTACATAGAGTATATTAAATATTAATTTTTATAAAATATTAGCATAATAATATGAAAATAGTTTACACCTCTGAATATGGTACTTGTAATGCACCTGGGCACACAAACCACAACCAACTCCAGATATCCTTGAATCAGGTTTATTCAAAACAGCACAGCACAGCAAGGGTTAATTTCAATCAAGCAAGGTACAGAAGGATAAGGCAAATGCAGGTCAGTAACAATCCGAGGTCAGGGCTGGCAGCAGGCAAAATGGTCAATAACAATCCGAGGTCAGGGCTGGCAGAGTTCAATCAGAGTTAGTTTCAGACCAGGTCACTGAGGAGATGACAAGCAGATAAAGTTTAACATACACAAAGACACACCCAAGCACACTGTGGTAACAGAGGCTATAGCGGGCAATTGTGTAATGGACAGGCTCTCCTTAAATGGCCAGGATGACCAATCACCTTGCGCCACCTGGCACTGTCTGATAGGAGACTGAGTAAATCCCCTGCAGCTGATTGGCCGCAGGGAATTCAAACTAACTCTGTCCCGCCCTAGGGCGAGGCAGCCGAGTGCCACGCCCTCGGGGGGTACAAGAGGGACGCATGGTGACACGCGCACCTCTTCCCACAGTACCCCTAGGACGTGCACTACTTTGCACTTGCAAAGGAGTGCTGGGAGCAGGAACCACATCCAAAGGGATGCAAGGGCTGCTGCCTGGCTGAACAGTACTTTGGCCAGGGCAGATCCCTCCGCCTGTAGAGACAGACAAGCTGCGAGCAGGGCAGCAGCCTCGGCCATGCTGCCTGCTACTGTGGTGTCCCCCTCTGTGGCTGGGAACCCCAGGGACACCGCGGGCTCGCAGGGCCGATAAGTTCCTTACAGTACTAGTAAATAATGAATGAAGTGGTATAGATTTCTGTGTTGAGTTATTTTGAACAGCACAGTCATAAATCATTATTTTAAAATCTCTAGCATATTGCATCTGATCATCCCCAGTGAAATGATACAGATGAGTAACCAAATCAAATATTCACTCAACTGATACAGTCTGGTTAGTGGTAGGTGTCAATATGTTGAATGAATATTGTTAACTATTTTTTTTTTGAAAAACTAGTTATTGTTTTAAAATTTAACCTCAGGCTGCCCAGGCCCTAAACATAAAAGCAACCACATATTTCAATCAACATGGCTTAAAATATTTATCCTGAATGGTTTCTTTGGTTTACATTGACAGTGATTTTTTATTGATAAATTAGTCTAAAGCAGAATGTTCCAGAATGTCCAGTCTTCTACCTTTCATGGGAAACTGAAGGTTAAATGTGGACAATCTCTTTCTGATTGTAGATGAATGCACTTTGTACCAACTGTTCCAAGAGGTATCTGCAGATCCAGCAATGGAAATTTGGGGTTCATGAGATCAAATCTGATTTAGTTGGGCTGTCCATGGATGAACAAATCTGAGGACCTCTATCTGACAGCTTTATTTGGTCTGGGTGTGATTACCCCACACACATTATTGGCAAAGTGAACACATGCTTCCTAAAAAGGGTAAAATCAATGGCCCCTAATCTGGAACACCTTGCTCTGATCTCTGAAGTAGTGCAGAGGAGGTGTGTACTTACTTCTTCTATGTGACAAATTGGAATTTTCCTTTAGATAATCTAACACTAGTATCACCCTTACCTCACTTTTATCTCTAGGTACTGTGTGTGCAAAGATCAGTTGTTACACCCTCTACTTAGCTTAATTCATGGTGTCCTTGGAAGGTTTGACAGATGAATAGTGAGCTGCCTACTTAGTACAGATATCTGAAATCTGTGAATACACTTGTTTTAGGGCACCATCAATAGTCCCCTTTCCGTGTAAATAAGCTGTCAGAAAAAAGGAGAAACATAAGGGTACATATCAGTTAGGCATAGAACCTTTATATTACAAACATTCAAGAATACAAACTAGGCAAAGCATAACACAATTAGGACAAACTGTAACCACAAACATAATTAAATCATTTTACACCACATTCAAAATTTGTAAAGTTTGCTAAATATATAAAAATGTGTTAAAAACAGTTCATGAAAAGCCTGGAACCATTGGAATGAGGAAAAGAAGAAAAAAAATTTAAATGAGAAGAAACAAAGAGATAGGCAGAGAAGTGAAGAAGAAAGACTGCTCCAAAAGAACCTGAAAGAGCGAAACTTAATTGTTTGCCTGAGTCTAAAATGCTTAGCCGTATCCATAAAGAGGAACCTAATTCCCCATACAAGGGTAAAATTATTGTGTTTTCATGCAAGGCAACCAGCAGACTCTCTGTATGCATAAGACGACTCATTACCTGGACCCATTCTTCAAATGAGGGGGTCATGGAGGATTTTCATTATCTAGGGTTGAATGATTGTGCTGCTGAAACAAAATAACAAGTTAGAACATGTTTGCCCCATGTAAGAGCTCAGGGTTTTAGAAAATTATGCAATCTGAGGTGTGTTAGGGAGTCTTTTACCAGTAACCTGATGACACTGTACCAGAGCTCATTCCAAAAGGGATGTATACAGAGGAACAATCACTAAATTTGCAGAGCCATCCCTACATACCCACTTAGGCATCAGCACAAATGTAAACAGCCCATGCAAATTATAATAGCACCAATACCATCTACTAAGCATTTTATAGCTTTTTTTATAGATAAACACTAGCTGCATTGTTTTAAGTTTAAGCGTAAAACATCCTCATTAAATAAAGGGTGGCCAAAGTCCCACTCCTACTCCACAGGGATAAAAAAGGTCATCTGTCTGTGCAATTACAGACAGACAACAATGATAGAAAGTCAGGAACATCTTGGAAAAATGGGTAGATTGGAAATGGTGGTAAATGTCGATGTAGGTCAACATGTTTATGTGGCGCTGAATAACAATTCTTTAGCCGAAAAAAAGAAAAAGAGCTATTGACCCTGAAGAGACTCATCAGCCAGTGTGGAAGTAGCTAAAGGACTTTGAGATGTTGGAGCCTGAAACAAGGTTCCAAATGGATACCAGGGTCAAACCCTAGATTGTCCAATGTCCCATAAATATATATATATATATATATATAAATAAATATATATATATATATATATATATATATACATACATAGAAAGGGCAAGCAAAAGGAAAGATTGGCATGCCTAGCTCTTTCTCCCAGATGAAGCCATCAAAGACAAAAAGACAAAATGGAAAGGATGGAGAGGTACAAATATCCAAGTCACCCCAACATTTTTGTGGCATGAAATGCTTTGTAATAATGCTCAAGATGTTGGAGACCCTAACGCCTCCATTTGCTTGCATTGAGTTATCTCTTCATATTTGAGCCATGGAGTCCTCCCAAACCAAATAACATTGAATCCCAATTGTTTAAAAAAGACCAAAAGGTCCACAAATGGTAACTGTTTGAAACAAATATTGGAAATGTGAGAGTGGATCCATTCAACTTGATGCAATTCTACCCATTCAAGAGTGTTTAAGTGAACTCCACTGACAGATGTAAAGAGGCCAAAAGTAAAAAAGGAGGATAATTTAAATAATAAAACTGAGAAAGGGGAAAAGAATACTCCAATGTACTTACTAGCCATGGATTGCACCACAAAGAGAAAACTAGTTTTAAGAAAATCCACCTCTGACTGTGCAAAGGTAATTTTGAAAAGTTCCAATTTATAACAATTTACTTTAAAATTATTAAGGGATCCAAAAGTAACAAATTCTTAAAGCAACCAAGGTAAAGTAATACAATGATCAGCTAGATAAAAAGTTTTTTTTAAGAAAAACACGGTTGAACGAATCTACCCCCTAAATATTATGTATTTATTAATAGGCTTCAAAATACAAATGAGGTTTAGCAGAGAAATCATTCAAGTAACTTTGCCCACAGCAAAATAGTAATAGTTTACTGGGAGTGAAATAAATGTATATTTAAGAGGCTGAAAGGGCAAATACTTAAAATGAGCAACTGTTTGTTTCCAATTATGCAAACTCTGACCTTATGGAAAAAGAAATTTTGCATAATTAAAGTAATTGCAACAGGATCAGATTTTAAGGGCTTCTGAACATCTACCTATTAAAACATCCTGTTAAGCTGCTGCAAGGAATTTTTGGAGAAGTTTGACGCTGCCAGAGATTTTTTTTTCCTGGTAAACATATTTTGACATGTTTACAGCTACCCACAGATACACAGCTGAAACAGTAGTTAGACGCAGTTTGCAAGTGTCTTTTTCTGACTCAAAAGCCTAATTATCATCCTCCTTCAAAAAAAAAGGTTAATTACAAAAATTTGGCCTGATTTAATAAAATAAATTTACAAGAGCAAGTAAAAATTGCTGAAATATGCTTAAATATGCAGGAACAAGCAACACAATCCCTGAAACTATCAGATCATGCATTGATGTACTGTGCAGTCATATTTTGCCATTAATGATCTTTTTGTGCTTTATAATTGGATTTAATAATGAACATTTTTTGGCATGTTACCGTAAAAAAAAAACAATGTGACTGGTGTAGCAGGAATGGTGAGGCTTTCTGAATATTCCTCTGGAGAGCCAACTAAGAGTTAAAGAGGAACTATACTGAAAACTTAAAAAAAAAACACTCTTACTTCCAATCCCACTGGGCTGTCCCATCACTCCGGGGGTGTCCGGCATCGGGTCCTGCGTTGTCCCGGCATCTGTCCCAGGGCCAGGCACTCCGGGCGCTGCCATCTTTGTCTTCTCTTACGGGTTCTTCATCCTAGGTGTGAGATCCAGTGACGTAGGATAAAAAAAAAAATTGCCAATATCACTGCGCATCGGGAAATTTTTCTCATTGAGCAAAAAGGCTCCTTTTGCGCATGCTCAAACATCCGAGTAGAAGGAGCGCCCAAAAGCCTCCCGGGATGCCTGACATAGGTATCCCGGTAGGCTTTGCACTCCCATTCATCCTAGGTGGTTGAGAATTAGGGGGCGGTGCTGTACCCGTTTTTTTTTTTTTAAAAGATGTTGCAGAAAAAAAAAAACAGAAATTTTACTCTACATAAAAGGGTTCTCTACTCTTTTATGTAGAGTGAAAATTCTGAGTTTAGGTACACTTTAATATTTTTAGCAAGTCAAATACAAAAACATGGAATACTGACTACATGTGTTGTGGATGTACAGGTGGATTTGTGTAAACTGTCTGGTCTGTGCCCCTGTGAACATCTTGTGTCCTTCTTCCCACACTAGGTTGGGATGGGAGTTACCTGATAAGAAGAAAGTTATGGCTGTTATGGCCCAATGGGTCATGAGAAAGAAAGCAGCTGGTAATATAAAAAACAGTATATTCTAATACTAACAATTGCAAGTTTTTTCCATAATATATTAAAATGGGCACTCGCTGGGGTAAACTGAGTTGTGTGATTTTGATGATGGAACTGTTGCTGTTTTGGACCATTGTACCCATCCAAATAAAGATAAGTACTGACATTTATATAAGCAGTGCCTGAATGTTTTGTATCGTTCTTTAACCCTTCTGACACTTGTAGTGCCACAAATACTTCCAATTTGTTACAACTGGCTCTATAAGCACTGAACTGTACATGTAGCAAGCACCAGGTACAGGAAACACTATACACTTTCACAATGTTGCTATCAGGGTAAAATAAGCCATGCATGTATGAGGATTTAATATTAATATTATCAATAAACAGTATTTATATAACACCAACATGTTACGCAGTGCTGTACAAATAAATGGGTGTTGCAGTTGACAAATACAGACAGTGACACAGAAGGAGGAGAGGACCCTGCCTGGAGGAGCTCATAATTCAAGAATTTGGATTCTGTTCAAAAGCAGTGGTGCGTTGTGTACAGGTAGACCCCGTGTTAAGGACATCTGACATACAGACGACTCCCAGATACAAACGGTGCTTCCCTGTTTGCTCAGGTGCAAGACGGAGGTTGGATGGGGGGAGGGGGCGGTTTGCATGACTTGCAGAAGGAATCTTTTGCTAAACACAGCTGAGGTTGTCCTTGATCTTAAGGACTGAGCTCTTTCTGCAGCCTCTTGTAACTCTTTAATGACCAAGACAAACTCTGCAGTTGTTTTTTTTTTTTTTTTTGCATATCAAAGCACAGCTTTTTTTTTGCTTTGTTTGTGATTAACTTACAGGGAGGATTTTATACAGTAACTGACACCGTGCTGCCTAATAATATGTTAAGACAAACATCTGTCCTAATTAAATGTATTAAAATAATGTACCTGTTCCAATTTACATACAAATTCAACTTAAGAATAAACCTACAGTCCATATCTCGTATGTAACTCAGGGACTATCTGTACATGCATTAGAGAATATATGTGTAATATATGATAATAAGTATGTACTGTGATGCCTCTTGCACTATGGCTTTTTTACTTTAATCGTCAGGTTGCTGTAGTCCAATGCACTGTTGTGTTCATGGAATTTTTATCACTTATTTGTTTGTCATTTTTTTGGAATGGGCTGCCAATGCACCACAATGAACTTAAAATTGAAACTGCATCATCTTGCTTATGCAGTGCACTAATATGGGATGTTCATGTGCATTGCACTAAGCAGTTGCATGTTGATTTCAGGCATTAGGGTGCCATTTGTCAATCAAAATAATGGCACCACAATGCATCATGGTACATGCAGTACAGTAATACATATTAGCTTGCATGTTATCAGCATATAGGTCTTCAGTGATCTGTCAGGATTGCTTCTTGGTTGTGCTTTTGTCCCTGCACAATTGTAAAGCCCCCAAACTTAGTATTGTTACCAAAATTGCTGGGGGGTTTGGGGATGGAAGCATGTCCCAAGTAAAAACAAAAAGGTAAAAATCATGTAGACATTTTATAAATCAGCACAAAAAATTCCTTCTGATTGGTGACAAATTTACATATTCTGCCACATCCCAACATGTGACACAGGGGAAGGAGAGGACCGTGAGAGGACCAGAACAATACACACCACACATGGGACTTTTAAGACAGTAAAAATAAACTTTGCATTCCAGGTAAAAATAAAACCATAAAAGTACAATTTTTTTTTTATTGTTTGCATTAAAAACATTTTAAAAACACAATTCACAATCATGAATATGTAAATGGTTCTCACACTTAAGCTGCGTACACACTTCCAATAATTATCGTGGGAAACAAAGGATGAACGACCGATCTTCCGAAAATGGTTCACAAAAAAGGTGACCGACGACTGACCAACAATGCCGATGAACGAGGATTGTAGCTGAAAATGAACGGCCGTCACGGCGGATCTGATTGGCCGCCGATCGTTTACTATCTATTGTGTGTACAGTCGTTCAGGGATTGTGGATTTTTCTGCAATACACTTTCTCCTTTACATGTCCCTCCCTGCATCGTTCAAATGATCCTATCTAGCGTGTGGACACTGTTGGTGGATTATATTTGAACAATTGTATCGTTACAGCATGTACAGAATTGTGCACAATACGATCGTTCAAGTATAATCGTGCATAATCGTTGATCGGTCGTAATTGTTCGGTTTTCTAACGATAATTATTGGAAGTGGAAGTGTGTACTTTGCCTAAATCACACAAGATCTCTAGATGATGAATTTTTCTACGCGTTTTGCAGAAAACAAGTCCACTTCATCAGGAGTTATAAAGAACTTACATACAACAAAAATCATTATGGCCTTGATAATTACCTCAAAATCAATTTTTGTTTTTCAAGAAATACTAATAAACATTTTTAAACATGATTGTGTCATACTTTTAACTTACTTTCTTCTCCCCAGTTATTTGCTTCAGAATACAATAGGGACGTTCATTCAAATTTGGTCCCAGATGAATCAAGGAAGAGAGGAAACCGCCGTCTATTTGTGTCTATGTAAATACAATAAAATATAATCCTATTAGCATAATTGATTTTATATAGCAGACTAACTAGAACAGTTAGTTGAAGTAACCCTATTTTAATGCCACCTACCGACTTTTTAAGTTACCGTATTTTCCGGCGTATAGGACAACTGGCCGTATAAGATGACCCCCAACTGATTGGTTAGAGCGCTATTGTGCGAGAACTGAGAGGCAGAAGGAACAGTACAGTACTGGTAATTGGAGGAGGGATACAGGAGGCGGTAACAGCCTACACTGCCCCTTGCGCGCTCCACACTCCTCCTCTGCTGGAGAGCCAATCCAGGCTCACGTTCTCCTCTGTGTGCAGCTTGCTTCCCCTTGCTTCATACTCCGCGCACAGAGCAGGGACTCGCCCGCGCCGGACGTATGAAGCAGGGGGAAGCAAGCTGCAGGTAAGTACCCGGCGTATAAGACGACCCCCGACTTTGGCACAGATTTTTCGGGGTTAAAAAGTCATCTTATGCGCCAGAAAATACGGTATTTGCAAAGCTGCTACTGTAATTTTGTCACCAAACTGGTAGGGAGATCCAATACTGGTAGGGAGATCCAATAGGGACATGGCCTAAGTGAAAAAGTAAAAAAGATCAAAGCTAAATTTTAGTCAAGTTTTTACAAAAAAAAAACAAATAACCCCCAAGGACCTATTGGTTCTGCTGAAATGCTTAACAATACTATGTTGTCTTTGGCATGAAACACTGCCAGATATACCGTATTTTTCGGACTATAAGACGCACTTTTTCTTCCCCAAAACTGGGGGGGAAAAGTGGGTGCGTCTTATACACCGAATACAGATACATTGACACAGAGTGATTTTTTAGTATTTTGCTCAGAATCTTTTTTTTCTAGGTTTTTCTCCTTTAAAATTGGGTGCGTCTTATAGGCCGGAGCGTCTTATAGTCCGAAAAATACGGTACTTTGATTTGCAGAAAAACTACATTTTTTAACTTGTGAGATTCCCTGATTATCTGTCAAATCAAGAATTTTGCATTCACGTGCAATGATAGAGAGTGCATTTAGGGGTGAAGCAAGGTGTAAATTATTTATTTTAAAATGATAAGAGTAATACAGCATCTGGGTTGGACATTATTATTATTATTGGATGGGTAAAGCCACAAAATCACAGCCTGAGGTTTAAGTGTTCTCAGAACAGTGGGCATTGAGAAGATTTTACACAGCATGCTTGTTTTGTATACACCAGTAATGTCAGGATGAAATATTGTAGACCTAGACAAATAGTCTGTGTTCCTTTTATGTGTTTTTATTACAGTTTTAAGTTGGACAGGAGTGTACTTTTAGGGTAAGTATAGATTTTCTATACCATATATTTCTGATACAATCGTGAGTTGAGTTACATGATGTACAAAGCAAAATGATTCATTAGTACTGGACAGAAAACTGTCACTCATTTTATATGTCTGAAGAATGATTTATATAATGGAAACTGTTTATTTTTTATCAAAACTGGCATACTCTGTTGTTCCATTTTCTTCACCTTTTCACCCACTGCAATATTAACCAAGGCAACAAATAAGAGAGTCTGGAAGGAAAGAAGAAGCTTTTAACCTAGCGCTTATAGTAGATTTAGAACTGGCATGCAATTAGCTTTTGAGCCACTTACTGCCACAAACTGACTGATAGTTCTGTATCTTTTATTGAACATTCACAACAATGCCAGGCTATTATTTTGCTTTATGTAGGCTAGCTAGGAAATGCAGCCATCTACTGGAGGGATCTGGTAATTACAATGCCTAAGTACAAACACTAAAAATAAACTCCATGATGTACTCCATATATATATATATATATATATATATATATATATATAATAAACTCCATGTAATCCATATATACATATAATAAACTCCATGTACTCCATATATATATAAAATAAACTTCATGTACTCCATATATATATATATATATAAAATAAACCTTATGTACTCCATATATATATATATATAATAAACTCCATGTACTCCATATATATATAAAATAAACTCCATGTACTCCATATATATATATATATATATATATATATAAAAACTTCATGTACTCCATATATATATATAATAAACTCCATGTACTCCATATATATATAAAATAAACTCTATGTACTCCATATATATAGAAAATAAACTCCATGTATTCCATATATATAAATTAACCCCCATGTACTCCATATATATAAAATAAACTCCATGAGGGTCCAAAATAATATCATAAAAAATGTTAAAATTAACCAATGAGAAAGCAGTTCAAACACCTTCCTGCAAAACAACCAAACTACAATATATTAACATCTAATCATTGATCGCAAAGGTTGCAGAAGGAATAAGAAAATTGATACTCTTAAATTTTAACTATAGTGTGAGAAAGAGAGATCTTTATTGCAAACAGCATAGGCTATGTCTCTTGCAATAAAACAAACTTACCTGCCTGTTCTCAATCTTCTGTAGAATGTACGCTGAGCTGAAAATACACAGCTCAATCTACATCTATACATACCTTCAAAAATAATGAATGGGAACCATGTAATTCTGGCTCTGTCAATTGGAAAATCTAAAGATCCCAAATTTAGAAATAGATTGGGTGAAGATATCAGCACCAGGAAGGAGCAAGGGGAAGTGAGAATTAAAAGATCAAGTATTTAGTCAGCAGCACTTTTTATGGCGTCCTGAATTCTCTTGCATCCCAAACTGACCTTAAAGGCAAGAATGCAAGCCGAATGCACCTGAAAGAATGCCAGTCTACACATGCCATAACATAACTGAAAGGAATGTTATTTCTGTAGAGAATCCCAGTTCTGCCACATGAAGTGTGGTGAGCCCCCCTCCATCATGTATATATAGGCAAAGATCCCAAAATAGTTTTCCAGTGTTGTATCCATAAAACCTAGATCAGGGGTGGGCAAACTTTTTCAGTCAGGGGCCACATAGTAAAAATTCGAAAGAGGGGCCAGGCCGATAGGAGAGTGGGCGGGGTTATGCCACCATGACGCCATTAAACGTGACATCATGATGGCGTAACCCTGCTCACTCTCCCAACAAGGATCTGAGCCTGTGATGGGAGAGTGGATGGGTTGTGTTCAGGGACACAGCCCGCCCCACCTCCACGAGCAGAGACGTGTTTCGCGGCTCTGGCCGGTGCGCCCCCCCAGCTGGGTCCTTCTCCTGACTCTGCTCAGGGTGGCACCGGCCAGAGCCGCGGAACACCCAAAGGACCAAAGAAACCACCGTATTGGACCGTTTATGGCCCGCAGTCCGTAGTTTGCCCATGCCTGATCTCTAGACGTACAGACGCAGTGTGGGCTAACTGAATTTAGGAGTCACCTAGATTGCAATGCAAGGTAGTTAGGGCAGCATCATTATAAAATGATACTGAAAATTGATTGTAAGCTCTTCAGGGGCAGGGTCCTCTCCTCCCCCTGTGTAACTGTCTGTATCGGTCTGTCATTTGCAACCCCTATTTAATGTACAGCGCTACTACATAGTACATGTATCTATCTGTAAATACCATTTTTCTATTGTTCTTCGAAAACCACAATGCCTTTTAAACAGAATTTTTCCTTTACAGTTATGAACACAGTAAACACCGACCATAACAACAGGCTAATCAATAAACCGTACCTAACGGCGAGTGTTGCCTGCAGGCAGATAAGAAGTGAGACCAAAGTGATTGTATTTTAAATGTCAGCTTTAGTTTCGGAGACACAGCAATGAAGAATGAAAGCCAGCAATGTACTTGCATAGTCATGCAATCTCATCAACAGATGTGGTGGTAAAATATATGCAGTACCATCTGTAATATCCCCAGGTCATAGTCAGCAGAAAACAACACACATTCTCATTAGATTTACAAGCTCAAATATTGCAGTATTTCATTTTTCAGTAACATTTCTCATAAAAAGCATTAAAGGTCTGTAATAAGATGACAAAATGGTATTACTAAAATGTTTAAAGTAATAGAATCATCATTTATGGAACATAAATTCTAATGCAATAACATGAATTAAATAAATATTTAGCTTATATTAACCGAATCATGAATTTGGTTATGATGTGCACTGTTTATGAAATTTTATTTTGCTTTATTATAGTTTCAAAAAAAGTGCAACGTTTTGCATTTTAATTTTAGCAAGTTGGTGGAGTTTTATTTCAGTAGCTTTTTGTTTACTGAACCTAAAGCAGAAGTAAACCCAAAACAAAAAAAAATCACACTTACCTTCAATCCATCAGGAGGTTCAGTCTATCTGTCAGGGGGTTTCTTCCATCGGGTCAGGCGTTGTCCTAGTATCTGTCTTCGGCACAGCGCATAGATAACCAAGCATAGATAACCCTGTAACCTATACTATGTTTAAGTATCCAGTAATATTATATACCTACTATTTACTTGTCTCACATTAGAGTACATTTTAGTCTCTCCCTATTTTATTCAAACTTAGCGTTTTTTCCCCCACCATTTTGCAGATTATAATGAATATACATACATATAGGTTCCTCCTTTGGGTCCTTAACTTAAGGCACCATCCTCCCCTTCAGAGGGGCTATCTCTATATCTACTAACTGTCCAGGATTTTCCCCATGTTTACACATACATATTCATTATCTTCAAGGAATATGTATTTCCTTTCTCTCCTTTTCATATTGTCATGTATTGCAAATTATTGTCTCTAATTGTACTTGACCACATTATTCCATATGCATTGCTACTACACTTTATAAACCACCACATGATTGTATTTTATGTATATATACCAAGTTCATTATATTTGTTCCTTTGGTACCAATTGTCTGTATACTGACATTAAGCATTTACTGTGAACCTGGATACTTCAAAGTACTGTGTTCATTCCCGCTAAATGTAACATCACCCCTAAAGAAGCCTAAGATTGGCAAAACGCGTCGGACAATCGACATACACTTGCGATACCACTGTTTATATGTTATATAATCCTGTCAGAATTTCATTTTCTAGTGCCCTTGAAGGGCCTTTACAACAATGATCTGGATCTCCAATCATTGCGCAGCCTAATATTGCATTGAACAATACTTGTGATATGTATTATAAGAAATAATCATTAATACAATATATTTTTTTGCCACAAAAACCCTTCTCCTTGTTCTGTTTTTCTATCAGTTGACACACAGACCTGGATGTTCACGGTTGACAACAGTGGTGGATGATCGCAGAATCATTTCCATGGTAAAGAGAAACCCCTTCACAACAGCCAACCAAGTGAACAACACTCTCCAGGAGGTAGGCGTATCGATATCCAAGTCTACCATAAAGAGAAGACTGCATGAAAGTAAATACAAAGGGTGCACTGCAAGGTGCAAGCCACTCATAAGCCTCAAGCATAAAAAGGCTAGATTGGACTTTGCTCAAAAAACATCCAAAAAAGCCAGCACAGTTCTGGAAAAACATTCTTTGGACAGATGAAACCAAGATCAACCTTTACCAGAATGATGGCAAGAAAAAAGTATGGAGAAGGCGTGGAACAGCTCATGATTCAAAGCATAGCACATCATCTGTAAAACATGGCGGAGGCAGTGTGATGGCTTGGGCGTGCATGGCTGCCAGTGGCACTGGGACACTAGTGTTTATCCATGATGTGACACAGGACAGAAGCAGCCAAATGAATTCTGAGGTGTTCAGAGACATACTGTCTGCTCAAATCCAGCTATATGCAGTCACATTGATTGGGAGGCGTTTCATAATACAGATGGACAATGACCCAAAACATACAGCCAAAGCAACCCAGGAGTTTAATAAAGCAAAAAAGTGGAATATTCTTGAATGGCCAAGTCAGTCACTTGATCTGAACCCAACTAAACATGCATTTCACTTGTTGAAGACTAAACTTCGGACAGAAAGGCCCACAAACAAACAGCAACTGAAAGCCGCTGCAGTAAAGGCCTGGCAGAGCAATAAAAAGGAGGAAACCCAGCATCTGGTGATGTCCATGAGTTCAATACTACAGGCTGTCAAGTGTTAAAAATGAACATTTTATTTTCAGCTTTTTGATTACTTTTAAGCCCCTGAAATAAAGTGATTGTGTAAAAAAAAAAGGCTTTAGTTCCTCACATTTTTAAGCAATCCTTTTGTTCAACCCACTGAATTAAAGCTTAAAGTCTGCAGTTCAACTGCATGTGAGTTGTTTCATTTAAAATGCATTGTGGTAATGTACAGAACCAAAATTAGAAAAAAGTTGTCTCTGTCCAAATATTTATGGACCTTACTGTATTCATACATAAATAGGTATAACACTTTTAAAGCTTGTTTTAGTTTTGTTGACTTCAACCATCAAATCATGTGCAATTAATTTTTATTTCCAATTTTCTGCATGTGAATGGATATTCAAGTTAAAGCACCAAAAAAGCAGAAGTGCCCCCAAAAAGGCAGAATTGACAGCTCAGAACCTCTCCTATGAATAGTTCTCCCATTTTTAGCCACCATCCACAATATTCGCCTATCTTCCAGTTGGTTTATTAGTTTAGCCCGGTACTACACCAAAACAGAGCTGTGCCTTTTCATCCGGCAACTACACCAATATTTAGCTTTCTTCAGTGTGGCAGAAGGATACAATGCTTGTGCACATTTCAGTCTCCAGTGTACAGTTTATTCTTTCAGCTGACAAAACACATTCATTCAATAGGAGTTAGCACTCTAATCATCATCTTTCAGTCTCGGGAAAGTCTCGGGGACCTCAGGGAAAGTCTCAAGTTGGTGAGTTACAAATTAAGAAGTGCAATGAAATACGTAAATGTTTTTTTGTAAAACATCCAGTAATGAGCAGCAAAATTTTGTGGTTTTTGGATCTCTTTAAACTTGAATGGATAATTAAAATCAACACAGCCTTATTTTTGTTTAGCCTGTGATAATTCAAATCACAATACAATTTTGAAGACTAGAACATAACAGCCCATATTGTTCAGATGCAAAGAAAAGCACCACAGAGGTTTTGACTTATACAGGCACAGGTAACCTTCCAGGGATTCAAAGAATTCCACTGATTACAGTAAACTACAGTGACTCAGTAAGTCAATCGCACACACAACAGATGTGAGAACTTGAAAAAAAAAGATTACAATTTGATTGCACTTTTTTATATTCCTTTTTTAAAAAGGCATACTCATATGATTGTTCTGATCACAGAGAGTTCTTGCTTTTTGGTGCCTTTGAAAAAAAATACCAACCCAAAACAATGCAAATAAATCTCCTGTTTTATTTGTTAGAACAATAAAATATTTCTGACAGGAGCCATACCTAATTAGGTGTTACAGGTATAGGATGCTATTATTGTCCTGATCATATTATTCAAATGCCAACAACAACTTCAGACTTCAGTAAATCTGAAAAAATATTAGCTCTATCAGATTGACAATTTTATCTTATCAAGTCTCATGTTTTTATCTGAAGGAAGTTTTCCTTTTTTTCCAACTTCTTTAATCATCCTATGTTTTTAGATTGCAGCTGAGTGTTTGCTGAGAGCTCTAAGATGAATATTCAACAGAAACTGCTGCAATCAAAGCAATACTCAACAAAATCTGAACTGAATTTCCCACTAGAATGTCACTGAAGGCAAACAGCTAAATACGCAGAAAAACTAAATATGAGAATTGTTTAACACGCAACAGCATTTGTATTTCTGTCCATTCAGTCCTAACACATATGCAGCTTTGCCTCACAGCACAGCCTTGTATTGAAGGGAGGGGATGAATTTTTGCTGCAGTTTAATTTTACTTGCATGACCAGACCCCACCCTGTGATTGAGCAGGAAGAAGTTAAGCAACTTGATGAGCCCATTAATTTGCCATTCTGTTTTGTTATCCTATCAGCATGCCCTTTGTTCTGCAGAAAATCTAATTGAACTGCTCCTGTCTTTGGCTTTCTGACCTCTGCTTTACAGGACTTGAACCTAGTTAAAATCAAGTATTATTCTACAATATCAATACATTATTATACGGCTGGCAAATACATGTAATGAATTAGGAATAGTAAAGGTTAAACAATTGCCTACACTGGAAAAAGGAAGGGGGGGGTAAATAAAAAAATTACATTTCTGGCTCATGAAGGTTTCTGCTTCACTGGTTCTCCTAAGCCAGACCTATTTATGACTTGTGCAGCCATTCCCATCCCCAAAGTTATCATGAAAAGCATCACCAGTGGTCTAGTGTGAGATTGAGAAGATAGCATTCACTGTTTAATGGTTGTAATTAAATATAAGACTACTGACGTTTTGCATTTCAACCACAAGATGTCGCTGTTTCTTAACACAGCTGAATAGGTTGCCAGTTTTCATATTGATAGGAAGTGTGGTTGTTCTGGAGAGGAAACAGGAAGGAGGAGAGCAGACATCTTGCAAAGACTGTGTGTGTAAAAGAGAATCCATTCGCATCCAAGGGTCAGCGTGTTCCTAGAGACTCAGAAGCTGTGGCTGAGTGAAGCTGACAACCATCCAAGGTAGATCCTGTCCAGAGGAAAGAGGATTGTTGTCCAGAAAGGCTGAGAGAAGCTGAGGAACGGAGAGCTGTCTGTCCTGCAGGACCTCATGTTTGCTGAAGAGACTTGTTGCTGTTTTTCAGTTTAAAGACATTGATGGATCTAGAACAAGACCCGGGTCAGTAAAATCGTGCACGCACCGCATTATAGGATTGGCGCCTGAAATACCAGAGACTGAGATTATACCTGCAATAGTTAGTAAGTTAGGGTCCATGTATGTGGCAGGTCATAATAACCAATCTTGAAAAAGGACGCTGTGCTGACCTCTGGGGTGAATGTATTTAATGTGTTTCCTTTGTGTTATTGTTTGGAATTTTGTTTATTGTGATAGTATGCAGTAAAGTACTTCCTGTTTTATATAAATTGGTGTCAGTGGGCTGCTTTTCCCTGTTTGTGACTTCGCTGTATCCTAGAAAGCCCCCGGTACACGGCTTACACTAGTGCAAGCTGAAGCAGATTCAAAAGGAGTGCTAGCTGTTACAGAAAGAAGAAATAAGGTATATTCAAATAAAAATGGATCCGAACGTAAACCTAGATGCTAATTTTATTTGAAAATGTATTTGATTGAATATAAACCAAGGCCACAAAATTTGACTATTACTGCTGCTAACTATCAAATGATCATAAAAGTGCCCAAAAATTTTGCATTTATGCATTATTGTAGGCCACCAGTAGATGGTGCTGTCTCCTAATGTAAAGTATGTAACAAACTCATGTCATATGTTTTAGTTTGTTTCACACTTTACAAGGCACAGCACATCTACTGGTGTTAATGTTTTTTGCATGTGTATGTTCCATAGGTATTTCTTTGTGTTTCATTAACCAAGAAGTAACCCTTACTGTCCCTAAAAGGGGCCATCCAAAATTGTATTTTAAGACTCCCTGGGGTTCAAAATTAGAATTCTACATCCATACTGAAAGTCTAACCAAGTGTCCTTATGCTACTGAAAAAAAAAGAGTTGCCCAGTAGAGTTGTAAAGTAACATATTACACTCAGCAGCCAACCTGCTTAGCTCACTTAATCATTAAATTGTTCATTAAACAATCATTAAATCATTAAACAGTAAATTGGTCAATTTTAGTATCTGTCCTTAGGTCTCTAGAGTACGGTAATATTTTACAAGTCAAGTGATTTCATTTTATGTCCTATCTGACAAAAATCACAGAGGTGATTTGCTCTGAGAGATATCAAAAGCAAAAGCCTCTCTATAAATAGCAGAATAAATAAATAGCTCTTCAGTCATTCTGTCACCTGTCATATCATGTAGCTACAGTTACTAGATATTTATTCCTCAGCCCCATCTATTCTGCGCTGAACAGAACAGCTGATCATGGATAAAACCCCTAGGCAAAATGTTTAAAAAAGGCAAATGTCTTTAATATTGTGATAATTGCTTTTTTAAATAAACACTAGCTAAATCTAAAGTTGAGGTCAATTTTTTAGATGCAATGGCCTAGTATTTGCTAGTGAGCACACTTTCAGGAATTGGCATCATAGGGCTTAACTTCAATTTATTATCTATTTATGAACATCAAATGTTTTGTTAGGACTTACAGAGGTTTTTCCAGGTTTGAGAACAATTCTATAAAAAGATTCCAACTAATTTTTTGAATATAATACTTGCACTTTCTCTCATTTCCTGTATTCAGGTCTCAAACTGTTGTACTGTCTCTGAAGCTCTAGATGTAGTAGCTCTTTCTCTCGTTTCCTGCACTCGGGTCTCATGCTGTTGTACTGTTTCTGAAGATCTAGATGTAGTAGCTCTATCTCTCTTATCCTGTAGTTGTGCCTCACGCTGTTGTACTGTCTCTGAAGCTCTAGATTTAGTAGCACTTTCTATAATTTCCTGTACTCGTGTCTCACGCTGTTGTACTGTCTCTGAAGCTCTAGCTGTAGTGGCTCTTTCATTTCCTGTACTAGTTTCCTGTCTCCGAAGCTCTAGATCAGAGGTCATCAAACTTTTTTGGTCACTAGGCCATTTCAGGGTTAAGCAGGAGCACACTAGGCCAGACTCCATCTAGAGTCCCGCCCTAATGGCTCCACTCCCCGCCAGGAACGCCCCCTAAAGGGAAATCCCTCTCCTCTGCAATGCATACGGAGGAGAGGGAATGTTTCCTATTTACCCCACCAGCGGAAATGTTAACGCTGGCAGCAGTAAATTGGGAAGGGAGCCACAACACAGAGGCTCAAGAGATGCATACGGCTTCAGGGCTCTGCTGGCTCCGGCTCCAGTATTTTGTCCTGGCTCCACCCCGGTTTGCCGGCCGGATCAGCCAGGGGCCGTCAGGCCGGAACAAACTACCAGCTATGCCGCATCTGGCCTAAAGGCCGGAGTTTGCCTACCTCTGCTCTAGATGTAGTAGCCTGTAGTCGGGCCTCATGCTGTTGTACTGTCTCTATAGCTCTAGATTTAGTAGCTTTCTTGCACAGCGTGGCAAGTCTTCCATTACTGTCCTCAGGATTTCCTTCGGTGTTGTTTCATTTTTTTTGCTTTTGAATGCAATCGGCCAATTGCCTTACGTTATCTCGAAGGCATTATCATAGGCCAAAAATGTAAGCAAAAGGCACACTGTCACTGAGCAATACATACACACACAAATACATAATTACATACATACATACATCAATACATACATGCAAATAAACCTCTGACATATACCACATTGCTGTACAAAGAGCAGCGGTGCACTCACACGAGTCTGAGTCATATGTCTAGCAAGTTTGGTTTAATGTCTCGTGTCTGATATGCATTTCTGAGTGATGGTGGAACATAGCAAGTTTGGTTGAAATTTTCCTAGTGATCACTAAACATAGCTCTGACATATAGCCCAGTGCTGCACAAAGATCAGCGGTGCACTCACATGAGTCTGAGACATGTAAGGGTAAAACATCCTAGCCAAATGCATCTGATATATACAAGTGTTCAATATTTCTTATCTTGTTCATAAATGACCTTTCCAAAATTAATTATATCTTTTTACGTTTATCCAAATACATTCATATTACTACTTGCTTGTCCCATAACCTTTCTAAGACTTTCTGCCAAGAACTTGTATAGATTGCACAGCATAACTTAATATTGCTACAGACTGCAGCTCTGCCTTTAAATGTTACAACCTGAATAAAACATGCATAAAGAATTGCTGAGTTGTAGCTGGATATCTGTAATCAATCTTTAGTGAGATGAAATGAAATATTCATACATTATTTTCTAGTAGTACTTGCAGCCTGCCTGTTACATAGATATTTTATTATTTTTAAGTAATAAAGATGTGAAATATCTACGATGTAAGCATTCAGTTGTAAAAAAAATATTGAACACATCCTCTAAAAATGTCAATGTGCCATTTAGGAAGAGAACTATGATATGCAAAAGCACTGGTAACATCCAGGAATGTTTTCTATTTGCTTGCATTGTAAAACAACTGTTTATTTCTATGCCTAACTCCCATTCAGATATATATATATATATATATGAACACATATACATATTTAGGAAATTTGGCTATTATGCATGCGTCTGTTTCTGTCTGTCATGGAAAAACTTGTATAACTTTAAGTTTTTGCTAATAATATTTGCATACTTTCTAATGATACCAGAGTTTGAATTATATTAAAATGATTAGGGTTAACCAAAGGGGCACCAAGGTGCCACCCAGGCCCGAGGAGAGGGGGGTGCGGTCGTTACATCACTCCAGGGCCTATAAAACTCAAGGGGGCCCACGAGGCCCAACGCATCCCATAATTTTTCCTATAATTCGAACATTTATCTATTTAATTCATTTAATTTTTATTGTATTGCAGCAATGTAGTGTACAAGATTGTAAGCGTTGAGTGAGTGCGAAGCAATAGAAGGCTGTGACAATGACAAAATACGTTTGAGTGACATAATACGGTGCATTCAAGATTCAATGAACAAAAACTTGTGAAAGTGGCTATTAACAAGTGTTCTCACGTGTTCATTCCTAGATTCATTTCCCGACGAATCCCGGGAGGAAGAAGAAAACAGGACACGAGCCATGCTGATTCATCGTGGACTGCAACAAAGACTTTACAGGACAGTGAAGGAAGAAATAATTGCACAGGTAAAGTTCCCTTTAAATGCTGCAATTGTAGCATAAAGGACCCACTGAAATGGCGTGCTTTTTTGTATACATTATCGAGAGATTTGAGAATATAAACGGCCTGACGGTTAGCGGACTTTATTATTACATTTATACCTTTACATACTTATCTAAATGTATTAGTGTAATCTATGATTGTTAGAAATAAATAATAATATACACACATACATGTGTGTAGAATTTTGTATAAGGGTCCATACACCTTCTTTGTACCGGGGCCCGGATTTTCACTCGGCTGCCCTGGTGCCACCACACATATTTTGCATTGCAAGCACTGTCAGGAGAATGGATTTTTTTGCTTGGTTTGTAGAAGATCTAGTGGCACGAGAACTGGAGCATAACTTTTTTCAAGTACATATCTCACTGACATCAATGATCTATTTAGCTTCTACAAAAACTTCTATGTAACAGAGCAAATTATTTCTGCAACCAATAGAACAAGACACTTTATTCACACAAGTGGGGCAACCAAGGGGACACTGACCACCAATGTAATTACAGACCGCTAAGTTTAACATATATAGTTGAGAAGATACTGGAGAGTTTGATTGTGAACAACTGTTAGCCCTGTGGGTCGTGCCGGCGACGCTGCTCCTAATTGCAGGCAAGGGGGCCGGGTCCTATCTTTCAGGTAGAGTAACCCCACTACCTGTGCTCTTAATCTTTGAGGTAACACATACACACTCTCTGTTTCTACAGCCTATGGCTGGATCTCTGCAGGTATTTAAAGGCACCTCCTACTACAGGAAGTTGCCTGAGCAATCTCAAGGTTTTAGCCTGTCTAACTCCTAGTGCAAAGGTGTTTCCTCTGGTTGCTTTGCTGTGTACCAGACCTCGGATTACATTTACGGACTTATGCCTGATTGCCGCCTGACCCTGACCTCGGATTACGTTTATGGACTTTCGCCTGATTGCTGCCTAACCCTGACCTCGGATCTTGTTTTTGGACCTTCCCTGATTGCCATCACCCTCATGCTTGCACCGAGTACCCTGACCCCTCTGGTCAGCTGCCACTGACCTGGGGGTTGCTCTGGAGTGGCACCTGGCAGCTACCCTGTGGCCCAAGCCTATCCTTACCATCAGAGGCTCTAGTGAAGACCAGGTAGCAGCTTAGTTACGCCCCTCCGGAGCATACCCAGTCAGTGGCACAGTGGGTCCACACCCACGTGCATAACAACAACATAGCATTTTTGCAAGAAAATAATATTATAATAGATGAATAGTCTCAGGTCAATAGAGATGTACCCTAGGGTTTAGTGTTGGGACCATTACTGAGGTTTAACATCTTTATAAATTTTATAGAGTTTGGGAATAAAAGTACCATTTTTGTGCTTGCAGACAACACCAAACTTGGTTTATGTGATTACTTCTTACAGTCTAGGGGGAATCTGGGAATATTGGACAGGATCTGTGGGTTTTGGTAGACAATAGACTTTATAATAGCATTCAATTCCAAACTGCAATTTCTAAGGCAAAATTCTTATTCTCCCTTGGGAAGAGGTGTTTAGGGGGCATATAATCACCCTATATAAATTTATAAATGGTCCATATGAAAAACTTGCTGCAAAATTATTCACTTGAAAGTTATTGTAAAAAACAGGAGGAGGAGCATGCTTTATGTCTGAAGGAAAATAAGTTTAATTTCTGCATACGGAAGATATTCTTCACAGTAAGGTGCTTGAAAATGTGGAATGCGCTCCCTCAGAAAGTAATTTTAGCAAGTACTACAGATTGCTTTAAGAAAAAGCTGGATGCTTTTCTAGAAATACACAATATAACTGGGAAATACATTTTAAAGGAAATGATATTAGAGACTTTTGATCTGATTGCTTTAGGAAATCAGTAAGGATTTTTCCCCCTGTTGGAGTAAATTGAACAATGGTTTATATGGGTTTTGCTTCCCTCTGGATCAACTGTGCA
This sequence comes from Pyxicephalus adspersus, assembly GCF_032062135.1. NCBI lineage: Eukaryota > Metazoa > Chordata > Amphibia > Anura > Pyxicephalidae > Pyxicephalus > Pyxicephalus adspersus. The sequence goes on from NC_092862.1 coordinate 109,996,062, forward strand.
TTTAAATTTCTATCTAGAACAGTGGTCACCAACCTTTCGTACCTTACAGACCGCTACATTCCCAATTTTTAGTCCAGCATATGTGCGGGGAGCCGTGTGTCACTCAAAGGGGAAGGAACATCCCCCAGAGTGAGCTGATGATGTTAGAACCTGCCCACTCTCCCATCACAGGCTCGGACCTGCTTGCTAAACATCCAGGGGGACAGTAGCGCAGGGCTGTGGATGCAACAAAAGTTGTGTCCATACAGGGGACATGATTAGCTGGATCCTTTTCCTGACCTCACTGATGATGTCTCCCGTACTGACACAACTTTTCTTGTGTCCACAGCCCTGCTCTACTGTCCCCCTGGATGTTTAGCAAACAGGTCTGAGCCTGCGATGGAAGATGGAGGTGCACCAGCCAGGTAATTTTTCTCACAGACCACCAAAATCTTCTTGCGGACCACTGACCACCGGTTGGCGACCAATGATCTAAAATATGCAGGTGTTCTAGTATGTTTATTCCTCTCGTGGTTGAACTTGATAGTCTTTTTGTCTTTTTAAAACCTGACAACAATGTAACTGTAAATATGTTTCTGGGGGACTATATGGACCACTAAATGAAAAGGTGCTCTAAAGATTCCTAGTGTTCTGAGGGCAGGTACAATGAGCAGCAGAAAAAGTAGGCACTACAATGACCATCAATATGAGAGGGTAATGTACTAACCACTAATGCAACAGGGGTACTACTCTGACTAGCAAAATAATGGGAACACTACACTGAAGAGCAATGGAAGAGGGTACTACATTGACCACCAAACTGTCCAGAAGGGGAAGCTGGCAAGGAAAAGGGTTTTGTATCCCACCCCCCTGCCCAACCCTGGTTAACAAGGATCCCATTTAACCTTAGTCAGATCTCCCATCCTGGACATGGGATGGAATTTCCAATTATGTCCTTTCCCAAATGTGTAATTAGTCCAAATATGGGCAATTATATACACAGAAAACTCTAACGACATCACTGCCCATATTTAGACTTTTTAGAATTTATTTAGATATTTATATATATTCTAGATATTTAGAATTTAACAAATGTTGTCAAGAAAACCACTTCCCCAACACTAGGTACCTAAAACCATGACGGAATCTATAACTTCTTCAATGCTAAACACTGTTTGAAAGGCCCCATGCTCCCTAGAACATTAAAATTCTACCAAGCACATCTGGTAGTTGGGTGATAAAGTTGTCATCCTATGACCTGTTTAAAGCGAAAGATTTATCACACGAAAATGTGTTCTATCTAAGTGAACTACAATTGGATGTAGCAAGACACAGCTCAAGAACACATCCAGCATCATCTACGGAAAACCATGTGATAGACCTCAATGACTTGTGGTCAGAAGGAAGGATATGTACAATTGTTTATTTTTATGCATGGTCATGTACTTACACAGAAAGTGATAGCAAAGTGCATGGTAGTGGTTAAAAAAAGGAGCTGAGAATACTTGAAACGTTTCAGTGTTGATTACTAGTTTGTAAAACACAGCACAGGGTAATTTTTGGAAAAAGGTTTATTGGTACTTTAGGTAAACTTTTTATAATGTTCTTCTCATTTGTGTTTGTGAAAATGCATTTGGGTATTTTGTACAATGCATTGTATCGAAGTATGCTTCGTTTTCTTCAATATTGATAACTGCAAACTAATTTTCTGATGAAAATGCGCTGATGAAACTCATATTTCACTTCAGTGAATATAATGAGCTATTTTATCAAACTGTCCACATGACACCATCTTAGAAAAATGATAAATTTAGTAATTTATTCACTGAAATTCCATTTTATGTTAAAAAAATAAAATGGAAAAAGTCACGATTATACCTAATAGTTAAAAGCAACTGAAAGATGATAATAGTAAAAATTGTTTTACATTTATAATAAATGACAATATGTGCAGAAAACTAAATGCAGGTTATTTATAATAGGTGTAAAATTCATTTTTAAAAATGAGAAAATCAATAAATATACCATAAAACCAAACACTGCATATTAATTTATATTTGGAGCCTTTTACACTTAACAAGGATGAAGTAATAGCCAACGCAGCCCAATGACTGTTATGAAGAACGGTATTATAGGTGTGAAGGCCTTCGGTTTGACAAGTGGATAATGCTTAAAAAGCAGAAATATCACATGCTTCATAGTATAAATGAAGGCAATTTATGAAAAGAAACCTTTGCCATTTTTTCTATATATTTTCACAGTATTATTGTATTCTTAAAGGCAACACATATTCAGTGACAAAATACTAGTTATCCTAGGGCGCAATTTATAAAGCAGGGAATCTCGCATTGCCTCAAACATTCCCTGATGGGAATCAGTTACTGTCATTCTACTGTAAATAAGGGAATCTACAGGTTGGGCTCTACTATGTGGGACCAATGCAAAAGCAAAAACATTTTGGGAAATGATTGTACAGAGGGAAGAGGCTCTTTAGAGGACAACAATAAAAATACACAAATAAAAAAACATATTCTCATGCTCCCTGAAAATACCAACCTGGCTGGTATCCTCTTTGCAAGAAAATGCTACAAGCCTGTATCCCAATTCCCCTGCTTTGTGAATAGCAGCCTACATACTTGAGGACCCCACCAAAACACCTTCCAATGTTGAAGAGCATGTGAGCTTTTATTCACATAGTAGGTGTGCTACACACCTTGTGGCCCCCTCTTGCTGTTTTGACTTTTTTCATCAGAATGGAGATAAAAAGTGATTTAATGCCTTTGAACTTGACATGGTTGTTGGTACCAGATGGGCTTGTCTGCGTATCTCAGTAATTCTAGATGAATTGAGATTTTCATGCAAAACCATCTTTATAGTGTATAGTGAGTTTATAGAGAATGGTCAAAAAAAGAAAATATCTGGTGAGGGGCGGTTTTATATGTTAAAATGCCTTATTGATAACAGAAGTCAGGTGCCTTTTTGGTGCAAGCTGAAAGAAAGACAACAATAACTCAAATAACCTCTCATTACAACTAAGTATCTCTGAAAGCACAACCTTAAAGCAGATGGGCTAGAGTAGGAGGAGACCACACCGGGTGCCATTCTGTAACGCAGGGGTCAGCAAACTTTTTTGGATACTAGGCCATTTCAGGAGGTCAAGAAGGCACACTAGGCTGGACTCTCTGTGAAATCCCACGCTGATGGCTCCGCCCCCTACCAGGAACACCCCTGCAGGGAAATCTCTTTCCTCCGCAATACATAGGAGGAGAGGGAATGTCCCCTTACCCAATGGTGTAAGTGTTAACGCCGGCCACAGTAAATAGGGAAGGGAGGGATAAAAAGCCAGGATTAGGCCGATACACCAGTGGGGTGTTAGGTCGGAACGGACTACTGGCTAGGCCGTATCTGGCCAGTTTGCCAACCTCTGTTGTAAGGTTACAATGAGCACCTGAGACTACAGTGTGAAAAGGCCTACTAAATTGGACAAAGGAAGACTGAATAAATGCCTTGTCTGATGAGTCTCAATTCCTTGTCATTCATGGTGGGTTCAGGATTTGGCATCAACAACATGAAATTATGGATCCATCCTGCCTTGTATCAATAATTCAGGCGGTATAATAGTGTAGGGGATGTTTTCTTGTCAAACTTTAGGCCCCTTAGTACCAAATAAGCATTGCCTAAATGGCACTAGTGGCTAGTTAAGCGAAGGGCCGCATGACAGAGTAAGAAGGGAAGGCAGGAAAAGCAGGGGTAAAGTTAAAAAAAAAAAAAAAAAAAGAGAGAGCGGGTAAAAGAAAGTGCGGGAAATTTGAAAAATAATAAAAAAAAAAAAGGCCAGGAAAGAATAACTTTTTTGATTGGGGGGTTATTGGTGCACCCTCCCACCCTGTTTTTTGGAAGTAAGGTTTGGGCATTTGTCAAAGCAGCGGGGCGGTTTTTTACTAGGTCCATGAATGGGTTAAGTTTCTGGAAGAAAGGGAATAAGGGGGTAGGGCCTATCAGGGGATGGGCTCTGTTTCGTTAGTGGTGGTCCTGCAGGACACTTGGTTGTTGTGAGGGCTAGGTGTTAAAAGGGCTTATCCGCTAATTGTCCCCGAGGCGGTGTGATAGCGGCTGGGGGCCTGGTTAGTGAGCGGAGGTATTTGGTAAAAAGGTTTAGGATGGGAGGAATTGTTTCATGGACCTAGAAAGAAAAACAATGGCTGGTGGATTAGAAGGCTGTCATGAAAAGTTTGTTGTTTGATGTTGTACATATGTTGATGTATATATAAAAGTATGTTATTATATACAATGGTTAATAAAATGAGCTGCTATGGCCAATTTATTCCAACAAATGGTGTTGTCTATTTTAATGGGAAAGTTGGGTTAGATTGGGGAAGGTGCAGTTCATGGCTTCTTCTGCTGTGCCCTAGTCATGTTTCAGCACCTTGTTAAACCTGAAAGCAAAAGGCGGCTCAACCCAATGCTGGCAAGATGAGCCAAGTATAGCAGCCAGTGAGTGTATAATATTTATAGTATGTGCCAAAGCATGCTTTTTTCATTTTGGATAGTGCAAGGAGGGAGTAAGACCTATATCAGGTTTTTATTGCTTGGACCTAGTGGACATTACTAGGCAAGAGGCTTACAAAGTTATTGTAATAATATATTTATAGTAATATGATTATACTTTCACTGTGATTTTTGAAAAACTACATTTGCCTTTTAATAATAATAATAATGCTTTTTAATTGCCTATTAATACTTCATTTGTGACATATTGTCACTGTTCAACGTAATAAATATATATATACTCAGGGGCTTTGCATCAGTCTGAAAACATTGAAAGGTGAACTTTTTTTTTTACTTGTGACCTGTTCTCTTAGGTCACCCTGACTTCCCCTGCAATGCATTATTAGGGCCCATACAATTGATTTAGAATTTCCACAAGTTAAATTTGCAAAATTAGTTTATTTTCACAAAAAAATCTCAACTTGCAAAAATAGAATTTTTGCTGTGAAATCGGCTAAACTATTAAATACTAAAGAGTCAGCAGTCTGCTTTTCTGCTGCTTGGCCTAAAATACTATTAGTTCAGAGCATATTGGGGTAGTGGGGTCATCAACAGCAAACCAGAGGCAGTGGGTAACATTAATCAAGTAGCCAGTTGTGTTAGATTGGTTTTTGTTGATGTGTGGTGTTCTGATAGATTAGATGAGGTATGGTTTATATAGAAACATGTTTAACTCAATTTTCTCTTTTACAATGTATTTGCATTTTACAACATGTTGTTTTGTTTGGCTTGACATACTTTAACTTTCCTGAAAAGCAGAAATTTGTTGAAATGCCTGTTCTAATAGGTGTTTCTAATGTTCTAATAGGTGCTTATACTTAGCCACTCTGTAATCTAAGCAGCATGACACGTTTGCAAATGGAAGATGGATAAAAGAAGAGAGTTGAGAAGTTGAGAGCAACATTTTAAAGAAGAGTGGGTTAAACTTCCTCCACAACTATGTGATAGGCTAAGAAAGTCATGTAAAAAATAAAGTAATCTTCAAAGTATTGCCACACATGGTGGTTCTACAAGCTAGTCAATCAGGGGGTGTACTTTGTTTTTCACACATGGCTTCTCCATCTTGGCTTGATTTTTGTTAAATAAATATTTACACAATAAAATCTATTGTGTGTTGTTTTACACCCAAACCAATGCAGAGATACAAAGCCCAATGAAGAGACCCGAACAAGTCCTGCATGGTTTCCTGATTTATGTATTTCGTGAATTGTAAAAGATTAGACATAACCATTGTAAAGTCATTTCACACAACTGTATTCTGTGCATCAAAATTGTAAAAACTGTTCTAAACTCACAGCAATCCATTATATCCGAACATGTTTCTAAAACATCCATTGTTCTGAGACTGAAGCCGTGTTCACATTGAAGGAAAGCACTATTTGTAAGTCAAATTACCATATACTGAAATCCTTTATCATTGTTCCAATTCTACAATCCTATGGGTGAATACAATTGTTTAGAAAGGGAATAATACTCAACTCAAGAAGGAGAAAATGGAGGTCTGCAAACTGGAGTACAAAAATTAAACTTCTTTAATATTCACAGACAACTGAATCCCATTGTCATAAAAAAATGCTTTGGTTATTACAGGTAAGATGACAAGTGGTCGGGTCTTAGTCCTAGGTAAAATTAGGACCTAAAAACCTAAATGGTGCTACACCCCATTCCCTGCATGTGATAAGCAGGGTCCTTCTCAATCCTTCTCCACATGAGGGATGGGAGGTGAACAGTGCTCCATGTAGTACCAGTCCATGCTGCATTACATTGTGAGCCCAGGCTATATGATAACACATCCCTATGGCACATTTCCATGATGGACTGAGCTTAGAGGTCTTGGTTAATGTAAGTACTAAAGCATAGAAAGGTGAGCAATGAATTTTTGTTTATGGAGGAACTCCAAAAGATGGAATTTAGACTTTCAGAATAGCCATAGCTATAAAAACAGCTTGGATATACGCCCCAGAGCTCTTACCAAGACCAAAAACACAGGCATTTGCATCTACGACAAGATGCCTATCCTTTATTAGTATCATATGTTTATATTTTGATTGACATGGCTAGTACACTTTAGTTTATCTTTGATTGCTTTGCTTTTAAAATGTTTATATCAATGGATGAATACAAAGCAAAACTGGAAAAAATGCTTTTACATACACTTTAATGAACGCTTCTCTAATTGGAAAGAAAAAGACTTTCTACCTCCTCCGTCTGTGCTAATTGTTGTAACAATTTTATAATAGGTGTTTAAAAGAGATTAAGTATTTGTAATGATAGCAGAAATTTTGCACAAAATTTGCCCTATTGTCTTTTCAATAATCATAAACCTAGTCTCGCACTGCACAGGCACAAGATTAGGTGATGAAGCCGCTGTAAATGGGGAACAAATGGGAACTGTGCATGCGTGAGATTGGCAAATTTTTTAAATGTAGGAAAATGCCCCTTCTGCACATGCCCTATGTCAGACATCTGCAGAAGGAGCAGCAAGAAGCCTCCTGGGATGTGTGATGTGGGGAATCCCAGGAGGCCCTGCGCTCCCATTTTATGTTTATCGCTAAAGGGAAGGGGCTACACCCTTTTTTTTTTTAAAAAAGGGGTTAACAAAAAAAAATAATACATTTTACTTTATATAAAATGCAAAGTAAAAAATGTTGGTGATATGTCCGCATTAACAGAAATAATCAAAACTGATATTTGACCTTTAAAGCATGTAAACCAAATCACTAAAATGTAATATAAAGTTAACTTGGTATTGTAATTGCAAAATTAATTTATACAAATATACCTGCAGCTTTAATTCAAATAACCCATCTTTAGGCACTTCCATGTATATATATAGATAGAGATACAAGTGGCTGCTTCAGCATATTACTGATATGGTCCCACTGTTGTCACCATCATGAATTCTGCACTGAAAAATGCCATGCAGTCATTGCCAGAGTGCATTCAAGTAGAAAGAACGGAGCTGCAAAGAGGCTGAAGTAGTTTAGCAGAACTGGGATTTAACAAAGGAAGAAAAAACTGAATTAGGAGTTTTTTAGAATATAAAATTGGAAGTTATATGTAATACACAATGCTTGAGGCAAACAAAGAAAAGTTACTAATTCTGCAGTCTAGGAGACCCTCAAATTTCACATTTGGAATGGTTAAGCAGCACAGATGGAACTATATTTTCAGGCAGAAAGGAAAGATGAGTTTTTAAAATACTGTGAGTCAGCTGTTAATGTATTATACCTAAGCAGGGGTAAAATGTGTTTAAACATGGGAGTTTGTGAAAATGTAGATGCCTGGGGTTAGAGTTTAGGTATTCTTTTATCACTCCCTCGTGTGTCCTCTGCACACAATTAACAGGTTTGCTGCATGTCTTTTATTTCACCTTACCTCAGTTTGCTACGGTGGAAAATAAGATATTGATGTCCTTGTCATTATAGCTGAATATAAGGCTCATGCATCATGTTACCGTAAAATTGGTGTCAGTTGACTCTGCTTATCTAGAAACAAATTAATCCTATGTAATACATTAAATAAAAGATGAAAGCCTCATCAAACAAAAAGCAAAAAACATGACTGCTTGCAAATTGTATTCATATCAGCGCACGACTCTGATTTAAAGCAAACCTGTATGCAGAACTAGCAGGTCAGACTGACCCTATGTGTTGTTTGTAGGCATTACGTGAGTACATGGAGCCCCTAAATTTTTCTAAGCAGTTTCTAAGTACTTACCAGACTCTACATTTCACTATAACTGCATTGTATAATACAAGAGGACAGTGCCTGTGCTTCATTTACTAAAAACTGAAATTTGCATGGACTTCTTAGAATCTTTTGGGCACAGTAAAGGGCCAGAGAGTTAATTTAACATGTTTGATCTTAGTACTGATGAATGTTACAAATATGACAGTATATAGATCATAGGCATATGGGGGGGGGTCTTACTTTAAAAGGTGGGGTAGGGTCCATACTTTTAGGTTTTTTGTAATAAATGCTTCTGACTGCTCCTGTCAGTGTTCAAGGCTCCATAAGTCTATGTAAGAAGGGTTACTCTCTTCAGGTATGGTTTTTTATCCACCCAATGATGGTGGAGTTAGGCCAGTGGGATGAACTGGGTGTTGATAAAGGTTTGAAACTATCTCCCAGAGTTTCTCTTCTCTCTCTTCAATATTCTACTCTGCCGAAAGTTCTTTCCTTGCTGGGCTCCTGAGCAGATGAAGCTATGTTGGTGTTATCTAGAAGAATACACAGTTAGGGTAACTAAACTTAATCTCATCAGCAATTTTATGTCAGTGCTCATCCTAGTTGCTGTATACATGGCTGCTGATATCTACTCTCTTTGCTCTTCCAGATCCAAAGTCTTTTAGTTTCAACTATTGGAAGAACATTGATGACTAACATAATCCCAGCGCCCGGATTCAGTCTTGCGTCCTACAGAAATGTAAAAAATTATAATAGATAGATAAAGTAGTTTTTTATCAGGACAGATTAATTAAGTCTCTTCAACCAAAAAAAGTGCACCTGCTATTTTCGTATGTTACATTTGAGCATAGTAAGGTACATCTGGTCCTTAGTAATACTCAAGCACATTCTTAATTGTTTTTTGCAGTTTTGTTCTGTAAGAAGAGATGTCATCACTCAAGTGTTCCTGCATCAGCAGTGGGCTTTAAATAAATATGACCCTGCTTGGGAGTGCAAACCACTAAGAATACCACTTCCACAAGTATATTTGTTTGCAGTAAATTCACTTTATAGGACTCTGTTCATAGGTAACATTGCATACATAAGTAGTGAGTGCAAACAAGCATCATGATGAAGCTTAACAGAACAGAGTGCTCTACCCTTTGTTTTACTATATAGCTCCGGACTTGTGCTTTCAGCTGATCCATATCCTTATTGTTTCTCTGTATCTAGTGGTATTCTTGAATATATTGATACCAATAAATAAGAGCAACCCCCCCCCCAAAAATAATTAATTCAAACAGTGTCCATAGATAAACTAAAGTGCATAACTACTACTTGGTTCTGCATGCTGCCCATGTTTTTGTGCCACTTGTGCCTGCCCATCATTTTATTTCTGGACAGCCACTAAACTTGCCACCACCAGTGAAGTAAGTGATTGTGTGTATGAATTTATGTGCATGACAATAGGGGGTACTTCCATAATGGGCCTTGATCCGAAAGGCCCTGAAAAAGATTAACCTAGTATGAGGCCCAGAGGGCAGCTCTATATATGTGTAAATAGTGTGTTTTTGTTTGCATGTAAATCGGTATGTAATGTATGTTTATTTAGAGCGTGTGTTTGTGTATGCAGTGTGAGTGTATGCAGTGTATGGGTATACAGTGTGGGTGCATGGGAGTTCTGCTGCATTCCAACAATAATGGCATGGTGGTGAAATATATATGTGGCACTGTAATAACACTGACCCTTGCATTCAGTATGTTACACAAACCTGCCCCCATTACAATGAGAGCAGATCCCCTCCATATCAACCCTTGCCACAGGGGCAAGTCAACATCCTTATTAATGTTACATATGCAGTTATGATATCCCATAGTATTTGTTTTAGCTTTGAAAAAACCAACATAAATTCATTGGCAAACAAAGGAACTACAATACTCAGTCAGGCGCTCCCAGCTGACCATGCAAATTGACTGTATGGGCTTTTCTAACTGTATGTTCCTGGTAATGCATTTCCTGGACCAGGTCAAAGCTAGAATGATAACCTAAAAATGTATGCAAACCCTATAAAACCATTTCACTTTTTGTGTGTGTTAAAAATTCTATTGATAAGTGCCCAAAAATGCTGTTAGTCTAGCTAAAATCCTGATAAAAGCAGACAAATTTCTCTGCTGCAATAAAATCTCAAACAGTGCTATAAAATCTGGTTACCTCTGTGGAATGGCATATAGCCCCATATGTTGGCCATTGTAACAGTACATTGTATTATAAAAAAAATCTGCTGATTGAACGGGCCAAACCTTGCAAGATTTATTATCAAACCCAAGGTAGTCCCAAACTATAAATTTATCTGCTAGTTGTGTGCCTACATTTGCAGACCTTCTGTCCTATGATACTGTCTAAATTGGCCATACACAAATCCAATCCTAAATAGGTTTTAAAATATAAGATATAAGGATGATCAGGTTTACCTAGCTCCCTTTCCTTAGTCTCAAAAAACAAACAAAAGGAGGCTGAAAAGCAGCACCTAGATATAACAATCCCCTTAGGAATTCTTTGTTGTACACCTAAATCACATTGTCTATAAATATTTAACATTTGCTTATATATTCTGCAGTTTTACAAAGCGTGAAGTTTGTTTATGAAAAAAACTTTCTAGCCCTGCTGGGCTTTGTCATTTAATACTTTCTCTTCAATAATTTCAATCACATTTTTAGATACAGATTTCAGCTCACCAGGATAGTACAGGTAAAATTTAAATGGCTCATAAACTCAGAACATATGACATCAAATTTGATTTAGCGGCCTTTTAGCTGCAAGAAACCTGTACGTATAATTCTAACGGCGCGGTCAATAAATATATGTTGTTGTATTTCAGTTTATGCAAATCTCTTCTGAAAGTCATAATTTTAAAGTCACTCTAAACTTCTTTAACAGTGCCTACTTTTTATGTGAGTTTCTAAACTTATTTTTACCTCCTCTGCAAATTAAAGATACCCAGTCCAGTGGAAAACGGAATTTAAAGGGCCTAAAGCTGGGTACACACAATTTTGGTCGATGGAAAGGATCTTTTACGATCCTTTCCAACCACTAAGGACTGCACGATGCATGAACAAGTGCTATACATATAGCACTGTTCTGCTCTATGCAGAGGGGAGGGGGAAAACGTCAGAGCAGAACCCTTCTGCCCACTCTCCCCCTTCCCTTGCATTAGGACCGTTTGTTGTCCATCGTCCTTGGATCTGCCGGGACAGTCGTTCGGACGATGGACGACCGGCGCTGTATACACGCCAGATTCTTTGTCCGATATCGGCCCTGAGCCGATTATTGGGCGAGAACCATTGGACATGTGTACATAGCTTAGGTGCATTGTTTTGTTGACTTTTGATATACTTTGAAATAGGGAGTAAATTAGTTAAATGAGTATTTAGAATGTTGTTATGTCAACATAAATGTCTTTACTGTTCAAGTATATAGTGTTTTCCCATAGTACTGTGGGGAATATCTGACTTTAAAGTACTGTGGGGAATATCCGAAAAAAAAACTCTTCACTAATTATTTCCAGGTATCCTGGGTATTCTAGCACAGTGGCTCAGAGGTTAGCACCTTTGCAGTGCTAGGTCCCAGGTTTGAATCTCAGCCAGGGCACTATCTGCATGGAGTTTGCAGGTTCTCCCTATGTTTGCGTGGGTTACTTACCACATTCCAAGAATGTAGTTAGGTTAATCTGCTTCTCCCAAAAATTGACCTGTATTAAAGACATATGACTATGATAGGGACATTAAAGGGACAGTTAGTGATATGACTATGGACTTTGTAAAGCACTGCGTAATATGTTGGCGCTATTTAAAAGCTGTGTAATAATACGAGGGGGTGCTGAGAAGTTCCTGGCTTTGCCCCCTTCCAGATGAAATAAAAAATGAGTTTGGGAACATATGACAGTCTGATATCTTAGTATGTAACTGTGCCAATATCAGGTCTTTGCGATTCTTAAAACTGTTTTTTCTTTCAGTGAGAAGCTGTGATGGCAGAGGCACAAGCAAGTTTCACATTGTTGGAGTTGCGGGCCGTCATGAAGTTTTTGTTTCTCCAGGGAAAGTCAGCAAAGGACATTCACACTGAGATGTCACAAACACTGGGGAAGTGTCCTTCCTACAGGACTGTAGACGGTATTCTGTTGGTGGACTACCTACCTCAGGGCTCTAGTATCACCGGAGAGTATTATGCTAACCTTCTAGACCAGCTGAAGGAGGCAATTAAGACGAAACGCTGTGGAAAGTTGACCAAAGGGATCCTTTTTTTGCAGGACAATGCACCTGCGCACACGTCCAACGTTGTGGCTGCCAAATTGAACATCCATGGTCTCCACTCACATCCCCCCTACTCACCTGACCTGGCCCCTTCGAAATATTTTCTGTTCCCGAATTTGAAGAAACATATGAAGGGGCAACGTTTTGAGGACAATTCTGACGTCAAATATGCTGCTGAGAGTTGGTTTGCGGCCCAACCAAAGGACTTTTATTTGAACAGTCTAGAAAAGCTGCAACTACGCTGTACCAAGTGCGTCAGCCTAAGGGGGGAATATGTTGAATAAATGTGTTATTTCATAAGTCTGGCTCTCTTCTTTCTGGGCAAAGCCAGGAACTTCTCAGCACTCCCTCGTAATTTAAGAAATAGGTTTTATGTACTCTGTCTCGCACTTGGCTTCATTGTTACACCTTGCGACTCTGGCTCAGTGAAGTCTTCAGATTCCTGGAAGCCAGAGAGTGCATGGCTATGAAATTGGTGGTCAAAGGCTTTGTTAGAGGTTCACTGCCTTGCAGGCAGCATGGGAATACATAAGGTATTCACCAGAACACCCCTCAAGAAGTGATGAGTCAGCAACTTTAGTGGCTTCTGGCCTGTTTTGCTGTAGGAAGCCATCAGGCTTTGATGTAGGAAAAGTTGACAGAAAGCAGGTGGCAGGAAAAAGAGCAATGAAAAGAGCAACAAGAACTGAACAGGTATTGATGAAGTGTCAATGGTAATTAGTTAAGCCAAAAAAATTACATACCTGTAGGCAAGAGGTAGTTGGAAGTTCCAGCAACTTTCTCAAAAAATGATCAATTCAGCCTTTGTAGACATTGTAGAACTGAAAGGATATGGTCCTGGTCAATATAATGTGGAGGAGACTACAGCAACACTGGGTAATATAGTTGGAATGTGGCAAGGCCCATGATTATCCCAAAAGTGACTTGCAGTAGAACTAGGGAGGAGATGGACTTAATACAACTAACATCTTGACAGGTTTGGTACAAGTCCACATACCATAATTGAGACGATAAACTATTATGGAAGAATATGGGTGATCCAGCAAACCTGGAATGGGTTTCTTTAAAAAAAAAAAAAAACAGATACAGGTTTGCTGGATCACTTAGGTTCCCCCATGTTAATATATACTGTATCTAGCATGTTTGCCTTGTAGCACTAGAGTCCCAGGTTGGAATCCAGCCAAGGCACTATCCACATAGCTTGCAAGCCCACAGTTGTCATCACGGTGTCCCAATAAGCTTTAGTTTTTCACGGCCACATATAGTGGATTACACTGAGATATAATCTCCCCTCCTATTGTGTGAGACTTTCCCTACTGCCTGGACTGTAAGCTCTTCGGGGCAGGGTCCTCTTCACTGCCTTTGTCACTGTCTGTCATTTGCTACCCCTATCTTTGTACAGCGCTGCGTAATATGTTGGAGCTATATAAATCCTGTTTAAAAATATTAATAATTATAATAATTCCAAAATCTGCACCTAGATGGCACCAATAACATCAGGGAATATAATTGTAGTTCCCTGAAAGGCCCCGTGTTACTGCCTGATAATAGCATAGTACAGTGATGTTTGAAGATGTTCTTCTATTGATAACACAGGTCAACATGTCATTTTCATCAGATATAATTTTATGTGGGCATCTAGACTAGACTGCTCTAACTGCGATTGATTTCATTTATCATCATGCCTAGAAATTGCCTTAATGATCCAGAGAGTTTCTGTTACGTGTGTGGTTCATTCACGACGAAAGCACAACGTCCCCAAATTACCACAGAACTAAAAAAGATATACAAATTATATTTCCTCTGTCCACTTGGTGACCAGGATAAATCTTGGGCTCCCCATGTCATCTGCACCAGTTGTTCCAACGTGTGACTGGCTAAATCGGCGTAAAACAGTAATGCCATTTGCAATCCTGATGGTGTGGAGAGAACCACGAGACCGTCTAATCAACTACTATTTTTGTTGCGTCAACAAAAGTGGATTTTCGGCTAAAACTAAGCACAAAATTGTATATCCCAGCCTCGATTCTGCAATTAGGCCTGTTCCCCATGATGATTTATTGCCACTTCCAGTACCGCCACATGATGGACTTGTTTCACGGTCCCTCCCGTGACTGAGGTTAAAAGATCTATAAGACCGGCTGCACGTGAGGTTATCTGACAGTCTCTTTGCTTTCACTTGTTTCAGTGTTGTTGGTAATGACCACATTACTATTATCATTACTATTCCTCCATTTAGCCTAGCCTTACACTTCAGGTCAAATCTCAGGTCAAATCTCATGATCTAAATCTCTCCAAAGACCAAGCAGAACTTTTTAAGGCTTTAACAGAAGCAATTGCGTGCAAGGGGTGTAACTGTAACTTACTACAAAAAATGAAATCATAACATGAAAACACTCTTCACTAGTGATGGCTCGCTGTGCTACTGTCATGATAGAAATGCACTCAGTTTGTCACAAGAGCCTGTTCCATCTGAATGGCGTATCTTCATTGATTCCTCTAAAAGAAGCTTGAAAGCAGTCGTACTGCATAATGGTAATTCCAAACCAAGTTTACTGATTGCCCATTTATTTACCTAAAGGAGTCCTCAGACCAGTTACCACTTGAAGCAATCCAGTATAAAACACACCTGTGGAACATCTGTGGCGATCTAAAGGTTATTGGCTTGCTGATGGGAATGCAAGGAGGATTCACAAAATATTTCCTCTGCCTTTGAAGCAGCCGATCTACGGGAGACCATTATGTCAAGAGTGATTGGCTACCAAGAGATATCTATAAGCCCGGAACAAGCAGTGTCAAGTTTCTGTCTCTGGTTGATCTGCATAAAATATTTCTGCCACCACTCCATATCAAGTAAGGCTTGATGAAGAAATATGTAAAGGCCATGGGCAAATCACACTCCATGGGTTTTCATACCTTGTTGAAAAGTTTCCAAACATAAGCAGTGCAAAAATGAAGGAAGGGATTATTATAAGGCCACAGGGACAGGTCTGTTTTGCAGGATGATGTTTTCAAACAATCTCTCCCAGCAGCTGAGCTAGAAACTTGAGATGCATTTAAGTGGCTATGCAAAAATTCCCTGGGCAACCATAAGTCTCCTGCATACAAGGAAGGAGTTCAGAATCTGTTTGATTCATACCAGAAACTGGGTTGTTGCATGTCATTAAAAATACATTTCTTTCACTCACATCTAGAATTCTTATCGGAAAATCTTGGTATGGTGAGTGACGAACAAGGAGAAGGTTTTCACCAGGACATTCCGTTAATGGAGCACCGATACCAAGGTTTCTGGAATGAAAGTATGATGGCTGACTACTGCTGGATGATATACCGCGACAATCCAGACAAAGAGTACACAAGAAAATCATACTCTAAGCATTTCTGAAGAAACAATGGTACCTTACTGACACTGTTCAGTAGATCTATACCACAGGGTGCCTTATTTTACTTCATACTGAAGATGTATGCAAGGGGTTGTTTTTCATAAAAATGTATTTTTATAGTATAATATAATAGTATGAGTATAATAAAGTTTGAAACACAAAATCATGTCAAAATAATAATTTAAATAAATTAAAAAAAAAAAACATTTTTAGTTTTTTAAAACATTAAAAAAAAATATTATACTTATATTATTATATTATACTGTAAAATAAATGTTCATGAAAGACAAATGTACTGCTTTTACACATATAAATCCACTATATTGCATTCAATAGTTATTTTGTATTCAATGCGTTACAAATAGATTTGAATTTCACCCCATGCCCCGAACGGAACATCCGCACGCACCGAATTCCCGGTGACTCATCGGATGCAGAGGATGCCGGCCGGAGGAAGAAAGAAGACGAGGATCGCAAAGGAGGACGCCGGTAGATCAGGTAAGACTGCATTTACTATTGTTTTACATTGGTTTAGCTACCCCGATTGTGACTCGGGGTTACCGCTCTTAGCAACTTGTTCAACCCGAGTCACACTCGGGGTTACTGCTCGGGGGTTATTCAATAAAACACTTTTATTGAATAAAATTTTAAAACACAAAAACATAATTTATTGGAGTTTTAAAAGGGAGGTACTTTATATATTTGTCAGAAAGCATGAAAAAATCATTGCCAAAGCTTTTTAACGTGCACCTAAAATATTTTCCAAACAAAAAAGACAACTCTTTTTTATAAGGTAAAAATTACCTTCTTTTTTGGAGGGGGGGCTTTAATACTGCGGCGATAAAGACAGAATAGGAGTGAATTGGTTACTTATGCCACACATTCCAGGAGGCTTCTGATGTATGCAGAAGATAGAAGAATGGGGAAGAAGATATCGATGAAGCGTCGGGATGAAGGAGGATTCCAGGATGATGCGGATGATCTTTTTTTTCATTTACTTCCACTGTAAATTGGCTTATTTAGGGAAACATCTCCATCAAACGTTTTACAGGGTGGATGATGTTAGAAACCCATAATTTTATATGATATCATGCTCATATACGTAACTAAACGTGAAATGAAGGGCAAAACATATGTGATATATCTATCTTACTTGACAGAATTGATGTATTAGCATATTGTTTTCATTCTCTATTTCTGTATGTATGATCATATTTGAATGTATGGAATGGTATACATCGCATAACTATATTGTTGGACGTCACATCCATCGGGCGTCACCACACACACACACACACACACACACACACAAATTTACACTCATGTATTCTTATTGAACTGCTGCCGTAACATTCTATGAAGATTTTTGAGTAAATACACAAGCTTTTTATGATACAGAAGAAGACAATCCTGTTCTTAATGTGCCCAAACAGTAATTTATCATAATACTTTTTTTTACAGATGATGTAAAAAAGTTGGATGAAACAAATGTTAATGTGTCACTTTAGGAATTTTCAACAGTTTATACGCTGAATTCCTTATTCTTTCTGACCAACATTCAAAGAATCTATCTTTTAAAAACATTATAAACTAAGGCTACCTGCACAATTGCAAAAATTGTCATTGGAAACAAACAATAATGACTGATCGTCCGATATTTGTTAACAAAACTACTGGCCATCGATGCCGATGAATGAGGAATGTCGCTGTAAACGAACGACCGTCCCAGAGGATCTAATTGGGCGACAATTGTTCGCTATTGTGTATATGGTCGTTCAGTGATCGTGGATTGTTCTGCTGTACACTTTATCTGGTACACATCACTTCTGCATTGTTTGAATGATTGTATCTTGTGTGTGTACATTATTGGTGGATTATATTTGAACATTATATTATACATTATGACTATATTTTTTACAGCATGTACAGAAATATAATTGTATTAATATAATAATCGTTTATCGGTTGTTATTCATCTATTTTTTACCAATAATTGTTGCACGTTGTGTACCTAGACTATGTTTTGCTTGTTTTTTAAAAAATAAATAATCTTTGACCGGCCGTTGAACCACATACACATTTGTCGCTGTGTGCAAACACTGACGCTGCCCCTGGCTTTGTCCCTTTTCATTTAAATGTTAGGAGTTGTATCTTCATGTCATGTGTAGGTCCATCCTGTGCTTCAATGGGTGCACTCCATGTATTTATTAATAAACAATATTTATTTAGCTTCAACATATTACGCAGCGCTATACATTATATCGGGGTTGCAAATGACAGACAGATACATACAGTGACACATGAGGAGGAGAGGACCCTGGCCAGAAGACCTTACACTCTAGTAGTACATTTCCTAAGCAAAGACATACTGGTAGGTTAATTGGCTATGCAGTATGTAGGTGATAAATATTACTGATTATTTTAGCATGTGTGGACATGCAAGTGTTTAGGGGGCGAAAGGGTTAACAATATTTCACTACATTAGAATAAGAGCTGCCCCCTTCCCAAAACAAATATGTCTGCACCGTCTTCTATCCTCATAAAAACATCCGGTTTGAATCTAGGATACTTCCGGTCACATGACTGAATAGCTAGCCAATCGCCGTGTACGGCGCTATGTTTGAAATGACGTCCATTTTTACTGGTTTTGGTGTTCGCTAAACGGGGTGTTCGGGGTTACGGTGCTGAGGGGGAGCGGAGAACGTGCAGGTAAATGGAGGGGAGGCGGGGAGCGGCGCTGTATACAGTAGGAACGTGTCACCGGACGGGGCGGAGGCTGCACTGCATGCAGGCCTATCACTGCTGGGAGTATGTATCGAAGCTCCGGTAGTTGTGTGCACGGTAAATGCCTCCGGTGTATTACCTCAGACCGGGCTTCTGCCTCCAGCTATGGGAGGGTTATAATGTGTAAAACGGGAACAAAGCTGGGTTTACGTGTTCATGGAAGAAATAAAGTGTAATTGCTGCTGGTGAATTATGTCACGTTATGACTTCTAGAATGTGATTTTTGAACATTTGACAGAAAGTGGCCTTTGTTGTGTTTTATTACTTTGAAATGAAAATATTTATTATTAAACAGGATTTATATAGTGCCAACATATTACGCAGCGCTGTACATTAAATAGGGGTTGCAAATGATAGACGGATACAGAGGGTGACACAGGAGGGGAGGACCCTGCCCCGAAGAGCTTACAATCTAGGAGGCGGGGAAAGTAACACATAATATGTGGATATGGAGTGGTGGGAAGTAGTGATGTTTCAAGCGTAAAGTCAGAATTTTTACTTTACATAGAAGAGAAGACAACTTTTTATTTAAAGTAAAAATTCTGTTTGTTAGTGTTTTTTTAAGTGTTTCACCTAAAAAAAGAGGTTCATTGCTGCCCCTTAATCCTCGATTGCCTAGGTGATCAAGATTGAATGGGAGCACAAAGCCTCCCGGGATCTCGCGTCATGCAACCCGGGAGGCTCCTTCTGCGCATGCCCAAGTATCTCGGGCATGCGCAGAGGGAGCATTGATCAATACGGGGAAAAAAATTGTCTATATATATATATATATATATATATATATATATATATATATATATATATATATATATATATGTGTATATATATACAAGATTGTTCTTTGTATACCTTCAAGGAAGTGTGTGTGTGTGTATATATATATATATATATATATATGTTCCCTTCCACAGGTCAGCAGTGTCCCCCTCAGCCCTTTTTAGCTCGGTGCACTACCTGGCACATTTCAGTAATCACCCGGCTGTTTTTGAGTGGGTACTGAAAAGTTGGGTCACATTAGAGAGGCTACCACTGACCTACAGCTTTTTCCCACCCAGCTTAAAAAAATAATACCGGGGAGAATACTGGGTCAGTATGTGATCTCCATTGATGATGTTTGTAATATTTGTGACACTATTTCCCTTTATATTTACAGCACACGGAGGGGAAGATGGCGAAAGAAAGATGTTTGAAAAAGGACTTTCAGGACAGCCTTGAAAACATAAAGGAGCGTATGAAAGAAAAGAGAACAAAAAAACTTGCAAAGGTGGCAGTAGTCAATAAGGCGTTGTCTACAAAAGCCAAGATCATCCGTAAGAATGTTTTGTTTTCCCTGAGTTTATAGGCTGACACTTGTGATATACATATGTAATGTATTTTCTACTTTCCCCAGACAATAATTCCACAACTTTAAAGAGTTTTCAGGCCAATAACAAGGCTTTGGCTCAGGCTCTGGAAGCTGAAAAGTTTAAGTACAGACAAGCTCAGGATATCATTCTTCATTTGAAGAGGGAGCAGCAGAGGATGATGTTTGAAATCTTTCTGTTGAGGAGAAAACTCCACATGCAACAAGGAAGCAGTCAGTCAGACGTGAGTACAAGTCATTGGACAAATTATTAATACCAATCTCCTAAATTCCTTGTACTAAGGGAGTTGTAACTGTTTGTGCTGTCAAAAAGTGACTAAGCTTTCATACAGTAATATATTCCATTCTGTGATTGGTCTATATTTCCTGCAGCAAAGATGGAGAAATCTGATAATCCAGCATTCTGATAAAAGGGTAAACCAGAAAACCAGAATAGTGGACAGCTGCAGTTGTACATTACATGTCCCCTATGTACACACGTTAGATGATTGTCTTTTGAGATGAACAGTCATGGTTTTGGGTGTAATTTTAGCATATTTACAGTTTTCTCCAGCCAGTTGTTCTTCAACTCATCGTGGCAGATTGATGAACAAGTGGCTGGGCAAGGTCATTGTGCTTTTCTATGGAGGACGACACTGTGGAATGCCTCCCGCTTGTTCTCCCCACTCTGTAGAGATGTACAGCACTCAATCATTTCACTGTCACCTGAACTAATCAGAGAAGATAATTTCCAGCAACAGAAATCTATTGTGAGCTCAGAAGAGGAAATTTTGCCTTCAGCCCCTGATTTTATATTAATAATAACAATATTATTAACTTGTATTATATAGTGCCGACATATTACGCTGCGCTTCACAAAGTCTATAGCCATGTCACTGGATGTCCCTCAAAGGGGCTCACAATTTAGTGTTATGAGTATTTCAATCTGCACAGCTGGCTGCTTAAAATCTGCTGTGGACCATGTGGAAGACCTGTTGGGTTAGACTTTACGGTCTCTCTCAGGTTTAGAGCAGGTTTTTGCCTTGGGAATAATCTTCCAATTCCCCTCTGAAGCCTTTCAGGTCTAGTCTAGATAATTATTTTACTTGCTGCAGAGACCCTGGCTTGATGGCAAATTGGCTAAATTTGGTCAGTAGCCTTTATTATGTTTTCAGTTTTATGTGTGTTTACTTTGGGGTTTGGTTATGGTTGACCTGTTTAAATCCCAGACCGCATCATGTTTGCAGCACTTTGGGTTATTTTGTATTTCTTTTAATACCTGTAATCATATAGAGGTTTGAAAGTCTTCTGATTTTTGCTGTTACATGAACATTGTTTTCAAATGTTGCTTCTGCACTGTTTCTGTTGGAGTTTAGTTTGCTAGGAGCCTATCGCTTTGTCCTATCGCTTTGTTGTCAAATTTTCAAGGTTTTCCTGGTTGTTCCCTTCTGGTTCAGTCAAAAGGAACTAAACTCCCCCAGCGTGATTTTATTGCTGATCATTTCTTCTCCGTTTCTATTTGTCAGATAAATGTGAGCAAATGTAAAAGCAATTAAAAGTCTACCAATATTTTTTACTTTCGCAGCTTTTGTCTAAAACCAAAAATATACTAAAAATATTTTATGTGCCTTCCATGCTGAACATACTCAATCTTTTTTTAGTTTTCATGGTAAGATTATGTATTTTAGAGATGAGATACATTTAGGTTCTTAAAGCCCATTTTCTAAAATGGGGAAAGTCTGCAATAGAATCTTTGACTCTTCCTCAAATATACCTGGGAAGAAAAGTAGGAGTAAAATTTTGTCCTATGCCTAGGTGAAGATTATTGTTCTGGGAATATTCTTGCAGAACTCTGCGCAGTCAAAATTTTGTGAGAGGACTCTTCGGTTCATTGCAGCAACATTGCCTGCTCTGCATTCTACAGTAATCTTTGTGGTGTCATCCCCAATGATGCAAAAGACAAAGGGTAATGAAATCATTTGTAGCTACATTTAG
This sequence comes from Pyxicephalus adspersus, assembly GCF_032062135.1. Taxonomy (NCBI): domain Eukaryota; kingdom Metazoa; phylum Chordata; class Amphibia; order Anura; family Pyxicephalidae; genus Pyxicephalus; species Pyxicephalus adspersus. The sequence continues at coordinate 110,018,073 of NC_092862.1, forward strand.
CACCTCCTAATAGGTGATTTGTAGAGGGGGCATAAAGATTGTAATAGTAAACTCCATTTTCATGCAGTTCCCCAATGACTTACCTGCTTAACGATGGCTTGTACCAGCAAGCGGCTCTCTGATGGGTAAACTATACATGCACACACAGCTCTGTTGACCGATTCTTTACTATGCTTTCCATGGTCTCTTAACCTCCCTGGCGGTCTAATTATGTCAGTATTTTTATGCCAAAAGCGGTACATTGTTTTGCATTGAAATTTATTTTACATTGTAGGCCTATAATTCTTAGGCATAACTAAAATATGTCCAATATTTAATAAATTGAATACATTTATTAATAAACTTTAAATAAAAAAACACCAAAATCTGTTAAAATAAGTTGCATAAAAATACTGAAACATGCAATATAATCAATTGTACAGTAGCATATATATTGATTACTTTGTATTGGATTCAAGCTGTATTGAATCCAATACAAAATAATTTGAATTTCCCGCCGCTCCCCTCGCATACACCAATGTCCCTGGGAATTCCTGGGTAAGGTATGTGCACTCACCAGGGGAAGATCAGATGAAGAGGATGCGGTCCGAGGATGGGATCCGACGGGCAAGACACTGGAGGACACCAACGGGACCAGGTAAGTGTTTAGTTTTATGTTTTTAGCCACACTCTGGGTTACTGCTTTCGGCATTTTATTTTTTATTTTATTTTTTTTTTACCCCAAGCCACACTTGGGATTACCGCTCGGGGTAATAACCTGTTCACTTAACAACCAGGTCTTGGTAACGAAACCTGGCCGTTAGGTGAGCAGCATCTGCATTTTGTATTTTAAATCTTGTGTTACCTCCAGATCTGTGCAGTGATGCAGTTTTTGCCTTTATGCAGGACTTTGCTGCTGCTTCCTCTCCTTTTAACAGGGTCTTGTATTTCTCCCCTCCATAACTTTATTTTTCTTAGTTGGCAGTTTATACATCCTGTAGCATTTATCTTTTGCAGCCATTGACTTATAATTAGGTTTGCCTTATTGTCATTTCAATGGGAGTGCGGTTGACCCTACAGTAGAACACTGCAGTCAACTGCAAATCTGAAATTGCTTTTAATCTTACTGATAGATTTTTTGGCCATGTAGCGTGCTTTGTAAGGCTAGTAGAGGTCCCTGCTGAAGGTAAATTGAGGACTCCGAGTTCAAAATTTCCCAAAAATAAATTTAATCCTAATTACAACTGATTTAAGGTAAATGAGCTTATAAACAGAAAATGAACTTCAACAGATGCTAACGTGTGTAGCAAGGTAATGGAACTTTTTTGTTAGGATATTTTACTCGAAAGTATAATACATGGGACTTGCTTTTAAGACTGTACACAGACCCTAAAGACTTGTTCACAGAAAGGTATTTCCTGGCTTTTAGCTACAAATGTACAAATGCTGTCTGCAGTGCTCACACTATGACTGCCTGTTTTCTATGGATACTTCAGAGAACCCACCACAAGAACAGTCCAGCTGTAGTTGAACTTATTCATTAGGTATGGTATTTTGTTTTCCTAAAGATTACAGACTGAGTTCATTAATGAACTGTATGGGTATTGCTTTCTTATTTACAGGCAAAGTTGGCATCCTTGAGAGAAATAATTGCCAAAGTCACTCACAATTTGCTGGATACTGCAAACCTTCTTGGCCCTGCACATGCCTTGTGTTCAACTGATGTAAGTATTTTTTCATAAATGCAGTATCTGGCATTGTATACAATAACACCTTTATTCTCTGACTGTACGTCCAGAGCCACGGGCTTTGTAGCACAGGTACAACCCTAATACCATGAAACCATTTATTTAAATGCATTTTTAATTAAATAGAACCTCAAACAAAATAGACTTTAAGTTTAATTTTAAACCAAGCAAGCAAGTGAATTAAGGATTCACCAAATCTTTACAGCGGGTAAATCTTCCTGGTGCTTGTGTTTGCAAATGAAAGGCAATGATTTAACACCTGCAACTATCACCTTCACTGCTTTTTAGTGTGCTCCTAATATATCTCTTGAGGCTTGTAGGCACAGAACCAAAAAACCTTCTCTAAACCAGGTTAATGTACAGCAGCAAATATCCATACATTGCTTATTGCTTTTCATTCCTCTTGGCAAATAGCAATATATAACCGTAATTATAATTTATTTTTTTTCCCACCAATATCTTTAGAGCAGGTTCACTCCTGCCTCGGGATTGAGTGACCCCACTGAACTCCGCCCCCCCACCCCCTCCATAGGTGGGACCTTGCTGTTCTTCTTAAAGACCCAGCATCTGCATATTTGACAACTGGCAGCAGCGAGTTGTACTAGTACCGCTCAAAGCTGCCCCTATTCATTCCCTATGGAGCTGCTGCAGCAAAATACAGCAACCTCAGGGCCAGTGTAAACTTTAAACTAGCTTTTTTTGTCTAAATATGATAGTTTTTGTAACCCAAGCACAATTATCTTATGGTGTGGCAGTTTCTTGTTATGTGAAGAATATATTAAATTTATGTATCTTTTTTTTTTTCTTGATTAGGATTCAACAGCTACCTTTTCTGTCATGGAGAAATGTTCAGGTCCCATTCAGACAAATAGCAGCTTGTGAGTTTTTAGATCTTAATTTTTAAATTTTTTACAAAAATGTATTCATGTTATTTTAAAAAGTGATTTGCTATGGAGGCATTGGGAAAGATTTTGTTTTCTATCTAAAACCTTGCTAAATTACCTATACAAGCTCCAAAACTGTATTGGTGATTATAAATGTAAAAAGAATATCAAACATTCTTTGGACACACGTGAAATAGAGGTAACTGGCTGTGTCTTGCTGTAATCCATTCAATGTCTATGACCCAGAAAAAACACGCAGTAAATTGTGAATTCCTGATCTGCATGTTTGTTCTGCCTTAGGATCGACTTAGTAGGCAATTAGCATTCACCAAAGGTAGACCCTGGATCTTCATTACAGGCTTCCTTTAAATCTTAAAATGAAAGTATGTATGTCCAAGCAAAGTAAAAAAAAAAAATGTGGCACACAACTGCAATATATAGCATTTGTTATGTTTTATTTCTTTAATGAGGAACTGAACTTTGGTAGATGTGCCCAAAAAGGTAGACAGAGGCCAACTGAACTAGTCACCAGTTTGCTTACAACTGATCCATTCCCCATAACTGACTTGCTTTGCCTTTTTAGGCAGCACAATAGGGATATTTCAGAACCTCACTCTAAATTTCCTAAGATTAGAAGTCATTGGCAACAGTGCTTCTTGCACAACTGATGTTTTACAAGGAGACTGTAAGTAAAGGAATGCCTAGGCAAATGCAAAGAAATTCAAAAGGTTACACTGATTAGGGTACTGCTTAGACCCAAATACTAATCCTTAAATTTTATGAAACTACCGAAAAATGCCTATTCATCTGAAATCCAAAAAGTTCCTAACTTTTATGTGCTCCTGAGTCTTCTGAACTAAATTCCTATGCAATGTTATCCAGCTTGTCGGAGTTCTCCCTCTTGACTACAGACCACTTGTGCAGCCAAAACTGGCCAGGGCTGGCAATACAGCCTAGGATTTCAGTGCATTAGAGGCACACTTTTAAAGCAGAACTAAACCTGTAAAATAAAGTGTGAGCAGACAGGCTCTTTATTGCAGAAAAGACATGACAATTTTCCTCAGGAATAAAACAAACTTAACCAAAGTGTACAGTTGTATAGTTCCAACATACCCAGGTGCCATAAACCAAAAAATCTCCCCCTCATCTGGTCATAAAAGATAGAGTTGTGAGGAGAGGCGGGTTTAGTTCTGCTTTTATCTCAAACAGGTATGGAGCACTCTGGCTGATTAACATGTAGTTTGGGTTTCTGGCTGATTAACATGTACTTTGTATACCTCCCACGTGCAGTGTTCATTCTTAATATGCTATTTTAGCATGAAGTGCATGATGCTAAAGTCTGATAAATCAAGCTCAGTGTGCAGTTTTTAAAGATGACGGCACTAAGTATTGCTACAACACATTTTTTATGAAAGTTAATTGGTTCTAAAATATAGCTAAATACCAGACATTAAAATAATAACGGACATTTTGCTGAAGCTACTCCTTTTCGTGTCCTCAGCCATTTCCCCTTGCTGTAAAAATATACGGTGCATATGTAATTGGCACTTTTTCTTTTCTTTTTTTTTTCCCTTGAACTTATCACACATTGATATTTCAGTAGGCTGTAATTCCAAGGTTTTTAAAATGTCAGGTATTCACTTATAAACCTGTTATTTGTGTTTTTATATTCCTAAAAATGGGTTTGATTCTTTTTTACAAAATAGTAATCTTTTTGCGCTATGTTTTATTTATAGGGGTCATTCGAGTGTTCCTGTTTCAGGTGTACAGAGAAATGTTAACAGTGTGTCTGAAAGCTACTCAAATACAGAGACAAGAAATCCCAAAAATGTAGCTTCAGAGAATTCTGAAAATGGACCTGCAGTGAAGAGATTATCTAGAGGTCAGAGTGGTATAAGTAGCTAAAAAATATCAATCTTTTCATTACTTTCAATATGACACTTTAGTCCCTTGACAATTTTGTCTCTTGTTTAAAGTCCTAAAGCTAAGGTTCCACTTTCAAAATCTGCAATCAGAAAGGGCTTTATTGGAGAAAGGGACAAGCAATGTTCCTTCTGCAATAAAACATACTTATCTGCTTGATCGCTGTACTCCACTGCCATGACTGTGTGAACGCCTGTTCAGGAGGTAAGTTATCCAGGCCCTTACAATAAAGATAGCTGAAGATTGAAATAAGGAAGAGATGAAGAAAGGGGATGATGGCACCCTGCAATGGAACTGGGACAGATGATTGTTTTTGTAAAATTGCAATCAGGTGGATAAGGCTTTTTTTATTGCAGAAGGGACATCACCTGTTCCTTCTGCAAATAAAGACCTGTCCGTTTTAAGAAAGGATTTAGTGCTGCTTAAAGAAATCTAAGTAAAAAGTACAGACAGCTTCTAAATTCTTGCTGACTAGTAGGTATTTCCTATTAGAGAATTTAGGAAAACTTATATTTTTGAATAGAAATTCTATTTTTCCTTGGAACTTTTCAATTTTGAGTAGTCCTTTCCTAATTTAGTTAAGTTGACCTTTTCAGTTCTAGTGAATCCTGAAATGGTGCTCTGGGGTTTTGAAAGGGAAATATATATAAAAAAAATCCTTTGCTTTCACCTGTGAAACTATTTTTTTTCTGCACCCCACTTTAAGGTTACAGTTTCATTTAACATTCATCCTATAGTCCACAATCTTTTAATTTGAATGAAAACCTTTATTGGGAGAAAGATAAAGGCTGAAACTGCTGACATACTGAACAATTACCTCTGGTTGTAACTGGCCTCAATACTTTGTCATTAGCTGCATACTTGTTCCATATCAGCAATTTACAAAGAACTCCTAATCCACCAATTTGTTTCCGGTCAGTGACTCAAAGTATTTAAACCTTTAATCGGCATTAATAGCCCAGGACACTGGCATTGGTGGTAGTAGCAAATATTCAATTACATTTTGACGGCAAAGTGGAGAAGTGTTCCTTTCATGTGAATAGTAGTTAAAAATGGGTCAATCAGTTGTGATTGTAGTGTCTAGTGGTTGAACTTGGTGGACTTCTAAGGTTCCCTAAAAACTGAAGTGCAGACACAACTTACATTTGGACTTGTTACTGCTGTGGGCTGCTCTTATATTTGTAGATATCCTGTTTTCCTGCAAAAGTGGATTCATTTCCGTGAAATGCATAAAAAAAAGTGGGGACACCTGTACATCAAAGGGGTATCCCACGCAGAAGATTTTTTATTGACACACATGTAAAAATTGTTTTATTTATCAGTTGTTCTTATTTTTTAATGGGATGTAATAAATAAAGTTTTTTAACACTAAATTTAAAGATCTTATAGGCTGTGTTGAATGGCTTAAAAGCCCCATTAATTAAAGATTCAATGTGTTTACTGCTGTGGGCTGGTTAGATCCTGATAGTATTATTCTCTGTAGTGTTCTATTCTGTTAAATATCACCTTTGCTGACTAAAGCCATAGAGTTAACAGTTGTCCCCTTACTAAACTTGGGGCATGGGGTGGCCAATATTTGTCTGTGGGGTGTTTCCAGTATGCTATATATATCAAGCTCTAAATGTCACTCCTATAATGTTGAAAAGATTGGGGTGGTTTTGGTTTTTTATTGTCTATGTCTATTGTCATACATAGACATCTGTCTATGTCCATTATGTCTGTTATTATGAAACATAAAATGTAAGGATATCCGATGCTTAGACTTCTAATTTGTGTCTTTTGACTTTGTTTTGATTTTCCAGATTACAAGTGTAATAAGGGGTGCTGTTTCGAGAATACTTAGTGTACATATTCCTTTTTTCTTTCTTAGGAAGGAAATCTAGCTTACATCAGCCTGGAACAGATGATGAAAATTCTGACTCCGAGAATACAGATGACATAAAATATCTGAAAAACGTATCTTTGAGGCGCCGTGCTTCTAGTTTAGATATTTGCATAGAAGAGTCTTCAATGGATAATCTAGTAGTAGGAAATACTGCCTTAAATTCCATGGTTGAAGTTTCTGAACCAGAACCTACTGCTCCTGTGGAGGATAGCCTCAATAAAAGCATTATTGATGAAGGGTTAAATGCTTGTCTCAGCCAAAGTCCCTCAAAAGTTGACGTTCTTCCATTTACAAAATTATCTCAGATATCAAGTTCAACACCTGAGCCTAAACCAAAGCAAATGTCGAAAAGCAAAAATGATCCACGACCAGGTCGTGAGAAAGCTAGAAAAAACAAAGCAGAGGGAGGAGGAACTGTCCAGCTGAAAAAGCCTTGGGAAAAACCAAAACCAAGAGCCAGGTCCAAGAGCAGAGAGAGGGGTGCAAGCAAGTCGGTAGCCTCTAAAGACAAAATGAACAGTTCTTTAAATTCAGGTGATGCATATGACTTTCTCTTCGAAGAGAGCATACACGTTACTCCATTCCGTCAAAGCAAGCAGAGCAAGCAACCAGAAGACAATGAAAATTCAGATGAGAACAAAGATCCAGAGGAAGAAAATGTTAATAAAAGTAGCTCTAGTGAAGAAGAATCCAATGACAGTTTATATTTGCCTTCTAAGTCAAGAAATCAAAGCAATGAGAAAAATACAACTTCACTTCCTTTAAGGCCTAGATCTAAAAGAAACAAGCAGCAGTCGGCTGAGAAGATGGGAAAAAGAAGCAGTGATCGATTCAAACAAGGTTTGTTTTTTGTTTTGTTTTGTTTTTTTTTTCTTTCTGGCAAAATATTGTGTTAGATCATGGAAGGAATCATCTGCCTTGTTACAGCTGGACTCCAGTCAAATCTAACTGCTGATGAACTCAATGAAATGAAGTGATTCCTTACATTAGCACAATTGTTCTTAAGACATGTGGTAGAGAGTGTTTCTAGGCTGCACCTTCTATGTAATGTTGACCAAAAAATCACCATCTTTACGTGAAGAGTCACCCCTTGTTACTGGCCTCTAGTAGTTTTGCAGGGGTCTTTTTACATCCCCGATACTTTTTCATTGCTGTCTAAAAAATAAATATCCAACCTGTGGATCACATTTTCTCTCCCGCTTGTGAACACTTGATGTGCCTAGAGTCCTAAATGATTATGGGACATAAGTTAAGTGCTGGAACCAATGAAACATCTTGGCTGTAATGTTTTTTATTGACTGGATAATATATGCAGACCTTGGGTTGTACTGTTTTAAGCATGTGTGGTGACCATTGTGTGATTATTTTAATCTATAGCATTGATAAACAACCTTCACTGTTTCATTTATTCTCTTACAGATGCTGGTAATGCAAAGAAAAACCAAAGAATTAGTATAAATGGCCAAGAAGATCCAAGATCCAATGGCCAAGATCTACAAACCAGATTCACTGGGACAGCAGATCCAGAGGAAGATAGCAAAGAAAATTCTGTATTAAAATGTTCATATAAAGCAAGACAAAACATCCATGTGGATCAAGATCATTATTTTTTCTCTGCAGACAAAAGTATACGTATGTCATCTATCAATACTAAATTTTTTTTCTCTTCAGTTTACTTTGTAAAACACTACATAATGACCATTAATTTGTATTAGTCAAGAACATTTCAAGGGAATATATAGAGGCTGATTTGCTTAAGGAGTGAAAAATTCCTGATTGTTGACCGCAGTATAAATAAAGTGCAACTGATTAGCCAATAGCATAGAGGAATAGTTATTAAATGTGCTTGCCTATTATGTGCGTGCTTGTTTTATTTTTTTTTTCCCCCACCATTTAAACAGCTAATATCAACCTGCAATACATTATTTTAAGTGCTATATATATAATTGATATATATATTTTCAGATGAACCTGAAGAAGCATTACCAGCTCAGCGGATCAGCCTTTCTGATGTCACTAATTTGTCTTTGTGCTCAGGAGGTAATGAAACAAAGAAACATTCTTTTCCATTTTCAAATGGTGATGACCGGAAGCTGTCGGGAACCTACATGAGGAAAAGGAGGTGCACAGTAACAGTTAATTATGCAGAGCCAAATCTCACCAAGTAAGTGAGACCATCTTATGTGGCATTTTGTGAATGTTAAAAATGTGTGTCTGCTTACTGAGCCACCAGGCTGCCTACAACTTCTGGATCCCACACACACTCACTGAATGGAGAATTGTATGGACAAATGACATTATCTGTCCTCATCATTTCTAGCAAAAAAGTCCTTCTCTTTTCCAAAAATTGACCACTGATGTTAATGAAGACAGTTTACCACTATTACATAGGGGGGCTTATCTGCCCCCTGTGAAATTATAAAATAAAACTCTACCATCACTGCAGTGACTAGGATGAGTGGTAATTTAGACATGGTGTAGAATGCGGTGAAAGGGTGGTCTTTTTCCCAATGACTAACACTAACACAAAAGTTTATGGGGGGGGGGGGGGGGGGCAAAATTTACCAGGAAGTCCCCCTCTCCTGAATATGAGAAATTTGCATGTACCCTTGTAATATCTAGGGTAAAGCAAAATTTAATAATTACTCTTAATATATTACTGTAATGGGCTATATATACAGTAATATTTTTCACTTTAACTGCAGATTAAAAATCGAGGTAATACCTTAGACAGCCACACCTCGGCGCTCTAAGAAAAAGCAACAGCCCCACTCTTCTGACATGCATCCATTCTGACATGCTTAAATAGAGTGCTGTTGATAGTGAACTTATAGGGTAGTAAGGTGGTATGTCATCTCAGGGGGCAGGCAGCTACCTTGTATCTAGCAATTTGGTTGTCCATTGTGTGACGCATGGGATATTGTAACCCATGACTACAGCTCTTATATGTTGCTTGGTTGTATTACAATAATCAAAAGTGATGGTTATTTATAAAGAGTGTATGTGTGTTTGTGTGTGTGTGCAATATATATATATATATTTATATATATATATATATATATTTATATATATAAATTATTACTACACAGTATTTATATAGGTACACCATATTATGTTGCGCTTTACAAATGTCCCTACTTCAGTCATGTCTTTTTTTTTTTTTTTGAGGCAAAGCCAGTTAACTTAACTGCATGTTTATTATATATTAGTTATATCTCCCAGTCTGACTAAAAAAAAAAAAAAATCTAAACTCCTTGATGTAGTGGATGACATATGATGGTCCACATAATCATGAATGCAGCATGTTATCCTGAGGAAATTATAGGATAACATACATTGTCTGTCTGATTAAGACAAAGCCTGTACTGCCATTTTAGACCATTCCAAGTCTGGGTATGAAGTTGCAATTATTAAAGTAATAAATTAATTTTAGGAACTATGTTTATCATTTTTTTTTTTTTTTTTTTTTTTTTTTTGTCCTTGTTTTCAGGAAACTGAGAAGAGGTGATCCATTTACAGATACTGAATTTTTAAGCTCCCCTATTTTCAAGAACCGGAAATCCTTGAGCAGAAAGTCTCTAGCAAAATACAATGAGGCGTTTGTTGGCTGTCGTAGGTAACCACTTATGAGAGGGTAAAACCTGGCAAGCTACTAAAAAAAACTTTCAGGATCAATCCAGACTATTTTTTTTTTTTGGTTTGTAAATATTAAAAATTTGCATTTTATATTTAAAAATACATATACATTTTGTAAATATGTAAGTGTAAATCCTTAGTCTGTGTCTGTACAAGCCTTTGCTCCTTAATCACTTTCCTTTCCAAATAGGACTATTTGTACAATTTATTATTCTAGTTTCTTGGCATGAACTTCCTAAAAGGATCACGAGGAGGTACAAGTGAAGCTGTTATACATAAGGAGCCAGTGTCCTATGGATATCCATCATTACCTTGTAGTAAATACCACTGTTTCCCACAAAGGACGCTCCTCTGATTGAACACATCCCATCAATTTTGTAGCAACTTGTATGTGCTCACCGTCCCCCAAGACCATAATCCAGCATATTGCTCAGCTGACGTCACTTAACACCATTATTGTGCGCCATTATGTTTGACGTGGACCAAGCAAAATCACCCCTCTTGCTAAAATGACCAAAAGAGTGATGCAACAGAAAATTGGTAAAGTTCCTAAAATGGGTTCTTCCTGCAAAAATCTGATTTCTATGTATATAACACATGGTCAAAACAAAATTAGCAGAGCCCCATACCGTTGTGAAATAAGTATGTATTTATTATATTAGATGAGAAAAGGGTACTCAAAAGTATGTGAATGTTTCAGCTTTAAAAGTTTCCACTGGAAAGTGATTTTATTGCATGTCCAACCTGAACCAGCCAGAACCCTGGAAAGGGTGCAACTAAATGTGTTAGACGTGATTGCTTTCTGGTCACTGTTGGATGTATGATATGGACTTAGAACTGAAATATTCACATTACTTTTATAGTACTGTGTGGTTTTTGTTTATCTAACAAATCTTTACATGTTTCACAAGGACACAGTGCTGTTTAGTTTTGTTTTATGCATGTACCTGATCTCCATCTTGTCTGCACTTAAGGTGGATTATGCACAGACAAGGAAAAATCAGATGATCAAGCCACTGATGCTTGTGATTTGTGCTATAGAAGCTTTATATGGAGAACGCATAGCTTTTAAGGGATAATGTTACTGAGAAACATAAGAAAGCTGCCATTGCTGACCTCTGTGTGGAAACGTTGGATGCCTCGGTCTCTGCTATTAATCTTTTCTGACCAAAAGTAAATCTGCCACTAGTAAAGTCAGATGAGTAATGAAGCCATTGGATCAGTAAGTGTTACAAAAAGCTTTAATGTGTGTGCAGTTCAAGCATTTTTAATGTATCTGCAAGACTTCAGGCTGCTTTATGCAGCTTCCTTGAAGCCTTTTAATGCAAACTTCAGTGCAAAACATGGAGATGTTATACATAGTGCTGCCTGTTGGGCTTCAACAATCTCACTGAACCCTACTATAGATGAGTGATGGCGCTGTTGCTGCAATTGCCTGTTTTTAGCTTTTTAAATGTTCCTGGATTATGTAATCACAGCTGCAGCACTTTTCTTTATAAGTGCAAACATTGTAATTTCTTGTGTCATGTAAAATAACAGCAAATTTAGATTTTAATCAGTAATAATGATTGTCTAGGATGATATTTTAACACATTTTTCAGCTGCCATTTTTGTTATTGGTAGCTTAATACATTTTCCCCACTTTAAGTTGTCCAATAAAGATGTTTAAGGGAGACCTAAAGTCTGAGAATGGTTTTTGTCTGTCCTAAACTCTGACTATATGTAGGTCTGCTCTTTACACGGTTGATACTTTTAATGATGACAGATTTTTTTTTTTCTTTTTTTTTCCCACAAAGGTGAGAGTTACCAGAGCATTGACAAAAGATAGTACTGCCATGGTGATTCAAAAAATTCACCTAATATTCACATGGGTTTCCCCTCTTTATTTTATACTTTTGTTACAACTGCTCAGGTAACTTGGTGTATTCCTATTTTAAATTGGTCTGAGATGGTTTTGAGGTCTTTCTTGGCTCCTTCAGACGTTCATCCTTGGCTCTTAGGCTGATTTTACATTCTTGTTGCCTTGGCTTATATATTATTTAAAGGCATGTTAGGTGAACAAAAGTAATTACTTACATTATATATGTTAACCTTGTGCAGTTATCAGAATACCATCGCTTTTTGTGCCAGTGAACCTTTTAGGGCAGCACTGGGTTTTAAATGTAAATCGGTTCCAATAATTTAGGTCTGTAATAAACTTATTACTTAAATGAAAGATTTTTTTTAATAATTGGCATGGCATTTATGTAATTAAACATTGACTTTTTTCGTATTTGTATGTTTGTGTATTGTTCATGATCTGCAGTGTTCATTTTTTTAATGCACCGAAGTCAAATTGATTATAGTGGAAAGGTTTATCAATCCTGTAACGGACATGTACACTTACAGGGTATATTTTGTCTGGTTAATTTAAAGTTCAGGACATTGGGTAAAATAGCCATGTTAATATTTTTAGCACATGAAACAGGTGGTATGTTAAAGGATGCTACTGTCCAGTAAGCCAATTTATGTCTATGGTGTGAACAGACATAATGGGTTAGAGAAAATGTATGCACCTTCCTCTGTCCCAGCAGATACACCTCTTTTATAGATTTTAAACATAATAGCAGTCATGAAAAGAATACACCCCTTTTCTTTCTTTATGGAAAGCCTATGTTTCTCTGTGATGACAGGTCACTATAATACGTTGTAAATGAAAGGCCTACCTAAAAAGCAATTGACTTGCAAATGTTAAGAATCTCTTTAGTATTGGTCCAGCATTTTGTTTTCAGAATCCATATCTGCAGTTTACCTTTCTTTGGCTCCCTCACAGCTCCAAAGACTTTCAAAGTTTTTTTTTTTTTTTTTTTTCACTAACTACATGACCAAATATAGTCATTTTGTTACATTTGTTTCTCAGGTTGCCTTTATCTGCTTTTACGACTTGTTTGAAAATCAAATGTTTTAGATCACATTCGTATAAAAATATAACACATTTTAAAGGGTTCACAAACCCTTTAAAAAAAAAATGAACGGGCTTAATGGAAAAGAAACAGGATTTTTCCAGGTGAAAGGTACACTTTTTTTATTTGTTTTTTTTTCTGGAAGCAATACCAAAAGTCTAAGTACACAGTTTGATTTTTGTTACACAGGAGGAGAGACTAGCAGAGTCCACATAATAATGTAAGATGACTGACAGATCTGTAGAAATCTTCCTGTGTGGCCATGGTCCCACATGATCTGCAGCACTTGTCAGGGGTGTCTAGGAATATTTGCCAAAGGATTGCCAAAGATTTATACCACCATGTTAAACATTTATCTCCAACATCTTGAAATTTTTATCATTGGGTAAAACTTCAAGAGAAAACAATTTACCCCAGTGAGTTAAGGAAATTGAAGTTATTTTCCAAAGATGAACCAAAAGGAGAGGAGGGAGCAGTGTAGTGACTGTCCAGGTGCAGGATATTTGAAGAACCAATATGAAAGCACCAACCAGGTTGTGTTACATATTTACTTTCCGGGTAACCCATTTTTCAAATTGTAGCAAAGTGACTAAAAATATTTACATAGGTATAGGACTTTTAATTAAAAAAAAAAAAAGGAATGCATCATTGGCTAAAATGTTGGTTCACATGCAAAAGGTTGCTTATCTGAAACAAATTTACTCTTGTAGCCCTTATCTCCTTGGCTCAAACCCAAAGATCGTGACCTAAAGCTCCTGGCCTATCCATTTGTTTTTTTTACAGATTTGCTTTGTGGTGGTTCCTCATTGTATCTTTTCCATTCCAGGCCCACTTACACCGATTTGGTTTAACCTAGCCTTTCTCTCAGGTCTGTTGAAAGGCTTTTTACACACTAATCACTTGATCTCTGTGCGTCACAATTTTTTTGAAAGGGGTTGTCTTCACAACAAACAGTCTAATTTGCGGATACCACTATACTAAGGTTAGCCTTAGGCTTTTGCTATTGGATCCCTTACACCCTTGATGTGGGGATGAAGAGGGTACATTTCTCCACATGCGGTGGCGTTGTCTGCGTCAGAGGTCCTGGTGTCTGATTCCCAGGATCACAAGAGTATTCCTCCCTCTGTCTCCCACAAATGTTTTGCTATATCACATTTGGTTACAAAAGACGCTTCTCTTAAATGTCCAGAGCGCAGCAGTTATTGGTTCCTAGATTGATGGCTGATGCTTATCATTGTATCAATGAGATCTAGGAGCTAATTCATTCCTTCCTAGACGGTAGTGTTCAAACCAGAAATTTTTTAAAGCTGAGTGGAAAGAACTGTAGACTAGTGGCAGTCTGTGTATTGTAACTCAACTTTTTATTACAGAACCCAAAAACAGGGATGTTTCTTTAAAGTGCAGATTGGTGCACACAGCTAAAGGGGGCTGGGGGGATCACTGTGGTATGACCTGTTATGGTATTTTTACGAGTCTCCTTTATACTGTGCTCTTCCTTCTGGCACTCAGTAGGAACCTTTTCCGACGGGGGTCCTGCCTTTTCTCTCCCTTCCTGCCCCCTCTCCCTCAAGGTTGTGTTGGCAGTGCATGTCTCCTCTTAGTAATAGAGCAAATACTCCTTCTGCAGATAGCACTTCTTGGCTTACTCCATTTGTATGAAACTTTGTTGACTATCTTTCCCAGGATTTATGGTTTCATTCTCAATGTTCTATGAGATAGTGTGTATTTTCTTTTGTTTCACTTTATACACATTAATAAAAGTTTTTTTTAGAACAAAAAAAAACAAAATGCATCTGATATACCATATGATTTTTAATGTTTTCCCACTAATTATTCAAAGTTGTTGTTTTTTTTTGTTTTTTTTAACAAACTGGTATTTACATAAAAATCTAAGTGCATGTTAGCTAAGCTTTTTTTTTTTTTTTTTTTACTGTACACATTATTTGTATATTTTTACACAAAAAGACAATGGCAAAATATCTTTATATAATTTAAAACTAATTTGAACCAATCCAATATATTAACTTTACAAAGGTATATTATTTTGCTATATAAAGCATCTGCAAAACCACATATTCTACTCCAGCATTATTGCACAATATCTATAGAAAAATATCATTTTTGTTTAAGTTACAAACCATAAAAATGCCTTTAGTATCGAAATGGGACAACCTTAGCAAACAGTGTCACTACCCATGAACTCAAACGAGGCAAATGGTATAGTCACAATCCTTTCTTGAAGGGGCCTTTTTTATAATGCAATAAATCTGGCATTCACCAAACATTCACTGCAGGTAAATCTTCAATGTGCATGCATAGTGACTGATGATGGTAGAAGTCACATCCACTGCTTTATAAATAAGTCCCTAGGAGTGACTCTTATTGAAGAGTTGAAAAGTCAAATGATAAGCGTGTTCCAGTTATAGACAAACACATATTTCAGTGGGGTTTAGTTCAGATCTTTGCACATTATTTAAGCACAGAAAGAACACACACAATACATATGTATCTCTTACTAACCATTATCTTAAAAAGGCTGCTGGGCCTCCCTTACTTTCTGGGACCCTGCATGCAGCTCTTCTAAATTCACCAGATATACAGATAGAACCACCAACAAGTAGCTGAAAAGCCACATTTATAGCCTAACAGAATGAGAGGGGTGTTGCTGTAATGCACCCCAGCACACTAAGGTGATGCAGCTTCGATCGACATGCATTGGAGAACTCCACAATGAGCAGATACACACTATGCAATGTGTTTCCGAAAGGGGCCCCATGTCCATTTTTAGAACATGCATTACCAGCCCATCCATTTTCAATAGGAGATGTAACGGGCTCCTAGAGATCCTGCCACACAGCAAAGAACCAGTATGAAATGCTACTAATGAAATTTTTATACCCCGAGTTACATTTCACTTCAGCTTTTCACTTGCTGTTCACTAAAAGGCACAAAATGGGGAAAATGGAAAATCTGTCAAATTGATTTTCTTCTCCAGTGTACACAAGGTGAAATTAGGTGTTGGTCATAGTTTAAAAATATTTTTACAAGTCAATTAAATCAGTACTGCATTTTTACTAGGGGTCTATATATAAATGTTTGTTCACAAGTTTCACCCTTTTTAAGCATTTTTTACCTATTAACATATTTTTCACATTATATTTTCTTAGAAAATGAATAAATTATAAGTAAAAGTTGATTCTCACATTTTCTGATTTCAAAATGTGCAAATTTGGGGTGAAAACATTTCTAATTGAACTCCTGGGGCCAACATAACAGAAAACATGAAAATTAAATTACAATAAGTCAATCTGATATGAACACCGTCACAATCTAACAGCAGCTAGTAAAAAAAAACTGCATAAAATATTGTAATTACATATGAAAACGCAAAAGATTGTAAGCAACCTGTTTGGTCCTTGATCAAATGTGGAGTGATCAGACATCTTGATCGAAATTACGTTGTGTCATGTGTATGAACAATTGAGAAAATCCAATTAGAACCTCCCGTCTGTTTGAGAATCCCCAGCGTGGTCCTGAGAATCACCCCATTCCCACGTGGTCCTGAGAATCACCCCATTCCCAACACCAATGATTAGAGGGGCAGAATGCCATACATGTGTGCTGTTCTGAGTACTAAAATCTAGTTCTTCATTTTAAATCAAGGAAGGGATAGAATCTGTCAGCTTTTGTTTGCTGACAGTTATCCTCTGGGGGAA
Organism: Pyxicephalus adspersus; assembly: GCF_032062135.1. Lineage (NCBI taxonomy): Eukaryota > Metazoa > Chordata > Amphibia > Anura > Pyxicephalidae > Pyxicephalus > Pyxicephalus adspersus. The sequence goes on from NC_092862.1 coordinate 110,034,786, forward strand.
ATGACATCAGAGACTGTTGATCCAAAGAATATGAGATTGCCTTAAGCTGCGTACACACTTCCAATTTTTATCGTTGGAAATGAACGACGAACGATCGATTGGTCAAAAATCGTTCGTAAAAAAAGTAACCAACGACGCCGACGAACGAGAATAGTCGCTGGAAATGAACGACCGGACCGGCGGATCGGATTGGACGACGATCGTTTACCATCTATCGTGTGTACGGTCGTTCATTGATCGTCCATGGTCTGAGCATGCGTGATGAACGAACGTTCGTTCACTTCCTGTCGTGCACGTCACTTCCTGTATCGCTCAAACGATCGCATCTATTGTGTGTACAATATCTGCGAACGATCGTGTCATTATCTGCATGTACAGGATCGGTGCTATACGATCGTTCGCCGATATCGTGCAGGATCGTTCGTCGCTCGGAAGTGTGTACGTAGCTTTACATTGCGTAGAGCGATTTCCCTTCAGGGGGCGGAGCTAATAGGGTGGGACTCGAGAGAGAATCCCGCCTAGTGTGCTCCTGCCTACCCCTGAAATTGCCTAGTGGCCAAAAAAAGTTTGCTGACTACTGCCTTAGAGGTTCAGGTTTATTAGGCTATTTTGCCTTCCTCTGGACCAATTATGTACATATGGTTTTATCTTGAATATGCTGGTTTCTAATATGTTTTTCCCTAGTGGTTGAATTTGATGAACATCTTTTTCAACTTATGTAACCTTCTCTTTTATTTCTGGTAACCATCATCACTAAGGGAAAAAAAATAATATAGAAACCAAAATGTAACAGTGAGCACCGGAACACGACATCTACACTGTAATTGCTTCATTCACAGATGCCAGTGTACACAAGCCCTAAATCATTTAATAGGGACACCTGTTTCAGTGACAACTATCCAAAAAGCAAATTTCCCTCACTTTCCAAACATTTCCTCTAATTTAGGATTAGGGCTACATACACATGACTTTCACGATCCTTTCCAATGACAAAAGATTGAAAGATACATAAACGAGAGCTGTATACCATTAACGATACTTACAGCTCCATTCTGCTCTATGGAGAGGGGAGTGGGGAGAACGCTCTCTCCCCTTCACTAGTATTGCAGTCGTTTGCCGTTCATGGATCCTTAAGAACGGATTAATGAAGGACCTTGGACAGCCGTTGTACACACATCAGATTCTTGTCCAATGTCCCTGAGGCGATAATCGGATGAGAATCATCTGACGTGTGTACAATGCATAAGCCCTCAATAGGAAAGATATAACAGAATAGAAGTCCTGTTTGGACAAATATACTGTGAATGATATTAACAGTATCAGCAATAAAGTTGATTGGAAAAAAGATGACTCTAGCAGAGTGCAAATTCTAATTGGCCGCAAACAGCATAAACATTACAGAAGGTGTTTTAAACCTACTCTGGTCTAAACTAAAAATTGTATGTTGCTATACATACACTTTAATGGAAGTCTTCCCTCACTCTTTGTCCTCAGTAAATATAAATGACTGCTAATTCAATGGATATGAGGACACTTGTTGGAAGATTTCTCATTTTTATAAATCATATTCACCGGTAGCCAGCCACCTAACATGTAGATTTCACATCATTCAATGGAAAATGTAGGTGTCTATAACTTTGTCCACATTAATATATTTATATCACAGACAATGTTACATTCATCACCCCCAGAAGCTTTCAAAACTAAACAGATATAAAAGTGCTTCACTGTAGCTGTGCATTTGTTTTAAAAATGTAAATGTATTTTTACATACAGCTTACAAAAATACATGAATCTGTCCAGGTATCAGTCTCCGTCATCCCCTGTACAGTAGATTCTGGTAGGTAGTGAGAGGAGCAGTAGTAAGAGACAATTAGGTTTTGCTGCATGCACATCTGACATTAGGAAAACAAATTATCAGTTGTGTTTCTGCTTTCTTATAGTCCAGTCATCAGGCTGCAGGAAAAGAGGTGACAATGCTATATTACTTAGCTCTAAAGCTACATACAGACACTAAATAGAAGCCATTGTGAACAAATGAATACTCATCAATGAGTGTTCTTGCCAGTTTTTGAGTGAATGATTATGTGACGATGGGTCAGGTATTATTTGCTTTGAATGTCATTTATCTGGCATCTACACTGACCTTAACTGAAGAATCAGTGTCACCTTTCTGTTTGTGTTGTGAGCTGTATGAATTACAGAAGTGGTTGTACAGTAGTAAAAATGCTTTGGCAGATAAGACAATTCACATATATGTGTTCAGCTATCTGCCTGAAGTTCTGAAGCTTTGTTTTTCATGGTATGAAATGTTGTTGGGCTGCAAACTTCCTCCACCTCTTAGATTGTGAGCTTGTTTGGGCAGGGTCCTCTCCTCCTCCTGTGTCATTGCCAGTCTGTCATTTGCTACCTCTATTTATTGTACAGCGCTGTGTAGTATGTTGGTGCAATAAAAATACTGTTTAATAATAAACAGTGATAAACATGGGCAATTATTTCTGTCTTGTGATGCAGAAAGTGTTAAATCCAGACTCTGTATTGAGCAGACATTTAGTTCTATTGGTCCAACACATACAGTGGACCACCACTCATGGAGTATATGTGCTGCTGACTGGAACACTCCCCTGTCACTGGACCCTTTTCCTGCATAATAACTGCCCTGTAAATTAGAATAGATTAGATAGAATAAAATAGCTGCTAAGTAATTCCAGCACAGCAAGACATTATAAGTACATGAAATAACAAATACAACAAAACAATACAGTTTTTTTTTTTCAATAAAGTTAGAACCTGCAATAGTTAATTTATAACTGGACAACTCTGCTTCTGACGATAAATTGTCAGTGGAGGAGTCACTAAATCTGCCTAAGGAGTGTTGGAGCTCCCTTGTATATGTGCAGACAGACAACAGAGAGACTTAGGATGCCATACAACAGGGAAACCTACTAAAGCCAAAAATTAGTGTTTACATTGTAATTAAAGAAGCAGTAAGTAAAATATGCTTTAACTTATGACCAGCATAAGCAAATCTGTAACCTATTATCACTCAAGCTAAAAAATGTTATACCAATAGTGGTTAGGAAGCCACATAAATGCCTAACTTTACATTAATATACAAAACACTTCTAAATATACAAAACAGGTAAAGTCAGCATATATATATATATATACACTCTGCCATAAAACTTTTTAAAGCACCATTTCTAATGAATTCTGTAAAAGAAGACATAACAAAAAAGAACTAGCTTACTAAAAGATAGCCAGTAAATATATGGTTGGTATGTACTGAGACTAAGTGCAAATTTCGAGTGTGATGCATTACACAGACTAGCTGGCAGGCCAGTGATATTAGGCACATAACAGACTGCTGCCTCCCCTCATTTGTCTATGAGTCCAGCTTCCTTTATTTTACTGTAGAAGAATTTCTCCAGGATGTTTGCACATTTGAAGTATTCGCTTTCTGGAGGGTTGTATTCTCTGCAGTTTGTAAAGATCCTCTGCAAGTCTGCCATGAATAACTTCTTAGTCACATAATATCTGTTCTTCACCCGTTCACTCATGGTTTTCAGGTCTGGGTTTAAAATAAAATAAATATTTACTGTATATGCTGGTACCAGATGCAATATTAGAATCCTTATTTTACAATTACATACCATAACAATTATAGTAATTGAATTCGGAGTGCGATTTGGCCTACTTCATACAGATGTCAACAATAGATCACCTTCTAAGGAACCCCTAATTCACACTTCTAAAAGGCCATAATGAACACTGCATGCTATTCTATTCACTTCAATGACTTTCCCCAAACCAAATAGAGCCCAAAAATCCCAGGTAACAGAGGACACACCGGGCCAGAGCCGCGGACCATGTCTCCTGTACAGGTCACAGGCTCAAGGCAGTAGGCAGGTTTTATCTCCGGACACAACCCGCCCACTCTCCCATCGTAGGCTCAGACCAGGGATGGGGGAGTGGGCAGATTCTGGTCTCATGACATCACTCAGGGGTAAGTTTCTGCCCCTTTAAGTTTTATATGCCTGTAACAGCCCCAGGTGCAAAATTCAGCAGAGTATTCATTCATCTTCATTGACGTTAGCAATCCCGTGTGGACCACCACAGCTCCAGGATATGTAACCAAGACAGGAATTGCATGGAACCTTCTTATACAGCTCAGGAATAAGTAATTGACAACTTTATTGTCTACATTCTACCTCCCTAATGTGTGGCCAATATATCAGAGAGGTCCTATCTATACAGTTGTAATGTAATGTTTTCAACTGTGCTATAGTCAGTAAGTCTATACAACTTACCTTCATGCTTTGAAAATTGGGAATTCAAAATTTTGCATAATACTCTGTTTTCCAGATGAGCTACTCTATTTTTCCTAACAAAAGTTTATGGCTGTCCTTTCTAAAATTTTGTTCTAGTAGTTATTATTATGTGTGCAGAATGAACCAGGATGTAAACCTGTGATAAAACTGACCACTGTATTTTAGTACAGCCATGAACAGAGCCACTGTGGATTCACCCACAAACACTGAAGGAATAGAAAGGCTGTACAGCAAGGAGTCACATTGGAAAATGTTTTGAATATGTCTGAAATACATTTTATAAAAATCTGAATAAAGTAAACATAGTAGTTTGTCCATTCAAGACAAACCTGTTACTTTTCCAATTCAGGGCACAATTACAGATTGACCTGACAACCTGCCTCCTCTGTTTTATATTTTCTAATACCCAGGCAGCGTTGTCACACAGGTGCAGTGGGAAGCTTTAAGGTCCCTGTGTAAGCTCCAATGCAGCCGTTTACAAAAGGTTTTTACTCAGGGCTCCAGTAGAATTGAACAGCAAGGGAGAGCATAGAAGAGAAGTATAAGTAGTAAAAGTATATGAAAATGACAGGATTACTATAATTCTATGTGGATGTCCTGACTTTAGCACTGTTACCTGCTACTTAACACCATTATACACATAATAAGAGAAGATATCCATACAGGTGAATCAGCAATTTATGACAAATTCATAACATAAAATCCCTAATATAATTACCCATGGGAAATCTTATAACTTCATAGTATCCGGGAGCTTCTGTTCTTTTCACGGGTTCCATGAATGGCCAAGCACTTTGGTGACTCTTTAATAAAGGGGAAAGGCACAACATTTACTTTATTGGAAAAAACATAGAAATTGTTATGTACTAAGCAAACCATCAATAGTCATCACTTACAAAAAATGTCCTAATTTATGAAGTTTTGCTTTAAAGTGGAGGGTGGAACAAGTACATGAACAGATAGCGATCTGACAAACACTTGGGAATATGCAAAAGGATTTCCAGCTATCCGCACCAAACAGCAGTGTGAAACTGAATTGCAATTGAAAAGAAATTTTTGAAAGAAAGACGCTTATAAGACTTCAAGACTGATAATGCTATTGTTTTGAAAAGGAGTCAACACTTCATTTAAAAGATTTGAAAAAGAAATATAAAAAAAAAATACAGGAAAGCAAAAGCACTAGAAAGGAGGAAAACAACAAGATGCGTAGGACAATAAAGGAAGAATTTACAACTGGTGTGCAGATGCAGAAATAAATTTGGAAATAAACCTGTTTTCTTGGGATTGAAGCTAAAATGAAATATGTTTGTTTTCTGAAAGTCTGATCTTTGGGCCTTTAAGACATTTTGACCTCATACAATTCTAGATGTAAATAAATGAGCTGAGATGAACTCTAAAAAGCATTATTTTTGTGATGACGTTGATACTAATAGGAGCGTTCCTGAGTCAGATAAAATAGATTTTGATTTTCAGAGCATATGAAGGGTTAGTGACCTTGGGGATCTGGCTCTCAAATTAATCCAAAGTGTGTATGTATGAAAGGTAATGAAAGTCTATATGGCTGAGATCTAACAAATAAACTATTATTTCCATGGAAAATCTTTGGATCTGTTTGGAAGCTGGCTGAACAGAATCACACTAAACTAGCTTCAAAAACTAAAACAAAAACTTCAGCATCAGGCTATTTAAAAATGGCAATATAATTAGTTATGAAAAAGCTGGTTTATGATTTAAAGGCACTTAGACAATTATCTGATGTCAGTATATCTTAGTCCTTTGTAAATTTGGAAGAAAAGAGGGTAGGTAGGTTAGCAGGAATAAAGCTAAATTGTTTATATTGAAATGTCCTATCATGACATTTACCAACATTTTCCACCAGGTGTATAAGAGGTTACAACCCTTGTAGTCCTGTAGTGGGCGGGTCCTGGCATCATGAAGTCACTCTGGGGGAAGTTTCTTCCCCTTTGTTTGAAACTAACTCTTCCTGAGTTTGAATACCACTATGGATCTCTGGTCAGTGCACAGACTATTTTGTTTATTTGGGCTTATCAAATTTGGCAAAATTCATGCATACAAACAGATGGCTGCAAACAAGGTACAAACACACAATCTGATTAGAATTCATACTTGGCTTATCTGATTGGCTGCTGTGTGTCACTGTGCACAGAACTGCTGCTCTTTACTGACCATAAGAAATAATTCTAATAAGTGTTATTACAACGTGGCATTAGACTACATTTTGCAAAATTGAACTAAACATAGGGATAAAGGTGCTGCTGTTGGAAAAGCATCTCCAACTAAGCAGCCCTATTTGTCTTGCCCACCTGTTGGTCTACTGAAGTGATTTACCAGCAATCAAGCAGTTACCATTCTATCTCAGTCATGTCCAATAGAAGACTGATACACCAGTCTCAGGTGAAGCTGACAATGCCAAGTAAACAAGCAAGATTTTGCTATGTTCGTTTTAATCCAATTGGGTAATAGGTGGCAGGATTTACCAGGGAAGGAATGAATACATTGAATGCTGGGAGAATCTGGATAGTCAGTTGGTGTCAGCAGCCACCATCAGGCAGACCACACTGAATATTAGTCTATGTGGAAAACAAGTCATAGCATGTATATTCCCGATTTAACAAGTGGCTTTGATCATTACCTCAATTATTTTTAAGGTGCAACTGTCCTTTACACATTTTAATATTACAGAATTCTGTTTGTCAGCTTTCAAGCAGCTGACAAACAGAATTCTGCATGATACAAAGTGTGTCATGCATCCCATGTCACATGTGGGTGCTTACCTTTACTTGCTGAAGAATATTCTTTAGTATGTTGTATAGCTGATCCGGATCTTTTGGCTCTTTACTTGAAACAAAAAGATGAAAAAACAACCAAACAAAAGACAAAACATTAAGATGAAAGCACAACCAGACAAATGTGGAGACAGCAACAAAGAAAAAGAAATCAAAGTAGAATCAGAGACTTCCAGCAAAGTAGTAAAACCAGCTTCATTAAAAAAAATGACAATGAACCTGCCATAAGCCTGAATAAGAAAACTTTTTTTCTTCAGTACGTATGTATGTTCAGTATTATTTGCCCAGGTTTGTCCCAGACATCCCAGGAAGGGTATTCAATATGAAATTAAAGAATTAAACAATGTTCAAAGTACTGTAGACTAGGGCAGCCAATAGGATTTCAGGGTAGTAAATACTGAACTGTTAAAGTAAATCGATATGGGTTGTGTTCAGTTGCAATATTTTTTTTAAGTTTATAGGTTTTTAAACTTTTTGTTTTTTCTAAGAATGGTTTTATTACTATTTTATTTTGCCTGTCCATATGTTGGTTTTTCATTTCCTGTATCAAAATAGAAAGCAGGACTAAAGCTGCGTACACACTTCCAATTTTTATCGTTGGAAATGAACGACGAACGATCGATTGGGCAAAAATCGTTCGTAAAAAAAGTAACCAACGACGCCGACGAACGAGGATAGTCGTTGGAAATGAACGACCGGACCGGCGGATCGGATTGGACGACGATCGTTGACCATCTATCGTGTGTACGGTCGTTCATTGATCGTCCATGGTCTGAGCATGCGCGGTGAACGAACGTTCGCTCACTTCCTGTGGTGCACGTCACTTCCTGTATCGTTCAAACGATCGCATCTATCGTGTGTACAATATCTGCGAACGATCGTGTCGTTATCTGTATGTACAGGATCGGTGCTATACGATCGTTCGCAGATATCGTGCAGGATCGTTCGTCGTTCGTTTACCAACGATAATAATTGGAAGTGTGTACGTAGCTTAAGAGTTGTTCTACCTCCAGAAATGTTGTGATTTAAATATGGAAAAGAGGGTGAAAGAAAGAGGTTTTTATTCATCCCTGACCACTAACCCCGCATCTTAGATTCCCTGACATAGTGGGAACTTGCGGGGACCAAGCGCCATCTCCAGTGGCACCTCAGCCGATATCAGCCCCTAGATGCGTGATCCCCCCATCTATGAGGTGATCACCTATCCAACCCTGCAGGGTCTTCCCCTATTTTTCCTGTTTACCTGCATTAGTACTACTGCTTTCAACAGGTATGTATCTAAATATACCAAGTATGTAATTTTTTTTAACCTATCGCAATCCCAATACTTTATGTTCCCTTCCAATAAGTTGAATCACGCTATTACAATTATGTTATTTCACTCCTATTAGCAACCAACCTTTGCTGGGACACATCCTAAGCACAACCTTAGAACACGGTTACCACTTACGTTTATCAGTGTACTACCAACCAAAAGTAGCCAAATTGGCACTCTACATATCACATATATTAAAATTTATTTACCTGTATTACCAATTATAATTATTGTTATTATTATACATATAGTACTACACTATATACAGTTCTTAACACATAATAATTTTGCAGTGAACATCACATTATCAAAGCATACAACATAACTTAAAATATTAAATGAAACATTACTTGCACATGTTGATTCAAATTTATAATATATGCGTTAATATTATTATGTTAACAAATATCTCTTTGCAACTTTGAATATGTGAATTTTTTGTCACCTTTGTATGGTGTACCTTATTGTTATTTTTTTTGTACTGTATCTACACATAGACAGTAAAGTTCCTAAGCTCATACTCCCCTGAGGAAGCCTAGAAAGCCAAAACGCGTCAGGTCCGCATAAGACGAATACGGTAATTTGTTTTAAATAGCTAGAGCAATTTTGTCTAGAATATTTACTCCAGCCTGGTGACATACAAACTAGACTGGATATATGCTTAAGGGTATATGTAGAATAATTATGTATGAAATCTGATTTGTATCAATACATAAATAAGGATTTTACTAAAACAACTCGTGGGCAAAAACCTCTTTTTTTCACCCTCTTTTCAATATTTACACTTGGGATAAACCATATTACACGGTATTACATGGTAAAAAATACTTCTACTGTACTGTAAGGCTTAGTGTGCAACTTTAATATAAATTACCTCTTTTCTTTGATGCTTGGCTTCCAACCTGTTTCTTCTAAAAATAAAAAAACAAGACAGTTTGGGCATACTTCAGTTTCATATTGGTAACATATGCATATTACTAGAACTTACATAACACACAATACCCAATATACAAAGATAAGGATCCATGTGTTTAAAATAAAATTTCAGTAGTGTTTAATTAAAATTTACATAGCATGGCAAGTAAAGATCCTTATTCCTGTGGCGGTAAATTTTAATATGGTTGCAAATGCTATGACTTTAAAGGAATAGTCTCTAAATGTGTATTTACAATCTTTAAAGCATGTATTGTGACAGTACTAAGAAGCTGCTGCAATATAAATGCGGTCTGTAAAACAACAAATTGGGCATACGGCATTGACTGGGACCCCAGGCACAAGATAAATGAATATTTCATATTATTACTCTACTGTCTTAGATTATTTACAAGCACATTCCAAGAGCAAAATTCAAAAGCAATACATACTAATTCCTGGGATGCTTTCAATAGGTATTTGCCGTACTCCTTCTTTAAAACATGACAGTCCTGGATATACTTTTCTTATTTGTGCTTGCTTCCTTTCAATCATTTTCTTGATGATCTGTAAATGTAAATGCAGATGTCTGTTCACTATTCTAATGTATTTGCTTAAAGTAATACTGTAGCCAATTTTATTGGAACCATTTTATCAGGACAAAAAGTGTAGTGCATTCTACCCAAAGGAGGACAGAAATCACAGTTAAAACTTGACCAATGTTTTTACTATATTTCACAATTTTCAAAATTAAACACTTTAAAAGTCAACTATCAGTTTTAAAGTTTGCCCCAACCCCAGTCTATTGTCACTTTTGAAATTTAACTTGAAGATGGTAGGAAAGTTACAGTAAAGCAAATCACACATACTACAAAGTAGGTCAACATTAGAAGATGTAATATAGTCAGTCTATGAGATACCTACAACTGCATTCAATGGCCTTTGTATGTCTATACAAATGAACAGTATCGGAGGTCACAGTACATACAAACATGTGGTTACATACATGCGTCCAATAGGTATAAGGGGTTACTAAGAACCTCCTCTGGGAAAATCAAGGTTTCCAAAGTTGATGTTCAATGGAACACAAACAGTAATAAAGGTAAAGGCACAACTAGTAAACCTTTTTTATGTACAGAAATTCAACTATGAGTATATTTAACACAGAATGATCCAGCAGTAATGGTACTTTACCTCTTTCTGCTTTTTTATAATGACAGAAAATTCTGTATACGGTATTCTGGGATTTAACTCACATCCCATTAAAGTGGCTCCTTCATAATCCTTTATGTATCCAACATATCTTGCTTTAGGTACTTTAATGTCTTTAGAAAACCCCTAAAATATGTAAGAATGAAAAAGAAATAAACATACTATTAAGTATACAATACAACTTTTCATTATTAATGTGAAGAAGTCTGGTCAGCTTAGTCATAATATAGTTCATGCACTAAAGAAAAGAATGCATGACATATGCAAGATTAGGTCAAGGAATAGATAATAAATAAAAGCTAAGTTTAAAGCTCTACCTACATCCCAGCTACTTAAACCTTTTTATATAAAAAAATAAACTGAAGACTCAGTATACACTGACCATGTCACAGTCTAAATATAGCATGGGCACTGCCTACTGAATGAAGGTGTCAACACCATAAGCACCCAGAGGGTCATATAAGTAAATATGATGTTTAGCCAAATTATCTACATGAAATAATATTTCAATGTTTGTAGAGCAGTATATGGTAGTAAGGACACACTGCAACAAGACCAGTGGAGTGGAGAACAATAAAGGGCTGTCATTACTGATCTTCTGAAAATGCTGACTGGTTGTTATGCTGTCTCACCAGCTTCAATAAACCCAATAAGCATCAGAATCAGAATCACCAGTGTACTTCTGGTCACAGAGGGTATGTGACTTAATCTCCTTCTTCCAAAGTGTCAGCTCTGGGTATCTAATCAGCCTTTCTTTATGTGGCAGTACTGTCATATTATCTTCTAAAATTAAAATGCTATATATATATATATATATATATATATATATATATATATATATACACACACACACACATACATACATATACACACACACAATATCACTAATATGGACTTCTGACTTCGAGAAAGAAACTACACACTGTTAAAACCAGCAGGAAATAGCATTTTTAGAAGTAGGTCAGCAATGCAAATTCCTGAATTTTCTAGTAATAGATTTATTTTAAATATTTGTGGACAAAAAGTTTATTCAAAGTTACAAAAGCCATCTCTAGTACACAATGTCCTGTGCAACTGCTGGTTCACCTTTTGCACTTGCTAGAAATTGACAGCTGTCAAAATGACAGAGCAAAGGTTGTTGTATAAATACTAAAGTTGTAGAAAAAAAGTGTGCATAGTAACAGAATCTCCACATATCTCCATTTATTTTGGATCATCACACCAAACCCCTGGGGGTGAATAGAGAGGGATGGACATGCTGAGATATTATTCCATACCCACTACTCTACTGTAGAAGCTGCTTCTGTAAAATAAAAAAACATACAGAAGATAGCAATATAAAATGATCAATGGTACTTTTGTATCTACTCTATTTTATTCATCATTTAGCAGATCAAGGGGATGAGCTTTTATTTGCACATTTGTAACCATAATATTTGCACTTTTTACAATTTAAATTTTTTTAGTGGCCCTTTAAAAAAGAAACCCCAGAAAAAGGCCTTTATTTTATTTGTAAATAACTTTGTGATGCTATATACAAGGATCATGATTTAAATTTCAGGTCCATAAAATAAAATGTGTACATGTGATCTATGGTAAAAAATATTTATGTTTAGTAGGTTTTTTTTCTCGTCTAAAAATTGCAAAAAATGATTTTTGCTAAGTTTTGCCAAAACAAAGCACTGGCCCATACTTTGCTCAGGGCTATAGGGGGTGTACAAGTGTGAGAACTGAAATGGTCGTGTGTAAACACATATGGGAACATTATTGCAGTTTTTACCATAATGTCATTTTTTTGTGACTCACAGTTTTACAAAGTATATTTGCTTTTACATATTTCTTTCCAAGTGAATGTCTGTGACTGTAAGTGTCTTATCCGTAGTAAAATAAAATGAAATATCTGACTGAACTGTGGAAGAAGACATTTTGGATTTAAGAGCAAGGGAACTCTGTATGCCCTACTGAATAAAGCTCTGAATAAAATACAACCAAACTCTGGCTGTAAAGAACAATATATGCTCACATGCATTTGCAATGGTTTTTTGCAGTAACTCATTTTACCTGTTTCTTGAAATAGCCTATTGCATATTCATCAGCGTAGGTAAGGAAATTCAGTATATTATGTTTAATGTGATATTCCTTCAAATGATTCATTAAATGAGTACCATAACCCTGCAAAATAAAAACACAAAGAAATGACTTCTGTGCAGTAAGATTGCTCTCTGAAAGTACACTTATAAAAAGTATGACAATCTATTTAATGTTACATACTATGCTTTTGCTTTTCCTATTTATTTCTCTGCTGCAGTTATCTGTACTCAGGTAAGGGAAGATCAAAAGCCATAACTAAACATGTACAGTATATTTTTAGGGTGTGCAGAAAGTGAACAACTGTACAATAAAAGATTACCTTACATACAAAGTCAGTTTCAGCAACCAACCAATTGTCGGTCCTGCCTGCTGAACTACTGATCTTTCTCTACCTCTCCTAATAAATACACTGATTTCTTCCCTGCTAAAAAGCAAAAACAGCATCACCCCTTGGTTGGTAAAATTTGCTGCAATGTACCAAAGAAAAATGCACCACCCTGCTTCATCCTTAAACAGATGTTCAACAAAAAGCTGTGATTAGAAACATGGAGCAAGGAGCAACTCTGAAAATTATATCTCACCTTTACTTGCTCATTTGAAGTCACAGCACAGAACACTATCTCTGTGAATCCCTGGCTTGGAAACATTCGAAAGCAGATGCCCCCAATGACACGTCCATCCTTGATGAGAGCAAGTGTTTTATGTTTCCTAAAAACAGAAATGTTCTTAGAAACATCAATTGCTCAGATTGTAGAATCACAACTCCTAAAAACATAAGGGAGAAATTAGCTTTAAGAATGTTCTATTTATTCATGCCGTTATTTTTAGTGATCTATATTAACTTCTATCTCTATATGGATGCTGTACACTACAGTGAGCTTTCCTTTAAGCATTTAGGACAACCTTATAGAGCTGTTTTAGTGGAAGTTGCTATGTACACTCACAGCCATGCACAATGAATATCTACGTGTCCTGGTAAAAACAGAAAAAAAACTTTTTAATAGAGTTTTCTGTACACAACTATACTGGGTTTTTTTTAGTGACAGAGAAAACTCCAAATAAACTTTCTGCATAAATTCATGAGACAGATCAAGTACTATCTGCTGTTCTTTTGACTCTTTCTGCAGAACTCAGTATCTGTGCTGCCCTCTCCACTAATGAAGTGTAGTTGGTCGCTGCCAGAAACCAATTTTGGCAGCATATGATCCAGTGATCAGTGAAATACATATTTATTGTGGTAATCATACAAACCCCTTTTACAAGGACAACATATCAAACCATATTGTTTTTTCTGTAATAAATGCTTTTTTTGAATTTGATAGCAATGTTTCAAAAGAACGTTGTGACAGGAGCATGCTTACCATTGTGTTGAATCCTCCTTTTATTCTTTTTAAATTATTGGGAACTAAGGATAAAAAAAAATCTGTAATTGGCCAATTGTTGGCTAACTTTTGTCTGATTTAGGATTTAATATGCTCAAAGTTTAAGTTTCCTTCTTCAAATTTTAATTTCAAAATGTGCCAATTGTTTGCAATGGGTTGCAGGTCTGAACTGCTAGCAGGACATATTAGCATCCATACCAAGCCATGGCATTGTACTACCTACAAAACAAGGTTTGTCATTGTCTTGCTGAAATAGGCAGATCATTCCCTCAAAAAGACATCCAAAATGCAGCATATTCTACTCCAAAACCTGTATATATCATTCACTGGTAATGGTGTCTTCCAGATTTGCAAGGTACCCATACCATATGCATTAAAGCACTGCCATCACAGTTCCTTGCTTTTGAATTTTGTGCTGACAGTTTGTCTTTTTTAAGTTTGGAGAACACAAAATCCATATTTTCCAATTAGCTTTAAACATTTTGTATTGTTAGATCATAGAACAGTTTTTCACTTTGCCTCTCAGCTCAATTTAGATTACCTCCGGGCTAAAGAAAATGGCAGTTTTTCGGGTTCACATTTATACAGGTTTTCTTCTTTGCATGTTAACTATGACTTGTAAAAGCAGTGACTTGCCACTACAGAATTGTGACTGTTTTTTAATGAATTGTCTCCTGAGGAACCAAAGATCATGACCATCCAATACTGGTTTTCAGCCTTGTCTCTTGTGTAAAGATATTTCCCTGGATTCTCTTAATAGTTCAATGATATAATGTACCACTGTTGACATAATACCCGAATTCTTTGCCTTTTTATGCTAAGAAATCCTCTTTTTGAATTGTTTCAATATTTGCTCACACATTTTTCTACAGAGTGGTGTACTCTCCCCCCAATCTTTACTTTTGAAAGACCTAGCCTCTTTGGGATGCTGTTTTTATGTCCAATTATGTTACTGACCTTTTGCCAAAAAACCTGATTTTGCTGCCTGAAATTCCACCAGACATTATTTCCTACCATTACAAAACTTTTCCAGTCTTTTGTAGCCCCAACAATAACACTTTTCGCTTTTGACATTTGATATCTTCATTAAATTTATTATCAATTAAATATAATTCTATTGATTTGAAATCATTGCAGTATGTTTTTATTTACATCTTTATTCTACTAGCTTTATTTGGTAAAAAAATGGTTTTGTATCCATCTCCTATGTTAACCTTAGTTTATTTTTTACAATTTGTAATTTCCATACACAACTCCTAGACTGTAAGCTCTTCTGGGCAGGGTCCTCTCCTCCTCTTGTCTCACTGTCTGTATATGTCTGTCATGTACAGCGCTGCATAATATGTCGGTGCTATATAAATCCTGTTGATTATTATTAATAAATGTATTAATAATATTAACAACAACTCCTTTAGGTGGGTGTAACAAGTGTGAGTGGATCTGATCAGAATCATGGAGAACCGGAGCTCATTTTTGGAATATTAATATTTTTCTCACTAGAAAAACCCATACAAAGCAAACACTTTTTTTCTGCATTACAGTTCAGGTTTTACAAGAGCAGAAAATCTTCTTTACTTGCACATTCATGGATCTTTTCCTCACCTGGCAGAGATTTTTCTTTGATATAATGAGGACATACAAAATGAATAGATGCTCTTCTCCAGGAAGACACCTGTCTTTGATGGATGGCATGTTGAATATATTTTTAATTCTAATCAGTGCCCAAAGGATAGTGGATCTAAAAGTTTATGTTACTGGTTTCAGCATGGGGTTTTACATTACATCGGAAGGTGGACTAGCTATTGAAATTTGTACAAATACAAAAGCATGATTCCTGGCTTGGAATACAAATAAATAACTGCAGGTTACTTCAGTTAACAATGTAGAACACAAGCATGTCTCTGAGCAGTACAAAATACAATAGCATAAAGTCTGTCTTTGAACAATTCTTATTTAAACTATTGTCCTTAGAGAACAAAACAGTCCTAGACAACTGACTACTGTTCCTTTTACTGTAATGAAATATCAGCATACCAATTCTCAAAATATAACGATATCTTTTAACATGCACAAAGAACTCACGGGTCAAAGACAAGGCGGGTGATATATTCCTTTGGCATCCTTGGTAGCTGATGTGAGAAGACGTTTTGTAAGCCAACAAGCCAGATCATGATCTTTTTATTGGGTTTCTGGTTAAGAGAGTTCCCAACAACATGAAACTCAATCACACCTCTGCGCTCTTCTAGCCTGGCTGCCTCATCCCTTGCAGAAATAGCAGACAGAAAACTGGTCTAAAGAAAAATAAAAAAGAAATAAACTACAGAATATTTTGTACATAAATATTATTATATACTATGAAAAGGAATAGTATGACACACAAAGCTTTAGCAACAAATACTATTCAGTTGTGGTTTACAACTATCTAAAATAATTGTACATGATGATAATTGCACATAATTTGCACATGATAATAAAACTGTGAAATACAGGTAAGCAGATCAAGCCCTTCAAAGACAACTAGTGATCTTTTAGAAGCTATAAATATTAAATACTTACTGTTTTTTTTTCTTCGGATATACACAGAGTGTTTGTGTGTGTGTGTGTGTATATATATATATATATATATATATATAAAACCAGATTCACCATATTGGATCGTTACAGGTTCTGTTTCCTGGTTGTGTTTTGCCAGTTATATCACTGTAAGTTTGCAAAACAAGTTCTCCCTGTTGCAAGCTCTACATACAAAAACACCCAAAATGCTCCTGGTAGCCACAGGCCATATGACTAGGCTCTGAGTCACTTTGGAAGCTCAGGCATAGTGGCATTTTTTTTTTTTATCATCAAGCTAGAGGTATATGATTTGCTGACCTTGGTGCCTACAGATTCATGTGTTTTATAACAGTTTTAATGATAGCCTCACTTATACACAATACTACAAAACTAATAGTTCCAAAAGAAATGAATTGACTACCTGACTCCTTGGATTTGTCCTGTCCTAAGTATATTTCTTTTTAATCACAGCAAACAGATAACCCTTATTTGACAAGGCTAACATTTCCATGATAATATTTTTTGCTGGATGTTTTATAGATAGCATCTGAATGACATCAGTCTAAATCCAGTATTGCTACATAACAAATAATTTACTTTCTTCATCTGAGTTTTTCATTTAGCCGAAAGCCTTTTGGGTTGTTAATGCAGCAACAAAAGAAAAAGAGCATGACGAGAAAACAAAATAAAACAGACTTAACCTTAATTGGTAAATTACACTCACCTCAGGGCCCAACATGGCAGCTGGATCTGTGATAGTAGACATTACTTCATTGATCAGTTCAATAGGAATGTCTCCTACCACTCGGGGTCTTTTGGAATCTTCTGCAGAATAAGGTTCACTACTTTTCCTTTTCTCACCTTGAAAATGAACAGTGATTTTTTTAGTGAACACTAGAAAATATCTTCCTGGATTTTCTTTTGAAAGTGGAAAAGGAGTACTATTTTACAAATATACAGTGTAAATCCAATCCTTTAAAAGATAAAAGAATATGACTGACCATTTTGGCTTTCATCTTCAATTCACCACGTGTTTTGGAGGTATAGCTTTCTGTATACTTTGCCATCAGACATCATGTCTTATCATTAAACTATAGTATGTATGCCAACATATTATGCAGGGCTGTACACAAATAGGGGTTGCAAATGACAGACAGATACAGACAATGACACAGGAGGAGGAGAGGACATTACCATAAAGAGCATACAATCTTAGATATTGCTATCTTTTTAGCAGCCTCACAGATCTTATTAGATAACTTTACATGACTGTTGACTAAGTCAGGCAATATGTTTTTTTCAGTCAGGGGTATAAATGCGCTGAAAATGATATGTGCTCAGTACATTTACACATTTCTACCAAACACATTTCAAGTACATGAACATACAATTTTCAATCTTTATTATATTTTTTCAAAAATATTTGCCCACCTCAGATAAAAAAAAAATCACTTTTACTGGAACAAATCATAAAAAGATCCCTAAGTTTTTCTTTGTGAATTTTCTGGGATACAATCTGTTGTTGATTTTCCAGCTCTAAAACCATCTTGTTGTTCTTCAAGCTCATTTTATACATATGATTTGGCCATGAAGCTTTAATATGCTACATCATTTATACTCAGAACTTAGCACACGCACAGCTCAGTGTAGGATACTGGAAGATGCTGGGTATCCCAGAAATCACCCAGGGCTGCGGAGACTAAATTAATGTTACATCATCCTAACCTGGCAAATCAAGATGGCTGAAGATCTGACACCTGGACACCAGATGAAGATGACGAGTGCTTGGTGGAGCAGGAACAGGTGAGTGTTACTAAAACTTCTCTTAATTAAGAGAAAGGACTTTTTCATTAGTTTTTTAGCTCCTGCTTCCATGCAGTCATTGCTTGGGTGTTATCTTTTTCTTGTGCTTAGCTATTTCTCAATGGGTGTCTCTTTAAACCAATCAATGGTCAGTTTCTCTCCCTTCGACTCTCCTGATGAGAAGTGAAACAGTATTTATTGCAACAGTAATGTCTGAATCTTGCTTCAAAGTTCATTGAAGTGTTTTGTCGGCCTTTTAGGACACTCCTTATATCTGTTATAAGATCCCACTCTTTTCTCTTTAAACATGGTGCCCTTGGGGTACAATTCAGCCTTTAGCTCTTAGTCCAGATCTTAGTAAAAATAGAATGTTTATTTCCCCTCAGCTGTTTAACTTCTATCACATTCTCTTTTATATTCCCCCTGCTTTTAATGTAGTTTCCTTTCCATCTTGCAGATCAGCCTGTATTCTTTCTCCTTTGAGCCACTCTCTTGCACTATTCAATAAACCATTCTTTTCTTTTCTCTTGCTTTTTCTTTACTATCATCATATCTGTTGCCTGCACCATAAATCTATTAAGTTTATCCAGTGTCCTGTACAATCCTATTGTTCCCATTTCCATTCATCTTCTCTGCTAGTTTTCTAATATATCCTCTGTTTTTCTCCATGCTTCAAGTTTTCGGTATTACATGATTATTCCTATGGATTCCTTTAACATTGGGCATCCTTGCAAGTATCTTTGACGCTAGCCAGTAAATAATGTAATTATCTGAGTTTATATTAGCACCCCTATATTTCCAAATATTCTTCAACCTTAACCCACATTTTGTATTCATTAGAACATATTCACACTTATTTGATCTAGTGTTCTGATATTTATGATGTATGTATGTATGATCTTCGAGGAAACAAAGTGTTTTTTTTTCCTCTATATTGTTAATTAGGGCAAGGACCACTAGACAAAAGATATTATTATCTGTTTATACTTGTATACCCTTCTCATCATTCTGTTATTTCATTTTTTCCCAAATATCCTTCTTAAGATACCTGTCTGGTTTGGGTTGCCCTACTGGGAATTCAAGCTCCTGCTAATAGAATAATATGTAATATTGCCAATGCCAATATGTAATCTATTGTGACAGTGGAACATGCAAACATGCTGGTGCAATAAGCAGGGAATCTTGGAGGTTTTTTTTTTAGGAAAACAACTGTATACATGTTTGTCCTACACAGTGCTTCTTGTCTGAGCTTTGTAAAAAAAAAAAAAGTTGTGAGCATGATAACGACTTTTTTAGGTCAAAACCACAGGCCAGTTTTAACTTACTGAGGCTTGATTCAAGTGCTGGTTTGCCAGAGGGACTCAAATTTCCACTATTGGATTGATCCATTGATGATGGGCTGGCCACATATGCGACTGTTCTTGAAACAGGGGGATTGGTGATAACTACAATGTTCAAATAAAAGAAAGTGTAAAAAATATCAAATTCAGAGTTAAATTCTTTGCTACTACAAGCAAAAAAAAAACTCCTGATATCAATACTACTGACACCATATAACCACAGTATAATTTCAGAAGAACTTTTTTTGCCTTCAAGTTCTGTTCATAGATTTTATGCCACTAATAGTGATAATTATGTGGATTTTTATCAAATAGGTGAACCTACAGATAACCCTCACTTAACAATACCAACCCCATAGACCAGCAATAGTAAGAGCACTGCAAACAATAAGGAACATTTATACGGAGTTTAGATGATAGGTGCAATGAGGTACCATTTCTTTCATTAATGATTGATTTCATTTTTATATACTATCCTATCTCCTTGGGTCCTCCTCATTCCCACTGCAGTTGGGCTTTCATTTTTTTTCATGCATCTGTTTATCTTTATAAATATAAAACCATCACAGTCACCGCACAACTGACAGATCTCAAAAATGGTTCTCATGTTTCTACCTCACATATTACACCACAGATGTTTTGGAAGAGTTTCCGCTTAAGGGATTGCAGATACATCTTATCATTTTCAATACCCAGTTCACCCTATTTGAAATGATAAAAGTGTGCTGTGTGTCACTGCTGGGTGGTGTAAAGGCACCTGATCACATTTACTGGGTGATGTATAAGCACCTAAAACAATCCCACTTCCTTAGAGAGAGACCAATAAGAAGCTATCTTTAAACATGTTATCATTGAAAAGAGACATTAAAAAATTCCTGTACTCTTTCCAAGGAATTGACACTTTCAACTTTTATTGGTCCCTAAATAGCTAGGATTATTAATAGTAATAGTAATAATCCTAACTATTTAGTGACCAATAAAAGTTGAAAGTGTCAATTCCTTGGAAAGAGTTCGGGAATTCTTCCCATCTAAATAGCTAAATTGCTAAACTACGTTTTCTAAAAATCCATCCTCAAAACTCCAAGCAAAAATATAGTTTTGTCTTGAGGTCATAGAAAAGTGTTTGTGCGCATAATTGTAAATCTTTCCTGATTCTTACTAAGCTGTCTCTATGAACAGCTTTTAGTTGAGTTTTCTCTCATACAGTACCTTGACTAAGTCAAACAAAAAAAGTAAAAATAAAATATATGCAAAATCTTCACTATTTTTAACAAAGGAAACAAATGATTTGTAATTACAATACATCTGTAATCCAATGTATATAAAATTTAGCCTGATTGAACCTGATTTATTTTTTCAACTGTTATATATATGAAAGATAATAGACCTAATAAAATAGTAGATTTTAAGGATGTCTGGAAAGTTTTTGACTCTCTGGAAAGTTTTGTTTTCTGAAATAAAAAATACCTGCTTGGATTCCAAGCTCATTTGTTCGAGAAGATGATGACATAAAATCTTCATCCCATATAGGAGAATTTGGACTGTAAACTTCTTCTTCCAGCATAGATAGGAATCTAAATCAAAAATCAAAAACATTGGTTAAATCAAGTGGCAAATTTAAAGAATATTCAAAAAAAATAGTAACTTTTATAACACACAAAGGCTTATCTGATTATGCTAGCCACATGTATTCGTCAATTGCAGCAAACTGCAAGTATTACATTTACACTCATTTCAAACAGCAAGGATATTCCCCTAAATAGGAACTCACTCTGGAAGTTTTGTCCAAAACAAAGATAGGCAGATGGCAGAAGACTAATACCAAGTATTGCTATAGTCTACCTGCAGTTGATCATTCCCCCATTACTGTCTTACGTTGCCCCGTAAAGTATACTGGTATTTTAGGTATTCCCTAATACATATCAAAACTTTATTTTTTGAGTTCCATTCCACTTTATAAAGGCACAAGAATAACAATGTAAATTAACAATTGGTGTGAAGTCATTTTATTTTGACATCAAACATAGGAACAAAAATAGGTAAAACACTAGATATTTCTGTTTCTGTTTAGAGTATGTCACATATAAACTACCCATCTAGCTAATTTATATGTGACGAAATACTGGGTAACAAAATAGTTGGTATAGTGATTTATATTAACAGCAATTGTGGTGCAAGAAAATAAATATTTGCAATGCAAAGTATCAAACTGGAAAAGATGTGATGAGCTTGTTTCTGCTGCCCGGAGCACAGAGAATGCATTGAGTGCCTATATTTACTTTTACAGACTGGTCCATTTAATTTAACCCCTACAGTATTCCTATTAGGGACAGTAAGCAAACCAAACCATATGATCTAAATAAGCCTCTACACAGAATCTATGTCAGTTGGGATGACCAGGCAATTTTCACAAAATTGTTGTTTTCCTGTATGGTGAAAATGTCTGCAAACACCATATAGTAAAATGCATCTGGGAATAATATTTCTATGATAATAATTTTATTTCACAATTTTTAACATGCACTTTTGACAGTTACCCTTTCTAAATGTGCCAACTACCAACATTTTAAGGACTATTTTGAGAAAGTCTAACTAACCTACCATGTCTTTTTGAGTTAAGTGATAAAGCCAGAGTACTCTGAGGAAACCTATAGGAATAGAATTAAAGCCTGCCTTGTACATATTTCTTATGATCACATGAAAACAAGCATAAAAAATTATCCACACCCCATAAGCCTGTCTCGTCCCACAAATTACTTGGCGTGTGAAGATCGTGACCAGGGCATGCAAGGCCTCATATGTTAAATTACATGGTATGTGTTGTGCAAATTGGTGTGCCCTCTCTGTTATAATTTAACAGCTGAAAAGTTGATAAATAAAAAAAAATTGCAAACTTCAAATGCTTTCAAAATCTGCATTTTCAACAGCCTAGGATTTTGACCATTGCTGCACATTTTTATTAAAAATGTTGGTAAAAATATATTTTTCAATTTTGTAATTCACTACCTGCACGTGCAAGTCATAAAATCTACAATACAAGGCCTGTTTCAAAATCTGATAAACATATAATTTAATTTCTGGCAGATATTGTATGTACACTTGGCAGGTGGATTTACAGAAAACAAAACAACACAGGTGTTGGGGGGATGTGTCATACTTTGGGAAGTGAGTCAGTATTAGTGTTCTCTTCTCCGGTGGCAGTTTGTCTTTCTCTTGTCTGGCCTGTTCCAGCAGCTGACGTCTCATTACAGTAAAGACAGAGCGCAGTAATGTGCGGCCAAACACCTGTGTAGTTTCATATCGATGCAAGCTGTCACAGAACTGGGGGACGTTGCAGTAGCAGAGCCACCTGCAGTAATAAAAACAGACATTTCATTATTTTTTCCTGAATAAATAGAACTTTTTTTTACTGCAAAAGTATATTACGCCACTATTCTGAAAAGGAAAAATACTGTTTACACTCATTAAATGCTAATAAATAGACATGTTTTGTGCAATAATTCTTGTGAACGCACAGAATCTCCATCTCCGTAAAACAAAAGTAGAACATATTGCAGAAGGTTCACTTTTTAGTCTGTTCTTTTGTGTTGGCAAATGATTTAAAATGACTGGGTTGCCTGATTGCAATACATGATTACCTGTAATATAGCAGATCCTAGTCATGAATACAAACAACCCAAAGAGACAACAAAGTGTTAATGGGTCCTTTTATTAAAATATTATATCAGCGTAATATGAACTTGGGTAGAAGATGATACCCCAGGTACACTCTGGGTCTAGTTTTTCAAAAGGAAAACATAGGGTCACAAGGTCAATATTTGGGACTGATAAAATCTACCTGCAGATACTACAATGTACCTGTACTTCTTTTAGCATGTTTGTTATTTAAAAGTGATTGAATCTCCAAATGGGCACAGCAATAGAAACCTGACAATGTAAATGGGTGTATTTGCACCGATAAGCATCATACTAATAATACCCTTATTTCAGGAAATTGGAATTATCTAGAAGATAATGTAATTACAAATATAAATTGACAATGTATTACATGTTTAATTTGATATGATGTTTTAGGATGTTCAGATGTACAAGATTTTACATGCTGTTGTGTGCAATCAATAATAGGTCTACTTTCAGATATTCAGGTACTTCCTATATACTTTAACAGAAAAAGTAAAGTCATTACAGGTATTACCTTTTATTGGCTAGCTAAATATAATTACTAATGCAAACATTTGCAAAAGCAAAATAGCTTTCTTAAGGTTCTTTCAGTCTCGCATATAAATGTGGAGGAATTTTGGCTCACTCCAATTTACAATGTTGCTTCAGTTAGTTGAAGTTTGCAGGGGATTCGTTTATGCAAAGGTGTCGCCACAGCATTTTATTTGGGATGAGATCTGTACCTTCATTCTTTTCTTTTTCAGACTACCTTTTGAAGATTTGCTAGTGTGCTTGGGACTATTTTCCTGTTGCATGGCCCTGTTTCACTTGACTCTAAAATACCTTGGTATACAAAGGAGTTCATGGCGTGATCCAAAAAAACATGGAATGGATTAGGTCCAGGCTTGAAAACATTTGCTAACAGATAGCAAATGATTTTAAGAAATCCATTCCAAGTTAGCTGGATCACCGAGCTTCACTGATGAAAGTATATTCTCTCCAGCCTTCGAGAGCTTTAATATATCAAGCCTATTGGTCCATTTAGTTTTCAGTTTTTAGTCCATTTACCTTATTTTAACACCTGTTAAAGACCAGATTATATTTTTGTCCTGATTTGCGAAACCTTAGCATTAAAAAGGGTGTGCTTTCTTTTTCTCATGACTGTAACTGTAGACCCTGACAGAAATTTGTCAGAGCTAACAAAACTATTCATTCTGTGTGGATGTGATTTTACTACGGATTTGCATATCAACAGGGTAAGCTGTATCCTCAGAAAAATACTATTTGACTACCAGCAAGCAAGACCTGTATACCCGTAGTTGTGACCTATAACTTTGACTGGAGTTCATATGCAAAATCACAAGGAAACTCTAACCAATACTACAGACGCATAAGAGTAATAAAATAAATTCCAGGCCCCATCTCCTGTCCTTTAGACAACCACCAAGCTGAGACAAATCATAATTCCTAAAACCCTAAACCCTCCCATGACTAAATAAAGCTCTTCAAAGCTGCAGAGGATACATTTTCATCATTGAAGCTGGGTGATCCAGCGAACCTCAAATGGATCTTGTTCTGAATTCAAAACATTTGCTAGCAAATAGCAAATTACTTTAAAGAAATTTATCCCAGGTTTGCTGGATCACCCAGATTCACTGTTGAAAGTGTATTTGCAGCTTTGGAAAGCTTTAATAAATCCGGCCCAATGCATGAGACAGGAAAACAAATGTGCACTACAGACTAGGTATTGATATCCCACACTCAGCAAGTACATAATATTCAGGGCACTCTTTCCAGCCTTACCACTAGATTGTACATTTGCAAAAAAACAGCAAACACTATAACAAATCTCACTTGATTTATATCCATTCTTTGATGTACATGTGTGTAACAAACTAAAATGCCTTTTCTAATATGTAAAAAACACTAATGAAATATTCAGAAAATTGTATAATCATCATCTAACAGTGCTGATCTGCACATAATTACTTTGTGAACATTTTTATTGGGAGAATCATGACTTGTATTTGTTTCCCTCATCTGATATGTTTGCTTTCCTACCACTCTCTTAATGTATACTGTGCATGTGAGTGTGTGTTTATAAATGAGTGATTTTCCATTTCATTTGTATAACATCTTCATATTTGCATGAAGAAAGGAGTTTTACTTTTCCTAAAAGCTTGCATATGTAAATGTATTACCATACCAAGGTATTGCCTGCAATGTCTGGTTTTCTACTAATGTCTATGACTAACGCAGTAACACATACTACTAAAATTTGCTTAAGCCAAGATTAATTACTCAGTTATTGAAAAAATGATATTACCTAGTGTAGTTGATTTTATACGCCGCAATGTCCTCTGTTGGGGATCTCTGCCTTCTCTGTGAAGGTGTTTCAAGATGCCAGTAGTTTATACGGTTCAGAAACATTTTTGCCAGTTCTATAATAGTTTGTCTTTCCTTGGCAGGTAGATGGCTAAACTTGTATTGTACAAAATTATTTACACCCTTTAAGGAGATACAAAAACAGAAATATCCATATTAAAACACTATATCATTTACAAACATATGCTGTATTTTAGAATATAGAGATTTGAAGATTTTTGTTACCATTTTTATTGATCAACCTGTATATTTAACTGTGATGTCTGCCTGATGCAACTCATTAACCTTTTTTTTCTTTTTAGCATTTCACTGTGACCCTTTCACATGTGTAGCCCACACTTCCATGATGTCATCGGCTAACCTATAAACACATTAACAAGCTGAATTTGGTCTTTCCATTAAAGAGAATGGAGTTCAGTGTGAGCATGAGCTAGGTGTGAGGTTAAGATCTAAAAATATTTTGAAAGGAGAATGAATGGCACAGATAAGCTCAGAGTTTTTGGAAAGAAAGCCATTGCTCATGCAATAATTATACCCTACATTGATTGTGCCTGTTATATCTTACATCCTGGCCCACACTGGTTTCTTGTAGAATGGACTATTGTATACAAAGTATTGACTTTTCTACATTTCTTTTAATCTATAAAAAAACAGTTGCTTTGTCTTCCAATTCATCACCAATTTCTGCGGCTATTAAATTATTTTTTATTCATTAACTGTTATCTCCCCTCCTATTGTGTGGTAATTACCCCACCTCCTAGATTGTAAGCTCTTCAGGGCAAGGTCCTTTCCTCCTGTGTCACTGTCTATATTTGTCTGTCATTTGCACCCCCTATTTAATGAACAGCGCTGCGTAATATGTTGGCGCTATATAAATCCTGTTTAGTAATAATAATAATAACAATAATAATTGTTCCCAACTGATTAAAACACAGCACAGTAAATACTGTTTTAAAACAGAAGTTATTCACATGCCTCACAAATAAATTATAACACACTAAACAATATGTTATTCTAAGTGGGTAATAAGCATAACAAACACAAAGGTTACAGTCTGCCTTATTATTGAAATGGTATGTTGTGTCAGTGAAGCAGTAAGGATTCTAGAATGACAGCATTGATTCAGTATTTGATGTTTGAAAATGTGCAGCTATGTGAATAGGAATTTCAAGGAAACAAAGGAAGGCATGCACAACATCACTGCTAAAATGAAAATTCATTTGGAATAATTGTTTAATCACAATTAGATATAGATAGATAGATAGATAGATAGATAGATAGATAGATAGATAGATAGATAGAAAATCAATGAATTGTTTCTAAACCATCAAATCAGGTAATTTCCCTCCGTATTTGTTCTCTATGCCTAAATTGGCCATAAATAAATATGCCAGGTTTGGAGCAAATGTATCTCCACTGCCACTGTTTTTTTCCAAGGTAATCATTCCCCTAACTCCAAAAATTATTTCTCTCTATTAGAAAATCTAAACATTCCAATAAACAATTGTATGTAATTCTGGTATCCCTAAAGGGAGGGTATTTTCCTGGCTGCCATGTTGATGCTTTAGCTTCAATGCTGTCTGAGTATCTGACCTGACCTCTCTTCCTCTCCTCTTTAAAACCCAGGACCACAAAAATGTAGTATTAGGATGGTCAGCAGGGAGTACAGAAGAGAGATTACATACCCAAGCTCTACTCCACATAGCCAACCTGGAAGTGTTTTGTCCTAAGTAATTCCTGTACCAAAGCTGTCAGATTACTATTATTAAACAGTATTTATATAGTGCCAACATGTTATGCAGCGCTGTACATAGGGGTTGCCACAACTGTCAGATTATTTTTTATTACTAATAAACAGTATTTATATAACGCCAACATATTACGTAGCAGTATACAATCTAAGAGGTGAGAGAATGGCGCAAACAGATAAAGTCTTAGGCAACATTTTATCAAGTGCTTTGAGAAGATCCCATATGATGATTTTCTCATATTTTATCTATACGCCTAATTTGACAGAATTGCATGAGCCCTGCTGAATTCCTTGAGATTATGGAATAAAACATGGTGGAGAATTCCAATCGGTGGATAATAAGAACCCCCATATTTTTTAGCACATTTAACAATACTACACTGTTTTTCTTTTAAGAAAATCATTCACTTTAACCACCTAGCCGTTAAGCCCGACCTTCGTACGGGCAAAAAAAAATGGCTAGGATGGTTAAGCTCGTATTTTTGTCACATCCTTACCTCCATGGTCCCGCTGTTCACATCCAGCGTCGTTTTCCTATTCCAGCGTCGTTTTCCTATTCCAGCGTCGTCCTCCGTCCATCGTCGTCTGTCGATCTCCCTCTCCAGCGTCGGGTGCCAGCGGGACCGGTAAGATGCCGGCCGGTATCTTGTGTTCCGCCGCCCGGCATCTTTCCTGGTCCCGCTGATCGTCCACGTCCTTCTTCGTCCAGCGCTGGATGATCTGTGAAACGAGAAGCCGTCCGGCAGAGAAAAAAAAAAACCAGAAGGCTTCTGCGTGCGTGATGACGTCGGCGCGTGTGCGGGAAATTCAAATAGAAACTCATTCATTCATTTTGTATTGGACAATTTAAAAAAAAATTTCATGAAAAACAGTGGATCACTTTTGGTACAGAAATCTAGACCTCAGTGTAACGCTCAGGTGGTTAAAACATAAACTGCACTTTTTTTGACTGTTTACAATCTAATACATAGTTAATTTGTTGATTTATAGAAACCAAACATATCACTTGTTTATGTTTATATATTTTATAAGATTTCATTTTTTTTTAAATATATTTACTTTTATTTAGAGGTTTATAAATAAAAGATAAGCCATAACTGTTTTCTATTTTTAGTGTTGGATTAGTAAAGTCTCAGAATGTTACTTTATTCTTGGGACCTGTCATTGGGGAGGAAGTTGAAAAGAAGAAAAAATCAGCAATCCCTGATAATATACTTTTTTTATTTTTTGTGTTTCAGGGTTAGTCATTTTTCTTTTTTTTGTGCCAAGTGGTACCAATCACCAGAAAGGTACGTAAGGGTACGTGAAGGAAAATGGTTAAAACTAAGAGTTTTTTGGCTGGTTTTCAGGGTTCTACTTATATTTCACTAAAGACTCACCCAATTTTTAACTTAACTTTACACATTTTCACACTGAATTTATTTAGAAAAGTACATCTATTTCAAGGTACATAGTTACTGCATACTGTTCACAATATACCAGATAGAAGACAGCAAGGTTTGGGGTCAAGTATATTTTAACTAATAGGAAAAAGTAATTACAATTGAAATTACCTGTTCAATGCTAGGCATCTCAAATGGAGGGCTTTCCAACGATCCTTCCACCACAGGTTTCCCCATTTGTAGAATGCATTTTCTTAAAAGCTTTGTGTAGAAAGAAATACAAAAATATAGACTATTTAATACACTTCCAGACACAACCAAATACCATTAAACCAGCTCCTTCCCATTGCCATGTTAACTAAGTATCTATTATATAAAATCTTCCCTGAAGTGTGCAGAGTACCTTAAATAGATAGAAATAAACTTGTTTAGTATCAGCATCTTCTTCCTTGTGTACACAAGTGAACAGATATTCCACATCTAGTGCAATTCCAAGAAGTCTATTAATTTCCTCCTCTGACACATTCTCTAAATGAGAAACGTGTGATGCTGAAAAAAGAAAAAACAAAACATAATGAAATCAACTATAACTATAAATCACTGTAACTATGGGATCAATAAAACATTACATATGCAGTCTATCAGTAGCTATCAGTTTTTATTTATTTACTAGCTGCCCGGGTATTTATTTATTGCAATCTTATATTATACAGGAAAAGGAATCAAATAAAGCTATAGTGTTAAATCAAATAAATGTTTTTTTACAGGTTTTAAAAGTATAAGTATAATATAAAATTAAATTAAATTAACCAAAATTAATGGCATATTTTCCAATGCTGTTTTAAATGTTTTAAAAAGAGCATTGTACTCATTAAACATCCTTTGTAACTTTAAGACAATCTGAAATTTTGTTCCTGAGGTGAATCAATTGATATTCAATTTCATTATCAATAAAATAAAAGTTGTGGACATTTTGGTGGTTGATCTGGCAGCGGAAGTAACAATCCCGCTTTATGGTAAATTTGTCCTTGCACCGTGAATGTGGATGGAAATTCAGGCTGTTGAACAACTGATGTGGCGCAGAATGATGTCATTTGGAAACATGACTTGTATTTTCTGATGTTATTAAGAAAATGCTGTTGACTCTGAGGTATTTGCTGATGTGTAATTCCAAATGAATGTTCTTGTGGTAGTGTTTCCAGTTGGCAGTTTTACTTTCCCTTTTTTTCAGCAAATACCAGAAGACTCAGATTTAAACTTCTTGACTTGACAGTAACTACAAACTATTTCCATTTTTCTGATGGTAACACTTGCATGCTGCAAGTAGTCTTTATGTGGATCATAGTGGAATCCTTCCAATGCTAAGCTATAATGTTGTGCAGTGCGTGATTGTCTGGCTCTTTCTCTCATTTCATGTACTCGGGTCTCATGCTGTTGTACTGTCTCTGAAGCTCTAGATGTAGTAGCTCTTTCTCTCATTTCCTGTAGTCGGGTCTCATGCTGTTGTACTGTCTCTGAAGCTCTAGATGTAGTAGATCTTTCTCTCTTTTCCTGTACTCAGGTCTGGACTGTTGTACTGTTTCTTAAGCTCTAGATGTAGTAGCTCTATCTCTCCTATCCTGTAGTCAGGCCTCACGCTGTTGTACTGTCTCTGAAGCTCTAGGCGTAGTAGCTCTTTCTCTCATTTGCTGTAGTCGGGTGTCACGCTGTTGTACTGTCTCTGAAGCTCTAGATGTAGTAGCTCTCTCGCGCAGCCTGGCAAGTCTTCTATTCCTGTCCTCGGATTTTCTTGTCTGCAGTGTTGGTTCATTTTTTTTGCCTTTGATTGCACTCCGCCAATTGACTTACGTTTTCTTGAAGGCATTATTACAGGCCAGAAATTTGTAAGTCCAAAAAAAAATGTAATCAAAAGGCACACTGTCACTGAGCAATACAAACACACACACATACATACATGCAAATATACCTCTGACATATATCACAGAGCTGTACAAACATCAGCGGTGTACTCACATGAGTCTGAGTCATATGTGTAGCAAGTTTGGTTTAAATATCTCAATGTGTTTCTGAGTGATGGTGGAACAAAGCAAGTTTGTTTAAAATGTCTCCATGCGTTTCCTAGTGATGACATACACACAGACTTACATACATCCAAATATAGCTCTGACATATAGCACAGTGCTGTACAAAGATGACTGGTGCACTCACATGAGTCTCAGTCATATGTATGGCAAGTTTGGTTGAAATGTCTTCATGTGTTTTCTAGTGATGGTGGAACATACATACACACACACATACATACATACATACAATTTTTCATAAATTTTTTTTTTTAAATCCTAAAGCGTAACTAAACCCACTATATTCACCTGCCTACGTTCCGTCGCAGGGCTCTGCTAACTTCTCTTCTTGGATATAATCTTCTGCCATCTTAATTGCCCTGGCTGGGATTAAGTAAATCCCATGCAGGCGTGCAGGAGTTCAGTCATTCTACCAGGAATGCCAAGACTGCATACACAAGCTCAGCTTTATTGACAGTTTCCTGGAGCAAGCAGGCAGGTAGGAAGGATTGTTACAGAAAGGACATTGCCTGTCTCTTTCTACAATAATACCCACCTGACTAATTGACCATTTTTATAAGCAGAACTTTAATTTCAGTTTACTTTTTTGTCCCTATCAACCCTGTCTTGTCTGTAGATCTGTTGTTTTTCCACTTAAATCAAAAAGGTGACAATGCTGCTTAGTCTGTAGACAGGGCGGTCTTGGACATTTAGTTATAAATGTATTTTACTACTAACCTAATTATCTTCTTCTTCACCTCCTGTTCTAAGCTAT
The DNA here is from genome assembly GCF_032062135.1 of Pyxicephalus adspersus. Lineage (NCBI taxonomy): Eukaryota > Metazoa > Chordata > Amphibia > Anura > Pyxicephalidae > Pyxicephalus > Pyxicephalus adspersus. The sequence continues at coordinate 110,066,544 of NC_092862.1, forward strand.
TATTTTTCATGTTTAAGTTCTATATTTTTACCTGTTCTATTTGCCTTTTTACATATTATTTTGATTCCACTCATTTTCTTTGTAACTTTTTTCATTGTAGCATAGCAAAAAAATGTAAAAAAGTGGGGTTCAGGGTAAATAAGTACAAGAGCTGAAGTGGTTAAATAAGTGGTTATATAACAAACAAATTAAAGACTAACACTAAGAAAATGTTTTATTTGAGATAACAGGTTTAACCACATGAAAAAAAGCCTAGAGTAATGAGCACCTCCGGCAGTGTATTGTCCCCGCCTCCTACTTTTGTGAGTTTCAAGATCAGCTGTTTTAATGCATAATTTGCATCTTTCTATTATCCATATAATTAACTATTTAAAGGTATTCTATTTTAAGAATGAACTATTCAAAAATTAATTATATTACAGGATTGCCAATATGTATATCTATCACATGGTTATAAATTTGTTACTGACATATCAAGCCACAAGCTTAAATAGAGTGGTTGCTGATAAGTTGTGAAGTACAATATCATTAGTAGATCAGTGGACTGTTTCCACCTAGTTCCATAAGCAGCATAGTAATTAAGCGGTGTGGAGAGGTAACTGGATATAGTAGGCAGTTTGCCTGTGCTTACAAGTGCTAAAGAGGTTTGTGTTCTAGCCAAACTCACGCTTTCTGTTCCTATGAATTGGCAGTCTACATTTCAACTGTTTATTAAACTGTAACACAAATTATATAGCAAATATTGTCCAAGATTGCTTTACTGACAGTACAGGAACATTTAGCACAGTTTTTGCCCACATGAGCTTACAGTTTATTACCTCTCAACAATCATACACAGCTAACATATATAATTCATGTAATTCATAATTCATACTTTTTTAAGAATGTGGAGACAAGCTTGGGAACCAGAGAGCATGCCAGCCAATGTAGATGGGATTTAATAAAGTTGCTGAAAATAGATAAAGATGGTGCCTCACCAAGAGTGTGTGAACAGCTACGACATGGCTCAGTAAGGCTGACAACAGTCTGCTGAAGATCAATTCTTGGTGGGGTGGGGGGAGGATTTGGGTTCTTCCAGCCATTGCACTTGCATGTTTCATCAGCCTAAAATCAAAAAGATGCCAAATTAAAGACCCAGCTCAGTTATCCTTACCTTGTTCATAAACAATATATTTGCATACTAAATTGTTACCACGATGCACCTTCTCCTTTTTCACAAATACTTGATCAGGCAGGTTATTTTTGCAAAAAAGGACAGGCAATATCCATTCTGCAATAATCTTTCTTACCTGCCTGATTGCTCCCAGTTTCCACATGCAGCATCTGAATGTCTACTCATTTAGGTTAAACCTATTATTTCTAAAACAGAGGTGGAAAAGGTATTTCCTCATTGCTTTGTTCTACACCAGGTAAGTCAGTCTGCATGTAGATGTCTTGTGGTCCTGTTAAGATAAAATCCTCCAATACACAAAGTAATATTTGCATTTATAAATTGTTTTGCTGTTTCACCCAAGATTCATACACATGGTATAGACCCAAAAAAACTTTTTTGGGGTCTCTCATGTTCAGGGCCTGAACAACAACCATCCATTTTGTTTGTATTGTAAACACTGCAAAAAAATTAGAACAATCCTATGTATGTCACTGATATGAATAAAAGGTGAGTGTTATGGATGTGTTCTAAAAATCTAAACTACTGTTTGGAACTCGCATCATCATAAAAATATAACTACTTTACCCATTCGAGACGTTTTCCAGCTGAAACAGTATTTCTAAACTTCCATTAGTGAATATTTTTAGCCCTTGGTACAAATACTATGTTTAAATATGGTAAGCTTGGATAATATGATATAGTGGTAGCAAGTAAATAATGAAATAAATAAAAATAATAATACTAATTCAAATTGTGAGACATTTTGAAATATTTTGGGACGAAGCTTTAAACCCAAACACTGTCAATGGAAACTAGGAGTAGGATATGACAAAAAGTAATAAATACACAATAATGTGTGCGTAAGTACATATTTATACAATGCCATGTCCCACAGGACATTGAGTTCATTTTTTTTGTTTTATGAATATTTGCTTTTAAATCACTCAAAAACATAGCCTAAATTGTCTGCCTGGAGAGCAAGTATCACAGCATTATGATATTTCACAACAGCAGGGCAGTGAGATCAACAGTGATGTATGGTGCATGGCCCTGTACTATTATTAGGCGCTGCATCATCAATGAACAGCTACAGGGAACAGACAGGACTGTTGCTAAACACGGAAGTTTTATAATCCCCAACAGAAGGACAGAGATGCCGGAAAAAATGAAGGTGAACTCGCTGTGTGCTCCTGCAAATTTTAACTTTTTAATGTTTTCGGGAACAGGATCTTCATAGAACCCAAATGAACTTCACAAACAGCCCAGTGGAAGGGCTGATGGGAAACATAATTCACTGATTATCAATGGTGTAGTCCAGTGTTTCTAAACTTTAGAAACTACGCCCCTTTATAAGTTAGATCAGTGGTCGCCAACCTTTTGGTTGTCATGAACCACTAATTTCACGGACTTTGGACTGTGGATGTGGGTAGTGGTGTGTCACTCAAAACGAAAGACACTTCCCCCAGAGTGACGCCATGATGCCAGAACCCACCCAATGGGTGTGTTGTGTCCAGAGAGACAACCTACTCACCGTTCCGAGTCTGCGATCCGTACGAGGGACATGGTCAGTGGCTCTAGCTGATGCGCCCCCCCCCCCCCAGCAGGGTCCTTCTCCTGACCCCGCTGGGGGGCGCAGAGCCGTAGACCACCAAAATTTTCTTGCGGACCACTGGTTGGTGACTGCTTAGTTAGGCAGTTAATATATTAAATATTATTTAAATGTATTACTGCTAAAACGTGCCAATAATTTATTGGCTTTCAAGAGATATTATTATATACTGAGGTATCAAATACTTTACCTTAAACAGATGCTGTAATTTGCCCATTTAGGGGTAGGTGCCTGGGTGAAGGTTCCCTCTTGGTCCGCTGAAACTCACCTTGCCAACCCTCCTCTGCTGATCCTTTTGCTGCCTCAACTGGTGAAAACAACCAATTCTTCTAGATACAGAGGAGGCAGGGGCCATTGTTTTACAATCTTTATTTTACAAAGAGCTGTTAATACTAAATTTTATCAATTTAGTGCTCTACAAAGCACACAAGGTTCCTTTCTGTGCATTGTAATGTGCTAAAACAATAATAACAGTGATGTTAATAATAATGTCACTGCCAATCACCACACTCATTGTATTGTGTTAGACCACAGAATGAATTAGTCAATGGATTAGGATAAAAGACAGGGAACGAGGATTTGCAGAAGAAAACCTTAGCACTAGTAAACATTTATTACAGGTTTCTTAACATATATCTATACAAAGACATTTAATTTATCTTGCAAAAATACGAGCCTACAGAAGTCTATATAGTGCTAGTTCGGAAACTGTGCTGGTTCTATAATTCACAAAAATTATATCCTAAGAAAATGTTATTCAGAAAAAGTATTTTCACTACATTAGTCCATTGTCTCTGGTGTTTGGTAAAATGTCTCTCCGTATAGACAGAATAAAACAATAAATAGCACACAAACTAAGAGCTGAGTGAAAGACTTCTACTAAACTAAAACAAATTACTTGCGTCCAATTACTTACACATTAACACTCTCTTTATACAAATTAAAATCATGGTTAGCACTTTCCTGGAAGGCACTGAAAGAGTACCGAACCACAAGAACAATACACTGGGGGAGAAAGGAAACTGGGATAGGATAAAAATGTGCAGAAATAAACACCTGGGTAGAAGAAGATATTAGGAACAATTGGACCATGCAACTAGGGAAATAAAAAAAAATAGAGGAAAAGCTTTTAAAATCTACTTCTGTAATCCAAAGCTTCCCTTGTGTGAAACTGTTTGAAATAGACCACACAGTAGCTATTAAAATAATCAAAGAAATGACCTAACCTTGTTAAACAAGACCCACTTTAAAATTTGGCATCAGGCAGGTCCTTTTTGCAAGGCATGACAACACACTACCATGCATTGTCCTAGTGCCTTGCATTACCATGCAGAAGGAAATACTGCAACAAAGCAATACATGTTACATGCTTCCCCCTCCTATTGGATGCTGCTTCCCCACCTCCAAGATTGTAAGCTCTTCAGGGCAGGCCCCTCCCCTCCTCCTGTGTCACTGTCTGTGTCTGCGATGGAACATATTGTATTGCGTACATTTAGTAGCAAACATAGCCAACAGTGGGCCCCTGTGAAGAACTGACTTGGAGTCCCTCTGCTGAATTGATTTGGGGCCCCTGTTGACTGAGAAGTGTCTGGAGCCCTTGTGAAGTGGCATACTTTGCCCCTCCCTATATACCTCCCCCTGCATACATCCACTTTTAAAGAAGATCTGTGTATATCAATGTTGCCATTGCTGGCCTACTCTGCTCATTTCTAGATCCATGCTTTCTAAGTCACTGACCTAGAACAAGGAAACAGATTGAATTCAGAACTCCTGTACTTCATGCAAACCACTGATTCAGAAATTATTATAGCCTATGTTGGGAAGGCTCAATACTTTTTCAGTATAGGCTTTCAAGGCCAAATCCTTCATAAAAAAAAAAGAAACAAAATGTATTTTCAGGAAATTGGCATACTGCTGCTTGCTTCTTGCAGAGTCATGTTTACACCCTTGCTCAATTCACAAAGCATGTTAAAGTCCAACTGATTCTTTGTGGGATTAGCTCCATGCACAACTGTTAGGCTTGTAGAAAGCTCATATGCATAATCTCTGCCAGGCAAATACTCCTTTTTTCTTTGAGTCTTTGTTAGAATTTTCTATGTCTGTCACTCAGCTGTACATTGCATATGACAGTAATTCTCTATGGCTAGAACAATGCTACATATGCTTCTTCCGTAAGAACACCTGGTGTTCTAGCTAACATCTTTTATTAATAGATTCTAAGCACTAAAAAAAGCAAAGAAAATTGATGCTATTGTTTTCATATAGTAGTAATATAGTTAATTTATTAAATAGTAAATATATTACTGCCATTTTTTCATAATAATTTTTAGGGATACTGTGTGACCAAGCTAATGTATCAAAAAATGACATGTCCAAACCCGTGTAAGAAGTTGCTAATAAATATTAGCCAGCAGGGTAAAAATAATGAGCTGTCTCTAAAGGGAGGGCTACATAAGCAAAAGCAACAAGATAAACCCCACCTCTCCAAACTGTCATAGCAAAACAACTGGAGCCACGCCGCAATAAAACTAACTCCACCTCACTGCCCCCCCTTCATAATATTGCCAAAGCACATAGAGTGCCAGAGGGATAACAGATGTGAGCAGATATAAGAAATGAGAATGTGATTTATACACAAGGGCTGCAATGTAGGCAAGTAAGAAAATCAGCTTTGCTGGGACTGCTATACCTTGCCAATAATTTGAGGGCTTTCAAGAGAGAAGTGTTTGTACTCCAAAAATGTGCACAGAAACATTTACATTCGTGACCACATCATTCACACAGATTCATTTTGAAACCAGAAGTATTAAATTATAGAATTTCCTTGGACATTTAAAGTGGAAGTGAATTTAGGTATGAAAGTATGCAAAGCAGAGAAAAGAGGCAACATTCCCCATATTTTTATGGTAAAATCCCTATGCACAACTAGAGTTTATAAAGATAACTGCACGTCTACAACTGTAATACAAATCAATTTAAAGTAGAACTATAGGCAAAATGATATATATATATATATATATATATGTGTGTGTGATTCATTATGTCACTAGTATACCTAAAGCAGTTTATGGTTTTCTGGATTCTCCCTGGGACTGTTTAGGCCTATTTTGGGTTCAAATCCAATCACTGCTGTTTAACATTCATCAAACCTGCTAAATCTTGAGAGATTCAATTAGGTTGAGCTAGTAACTCATAGGGCTCTCTTTATGAAACAGTGAAGCAGACATTCCCTCATGTTAATCTTCCAGGCCTACATGTTTCAATGGCAGTAATTGATTCCCACCAGGGAATGTTTGAGGGAATATCTGATCTATGTTTTATAAATAGATCCCGTAATGTATTATATTTTTTTTTATTCATGGTCAGCAGGTTACAATGGCCACTATTAGTGAAGGGAATCCCTTCATTCTTAAACCGTTTCTACAGTTTCTATGTAATATATATATATATATATATATATATATATATATATATATATATGTTTGCCATAGTTAAACATTAATATGTTCCATTTGATAGCATTTGGCTATCCAGTAAATGTTGGTGTCCAAGTTGGCACCCAATGGATAAATTTACTAATCTTAAAGCAGAAGTAAACCCAAAACAAAAAAATTACACTTACCTTCAAATCCACAGATCAGTCTATCTGTTGGGAAGTTTCTTCCATTGGGTCCCACGTCGTCCCGGTATCCGTCTTCAGCCCAGCGCTGAAGGAGCACTAAGCGCCGCCATCTTCTCCTCTCTTCTGCCGCGTTCTTCTTCCTACGTCACCTGATCTTGCAATGCCCAGACGCGGGATCGGATGACATAGATTGGGAAAAACTTGCCAATCTCACTGCGCATGCGTGAGATCGGCAATTTTTTTTACCCTATTGATGAAAGGGCTCCTTCTGTGCAGGCCCGAGACGCTCAGGAATACGCAGAAGGAGCAGCCTAGAGCCCCTTGGGATGCGTGACGTAGGTATTCTGGGAGGCTGTGCGCTCCCATTCATTCTTGATCGCCTAGGCAATCGATAATTGAGGAAGCAGTGCTGCACCCTTTTTTTTGTTTAAAAAAAAACATTAACGATCAAAATTTTTACTTGAAATAAAAGGGTTGTCTACCCTTTTACGTAAAGTAAAAATTCTGAGTTTAAGTACCTTTTAACATAAGGAGAAAGATCTTTATTTTCAGCAGTAAGGTTGTAATGCTTTATTCTGACTGGACACATATCCAAATAACTAACATTTATTAGTAGGGATCTGTATACTATTGATTTATCTTTATTATGGTACTTACCTTAAAGGGAACTAATACCTGCTTTTAGTCTTTCTTCTTTTTAACAAGTGAGTCTTTTGAAACAAAGACAAAAGCTCCCCCAAAACAGCCTCTACAGTTACATTTTCAGGACAGCTCTCCTATTTTATTACTGAACACTTTCAAACTGAAAGTGGACAACCATGAAAGCCATGACAAATACATCTCCAGGTACAAACTTGTGAAACCTTGGGCCTGGAAAATTTGATATATTTGGACTATTTTAAGCTTTTGAAGGTACAGCAAAATTATATTTTTATACTTGATATTTATTATATAACGTGATATGATATTTATTATTACCTTTGTTCTTCATATTTGTTGCTTTGTCATTTTTTATATATTGTAACAAAAATATGCATACTTTTTACAGGGTATTTAAAGGTCTTAAAATGGATGTTAAAGTGGAACTACCCACTATATTCACCTGTCCCTGTTCTCTAGCAGATGACTTTAGTTCCACTTTAAGAGGTTTTATAGAATAACTTTATAAATATAGATGTAGAAAACAGCATTTTTTATTTGTTCACATACATAGCTGTTGCTGATCCTCTTTTACAGGCAAATACACTGTTTTAATGTGCATTTTATTTTAGTCATTTTTTAAAGAATAATAATTTTCAAATGAATGTATTGTAATGTACATGGTGGTTTCCGCAAAGCGAGGTCACAAGTTTGATTGTCAGACAGAACACTTTCTGCAAGGATATTGTATTTGCATGGTTTTTTTCCAGACACTACAGTTTCCTTCCACATCCCAAAAACATGCAGTTAGGTTAATTGGCTTCCCCTCAAAATTTTCCTTAGACTGTGTTAATGACATATGACTATGGTAGGGATAATAAATTGTAGGACACAGTTAGTAATATGACTATGGACTTAGTAAAGTGCTGCGTAATATGTCAGCACTGTATAAATAATATTAATGTACATATTTATTACACAGTAAAGGCTTCACAGACCACTATGGTTTAGCTAAAGAGATAGCACTACAAAAAGCTCCCATTGCAGTCTCCTTTGTTTGCATTAAATGTCTATTTGTTCAAAGTCATATATGAGCATATATAAAAAATAAAAAAGTATATAAAAATGATTTCTGTCAGCATTGTATTAGCTAAAACACAATGGTAAATGTAAAACTAGAGCTCTGCATGCTGGCTCTAAAGGAGAAAGCAGAATTACTGCTATACAATATTTCAAATAATAAATGGAATACAAAACATTTTTTCCTTTTTATATTTCTAGTCTTGACCATAATAAATAGAGAAGGAAAACACACAGAAAGCCTCTATACATTTTCCTGGAACAATAAAGCCAAGTGTTTGAGGTTTGTACTGATGTCCCATTTATTGCTTTAAGGAAAAAATGACACATATGATACTGCACTGAATGTTCGACTGGTTTGAAGAGAGGAAACAATCTAGAATTCATTATCAACTCAGCGGCAAGCTGGTGAGCTTTAATAAAGACATGTTTTTATCTACTGCCCTTAATCATGTACTAAAGATTAAGCAGAGCATAAGCCAGGCATTGCCTATGATTATTTCCCTCCCACTGGCAAGGGAGATCCTACTAAAGCAACAGTTATAATTGCAGTTTGTCCATCAAGTACACTTAAGGAGCCACCCTGAAATCCTCGCACTCCTAAAGAAAATTGCCCACATTTTCAGATAGATTCGCCATGCCCTCCTAATATATACAGACACCCGCTGATCCATTTTTATTACAAGGTCATGCAAATTAATGAATTTAATAAATTTGTTGTAAATTGCTCAGAAATGTGAGCCATTAGTGACTAGTACCAATAGCTATCGCTTTCTTTGCCTAGTTATACAGGAATGGTAATGGCCTGTTTAATAGAGATCACGTCACATTTTAAAATACGCATTACATATCCTGATCTATTATACTTGTACAAGGAGCTGAAGTTTCCTTGGGGCGATATATTGTTTACAGTTACTATCAAGAGTCTACATTTTACAGTGCACATGAGGTGTCTACAACCTTTTCCCCCTATAGCCGCAAGCAAAATTGTTTAAATATATATACATATTCACCCAGGCACACACTATAGTATGCAGAACTTTATTATGTGTAAATAGATCCACTCATATCAGTCACTATCCCTTGGCAGCTCCCAATCTAATCTTACTCCTGCACACACAACAATTTGGATTGACGCCAATTAAGCCTGAAGCAAATTCATTTAAACATATAGCAATGGATCTAATGGGTACCTAAACGCTGTAGAAGTATAAAAAAGTTAAACAGGTAAAAGCTGCACAGAGGGGTAACTAAAACCAGCAACAGACCTTTGATGTATAGCACCTTAGGTGCAGTCCTTCAATGTGGTTGATGCATTAGCTTTCCTCTTCAGGTTAATAATACTCTGAACAACGACATAATATATATACTTGGTCTTGTCAGAAATGTTATGTCCTTGTCAATTCCTGTGAGCTGGACAGCAGTTCTCTTTTTTTGTAAACTACTAATTCTATCAACTACCATGTAATAGGAATGAACAAAGGCAAGCAAGTTCAGTCTGGGTGGCAACCAGTTCTCCCCATTGGAGTGGAAGAGTCAGTATAGCTATCCAAAGACAAGAAATGTGTTATATCAGGGATATTCAAGTAAAAAAGCATAGATAAGAAAAATACTTCAATTTTTTTGGGGACTGATATACTGGGCCTGATTTATTAAAGCTCTCCAAGGTTGGAGAGGATACACTTTCATCAGTGAAGCTGGGTGATCCAGGACTGAAAACATTTGCTAACGAATAGAAATTGACATTTAAGAAATCCATTCCAGGTTTGCTGGATCACCCAGCTTCACTGATGAAAGTGGGTCATCTCCAGTCTTGGAAAACTTTAGTAAATCAGGCCCACGGTGACTACACTTGATACACTTTACAGCTAAATTTTGGATAAAACCCAAAGTTGCTCTTTTAATGTGGCTCCCCCACACTTCAATGTTTATCTAAGGAAACATTAACCACTGCAGCTCTCATATTTTTATACCTTTTGTGGGTCAGAGCAATTTTTACATTTTCAGTATGGACCTGTTTATTCAGCAATAATTTAGTAATTAAATTTTGTTAAATAGGACACTAAAATGATGTTCCTGCCACAAAGAATTGGAGAAACTAAAATGTTTACATTTTAGGGACATGCTATAAACGTGCACGCTATAAACGTGCACTTTACACACATTTGTGTTGTATCACAAAGCAATGCTTGAACTGTATGTTGCTTTTCGGATTGAGCTGCCCTAACGCAACACACTTTATTACAAAACATAATGTGTGTTAATGCACAGCTTTTAATTTGTATTCAATTCGTGCAATAGAACAAACACCTCATATAATTTTTTTTTTTGTTTTGTTTTGCACTGGAATGTGCCTGTAGAAATTGGCTTTGAGTACTTCAGTACTGGCTATCATTTGCATTACACTGGGTGATTGTCTGCAGGAGAGAAGAAACAAATCTAGCAATATTTCCTTCAGTCTATTGTTTCTGTGGAGTATAAACTGCACATTCTTGGCTCCATTTCACAAGACATTTAGTTGTGGTTTATATATAACCACACTTGGCACAAAGCTTTTTCAGAGTTTGTCTCTGGGTATTTCAGTGGCTGTGTAGAGACGAATATTAACTATTTGTGGGTAATTTCCTTGGCTTGTGTGGGTGCACTGACAGGAGATATTTGTTTCTGGGTTATGAACATCTATGTATATACCCTGATGTTTGACTGTATACAGACACATTTATATAACAGGAGAATGCTGGGTGGTTTGTTGAGCTGTGTCTGAATTGTTCTGGGTGTATATTATAGTGTCCAGGAAATGAATGTGTAACACTGTCAGGCTGAATGTAATCTTGATTGTGTAATCAAACTGTGATGTTTTGGTGGAATGTAAAATGCACCCATATCTCTTATACTGGTCATACTATAATAGGCTGTGGGCTGTAAATCAGGACAAAACCCATAAATTCATGACATTTGCTTACAGTTTAGCCATAAATTAATAAACAATAATTTGGGTTGTCTTGTTCTCAATGGTATTGATAGTATAAAATAACCAAATAGAAATAACAGAACTGCAAAGCTTGCTTGAAAAGGAAATTGTGCATTTAAAGATATACTAAGAATCTAATTGTGGCCTCTGTAGACATAATATTCAGCAGAAGCTAATGGTACTAGGAATGCCATTCAGAAATGGAATGTTGGAATATAAAGTTCTAAAGTGTATGTAAACTCTAACATTAAATGTCTCCTATTTGCTCCATTCATTTCTTATTTTTAGATCACCCAGGTTCACCCACGATAGTCTATCTTCTCCAGTCTTGGAAAGTTTTAATAAATCAGACCCAATATGTTAGGTCTGTTTGATAAATGCAAAATAAAACTTGTTTATCCTCCAGATTCTCTTACTTCCTGAACACTCATCAGCATTATCTCTGCACAGGTTACCTCTGCATATTATAGTAACACCTTCCCATTATGTTCTAGAGATAGAGAAGGGAGGTGTCCTAACAGCAGATACAGTTTAGTGAATTAAGCTACCACCGTAAAATAGGAACTGTGCTACTGGAAGTATTACCAAGTGAAAATAATGGGAGAAAAAGAAAACTAATGCAAAGACCACATCTAAGGATTGGTACACTGCAATATAATATAGCATTTCTGTTCTTAGTTTAAATATGTTCAACAATTATTTAACAATTAACCAAACATTTTTGGTTTTATAACAAATAATATAAATATTATTAAAAAAAAAAAAATAAATATTAATATAAATTTAAAAAAAATCATAATACTGTATGAATATTAAACAAGTGAATGGTACATCAAATACTTGTAGCTGGTCTAAAAGATTAAAGGAAATAAAAGAAACATGCATAGTATATGCTTAGCATTAGTCTTGAAGCGGTACTAAAATGACAAAAGTAACAAATGTATGTAAAGATTTTGTATGTTAAACAAACTTGGAGCTGAATCCTGAGACATGGGCACAGAGCCCAAAGCAGTGCCCATTACAAAGCAGAGAGGGGAAGTATCACTGAAGGAGAGCAGCTAAAAATCTGCCATATTGTGCAAGAATATTGTGCATAAAAGGTGTGAAAACTGTTCCAGGCACCCAGTACAGGTTCACTTCTGCTTTAAATTATGCCTGTGATTACCTATACTAAGAAAGTATATGTGTACTAACAACATATATTGTCTTTTTTATCCAAAGGTAGTACTTCCAAGTATGGGGGAGGATGACTTACGCTCCTTTCTCTCTTGTGACAGCCCTGGTAAAGGGTTATTGGTCAAGTGCTGTCACATGGGGTCTGATTTATTAAAGCTCTCCAAGCCTGGAGAGGACACACTTTCATCAGTGAAGCTGGGTGATCCAGCAAATCTTTAATGGATCTGGTCCAGGATTCAAAACATTTGCTAGCAAATGCTTTTGAAGAAATCCATTCCAGGTTTGCTGGAAAAACTAGCTTCACTTATGAAAGTGTACCTTCTCCAGCCTTGGAGAGATTTAATAAATCGGGCACATGGTGTCAGGGAGACAGTCCTCAACTTTGTCTAAGACATAACTAAAGCAACTCCCAAGGGGTTACAAGGGGCTTTCTTTCTTTGCTACAGATAATTGTCTGTAAAGGATGGCTAAAGGGTGGCTAAAGGAAAATTAAGGTTAGTATGTGCCGATTGGGAAGACAAACATGGAACAAGCATGTATTCACTTTATTCTGTCTTTCCTAGGCACTTTTTTCCTGTCAATTATATTTATTCTAACAGAAGAAATTCTTGATATGAAAACCCTGCAAGTGAAGTTCTTTATACGTGCTCTTTTCCCCTTCTCAGCTGTCTTCTAGCCTTTAGGCAAAATAATCCTGTATAATAGTCAGACCGGCTGTCACTTGACGGGGCAGCTAAAATAAAGGTATAATTACAAATCTGAGCAATCCTGATTATTAAACTCTATTTACCACAAACTACTCATTTATATAAGACTGCTCCCTTAACCTTTTAGTCTACTACTAATTACACTTGGGAACGCATTTTTTGTTGAGATAGATCTTACACTCAGTTTCTATCACATTCAGTTTTTACAATACAGGGTACCCTCCATTTTTGTCAAAAAACATACAAATTTTACATACATCGAAAAAATAATGAAATAACTTGAATGTACTGTTTATTAAAATTTCTTTTGTTCAAACAAAGGATTTATTGTTACTCTATGACATTTTTTTTTGCAGAGGCAGGAATATAATATTCTTTCTATAAACAAGTGGCTCATGTAGAATGTTTGGATCACCTGGTTTTAGGGTAGATCTTGGAGATCAATTCCTTTTCACCCAATGCCTCTCACCAGCTCTGCTGTCCCACATGCACAGATAACAGGGATACTTGGTGTATCTGTGTTACTGACCAAGAAGGAAGCATAGCATTTTAAGCATTTTAAGGTCAACACAGATGACCCAATTGTGTTGGTGATATTGCAACAACTCAAGACTATCTTTATGTCTTCATATTCTTCACAAAGAGAAACTGAATGGCCCATTGGGACTGACCCAAATATATTGCCATTGTGAAGGAGGACACATTTTAAGCTCCACTTTAAGGTATCGATTAATAGTCGCCATTCAGTTGAATTATAGATTGGAATTCACAATTCCTCCATTAAACCAGGTATTTTATAGCAATACAGAAAGCCACAGTCAGTTCTAAAGTACTGCAGAAATGCAATTTCTCTGGTTCAAAAGGACGATACTTTTGTTCCGTTTTTAAGTACGTTTTTATCACGCAGTTCTGATGCTAGGAGTTCTGAAGCATTCTTCAATAGTCCCAAATCACGTGCCAAATCACTGAACTCATGCTGATCAAATCCCTTAAGAACAGAGTCCTCTTCAATTTCAAACTCTTCATCATTGTTGTCACCTAGTTCATCACCATAATCATGTTCTTCAAGAGAGGGTAGTGCAACGAAAACCGGCAATGGGATTTCATCTGAATGAGCCACTGGGTGTATAGCCAATGGAACTCTATGTAACATTTATTTATCTTGTTATATCCTGAAGTTTTCACCATACAAAAGTAACAGTCACTGAAATGATCTCCTGGCTCTCGCCAAACCATAGGTATACCAAATGGCATCTTATCACGCGTTCCCTTTGTCCACATCCGTAAACCCTTAACACACCGTTTGTACACCTTATGAGGGGCCCAAGATTAACCTGGTTAACCAACTTTAACTTTGAATTTGCCAAACAGGCTTGCTCTACAAATGTGCTGATGTTCACCTTTTGACTGGGAATGGTGAAACTGCCACAGATACAACAAAATGAATCAGGGTTGTTTAGGCACTTACAACGAGAAACAGAAGAGCCAGACATGATCTGAAAGAAAGGAAATACATGTGTAGGAAGAAAAATAAAAACATAGAGCAGCCCATAACCTCTGACCACACTGTCTTGCATGTAAATGAATAGCCTATACAAATCCAGGCTAAAATAATCGCATTAATATAAGCGGTGGAGAAAAAACCTGACGTGATAGAAGAAAACTAACTGCACTTTCAGAATCAGAATACCTATTTTAGTGTAAATAAGCTTAAAAATTGAAGGTTGTTCAAAATTGTTCCCCAGTGTTATATAAATGCATCATAGCCAGGAAGCTTATCTGGGACAATCCTGGAATATTAAATTCTATCGCACTGTTGTATAAATAATTGTATAACATGCTGTATGCAGTAGTGTCCATTACTGTACACTGTTTGTATTGTTGAGATAAAACTGGACCCTGGAATGTTAATGGGTCTCTGCATTCTTCTACGCAATGATGGGTCAGCACTTAATAACTGCTCATGCACATTATTTCGGTGGTTCACAGTTATATAACCTTGTGCCTGCTGCTCTTATTTTTACACATGAATGCACAGTTATATTTCATCCGGTATTCACACAGAGGAATGTGTATAAGCTACACCAACATCAAAGCAAGGGGAAATCTAATGCTGTGTTTTATGAAAATGTTTGTGTATTACATATGTAGATATTAGGCTACAAAGATACAGATGAATTTTGAAAACGGTATAATATTATATTTTTTAATAAGATATTTGTTACAAATTAGTACAGCCTGGAAAATGGCCTGCCCAAGTGGAGTGGAGTACTTATAGCTTGCTAACAATGTTTGTAGACTATTTAATTTAGACTTTTATCATCCAATAAAAAAGAAAAGCATTATTTGCATTGATACTGATCATGTGCTCAGGTTCATGTGGCAACGTTTACATTGAGAAATCCCATTTCTCATATCTCGCGTCTGCAGTACCTTTATATAGTACACATAAATGCTGCTGACAGGGGCACTGGTTGGGGAGAGTGCTGGAACACTGCATACCTGGCATACTAGTTACACACTACCTTGTGAGTAACAGAAGACAGAGGAATATCTTACATTAGTTGAAATAATGGTTTTTGAGACAGATTTAGGTCCCATTCAGCCACGGTAGAAAAGATTAAGGGGAAGAAGTCACCTGAGTCTCCCTTTACAAAAATCATAATCTAGGAGTAGGAGCCCGACTGTCTCAGAATAGAAAGAGCAGAAACTTGAACCTTGAGAGTGCTGTGTTCTCTACCACTGTATTTTATAACCATACAGCTAGTCACACATACGTTTGATATTGAGTAGATTTATTGAGCCTGATTTATTAACCCCCTAACCGCTAAGCCCGTAATTTCTCGCACTAAATATTTTTGCTCTTTTGG
>NC_092862.1:110418819-110542492 GCF_032062135.1 Pyxicephalus adspersus
ATTGTTAGGCACGCATCAGCAGATGTCTAGCATTGCTCACCTCTCCATTTGCTTAGATCATAGCCTCTGTCACTAAGAATAGAAACATGTTTCCTGCTTCTTTTCTAGCCAGCCACTAGCAGGCCCAGCCATAAACAGGACCATCGGCCTCTTGTCCCATTCATGTTTCTGTTATTTTAATAAAGGTGACTGTGTATCACATATTTACATAATAGCCTTTTATGTTTAGGAAGCAATGTACAGCCCCCTGTCCGTCCCTCCCACCAGCAATACCCTGCCTAAATTGCAAAGAAAAGCACATTGATGATGTCACCGATTCCCATAAATATCCAGGTACCAAGTTATATTGAGAAGTGTAACATGGTAACTGTAATACAGCTTGGGACTCTTCACATTTTTATCCTAAAACCACTGAGGGCAGTGGAAAAGGAGAAATAGGATGAATCCAACAATACCCAAACATCCCAGTGTTACACAGGCAGAAAGATTGGGAAGGTCTCCCATAAGCCCTTATTCTGTGATAAGTGCTTCCAACCTTTCCATATTTCTAACTTGCTAGTAAATTGCTTTCTAGTACATATATTCCAGTCCCATGAACAGGACTGGGGATATAATAAAATATGTTGGTATAATTATGTATGAATCTTCAGTATATCAATAAAAAATAAATATCTTTCTAAACAACCTGAGCCTAAAACCTCTTTCTTTCTTCTGTTTTTTTCCTTCCATATTTTAACCAAAACCAGAATGACTGAAGTGCAGCTCTCCATCAGCTGTCCTTACAAATGTTTTAATGTATAGAGAACTATAGACAGCAACCTGTGTAAAATCTACATATATCTACAAACTCAAATTTTGTTCTGATCATTTTTGAAAGTTGATATCCCCTTTTAAACACAACAATAGAGACATGAAGAAGAAACTTTGAAATGATAAGCAGGCAGATTTAATTTCTAAAATCTTACTGCACTTAACTTTGCTGCTCCATAACCACATCTTTCTATATGTCTAATTTTCCTACTAGCCATAACATTCTGCATATTTACCCAAATACCCAGTAAATAACAGTGTGACAGAAGAAATCCTAGACAGTTAGTGAGAATATTTAGAAAAGATTAATTAAAGCATTATTAAATAACCTTTGGTCTTCTTCTGGTAACATCAGTCAAAGCTAGGCATGCTAATAAGATACTAGAAAAATATTGTCAGATAAATATGTGCCGTGCTTTATATTACCAGTCAATGAGCTACCACAAAAGATTGACCATAGAAGAAAATAGAATAAACCATATTACATAGAAATGTCATACTTTGTTAAAAAGAAATAGTCAAACAAGGCAACAGGTCACATGCTAAATGTTAATGTACAGTATTTAGAATAAGTCTTATAGAAAAAGCATGTTATAAAAGTTATATTATAAAATCAATAAACAGCAACAAAACCTAATTGGATCCAGAGCAGACAGATACTAAAAAGTAATTGTGCATTGTTACATGTTAGTTTGTATGTTAGTTAGTTCTGTGCTCCAAACTGAATCTGTTATTTATTTTGTAAACCGTTTAAATAAAGAATATTATATTACAATACTATGTTCAGGGGCTTCACAGTTTTGCAATTTTGCAATGTTAAATTGCAAAATTAAATGTAATTTTTTGCGCTGATCTTTACTCTTTAACTTTATGTAATGTGAAATATTACATTTTCTCAAAGATGCCAAAAAAAAAATCTTGTTTAGATTTTAGTTGAATTCTAATAGCTTAGAAAAACCTAAAAAAAAGTATTTTAAAAACTCTTTAAAAAATTTGTTTCAACAGCTATTGTTGTGAATTTTAAAGATTATTTTCTCCATGATACATATTGCTTCTGAAGCCAGTTGGATAAATGTGTTTTAAAGTGATTTTGCTGCTTGTGTCTGCTAACAAAAAAAGTTTAGGATCTTGAATTGGCCATATATATATATATATATATATATATATATATATATGTATATATTTATTCAAAAAAAACATCCATATGCCCTGAAACTTAAACATGTTTCAAAAAGGATAGCAATTACAGTATGCAACCTATTTTTTTCAACTGTTGTATTCAATAGTTAAAGTGGTATGGAAAGTGAATTCATCCTCCTTGGTTCAGGAGATTGCCATAGAGCTCAAACTGTTCAAATGTAGAGAACTTTGAGTAACTTCAGTATGGATTTTTATAATTAGGTAAAAGGTTAAAGAAATGTGAGTACCAATTATAATTATTTCTAACATGTATGTAAACTTAGGCAAAAAATGTCATGCTCTGCACAGCAATATGAATATATTAGTCATGCTTCATATTCTCATAAACAACATAATTAACATGTTATGTTAGTTATCTAATGACCTGGGGCATGGGCCACAGTACCGCTAAAACTGTATCTTCACTTGTTACAGCACCAGACATTCAGGGCACAATCAATGTTGACCTTCTCTAAGACCCAGATGTCTATATGGCAGGTCAAGATAATGGCCATGATTTATTAAAGTTCTCCAAGGCTGGGGAGAATACATGTTCATCAGTGAAGTTGGCTAATCCAGCAAACCTAGAAGGATCTGGTATATGATTGAAAATATTCAAATATCTTGACTGTTAGGAAATCCATTCCACGTTTGCTAGATTACCCAACTTCACTGATGAAAGTGTATTCTCTCCAGCTTTGGAGAACTTTAATAATAAATTAGGGCCAATGACTTTTAGGAATAATAAAAATAAAAGATAAAACTACCAGTTGCAAGGTTTGGGTTTGACTGAAGAGGTAGCCCACCGGATACACAAGCACTTAAATGATACATATAAATGCAGCTTTGTATTGAATAACACATACTTGAAAATTGTTTAAATGCAAGCAAATCAGTACCTGAATGTAATTTGGCATCAACCTCTTGTACAGGAGAGCTTAAAAGTAGGGAGGTAGGAAAAAAAAGCAAAAAGAAGCCAATCCCTTACTGCAGTCCGAGGAATATAGTGAGTAAGCAGAATAACAAAAAGATGAACTATTTGAGCCTGATTTAATGAAGCTCCCCAAGACTGGAAATAATACACTTTAATCAGTGAAGCTTGGTGATCTAACAAACCTGGAATGGATCTGGGCCAGAATTGGAAGAATTGAAGTTTTTTGGTTGGAAGCGATGTGAGTGCCGCTGGTATCGTTCCTGAGCTGGTTGGTTGCAGCTGGGAACATATAAATCACGGTGGTGCAGACCCAAAGAAAGGGGGTAATATTGGTGGGCCTTCGAGGACCAGTATCCGGGGGAGTTTTAAATTGGCCTAGGGTTTATTAAAGGTGGTTGTTTGGTTATGTTTATATGGTATTAAAGAAAAAGTTGTTCATGTGGTTTTATTGTTATTTATGGTTATTTATGATTATATCATTGTTAATAAAGTTATGTTTGTTTATTAAAGTGCCTTTTGGGTCAATTAACCAAAATATTGTCATGGTATTTTGTAAAGAGGGGGTGCTGAATGCGGGGGCTCTGCCTTGTCACAGTCATGTATTTCATTTGTGTATCTAGCTGTTTGCATTGAGTTAATAATCCCCCAGTTAAAGCTAAAGGGAGTAAGGGCTAATAAAACATAGCAAGGAACTTGTTCATGGACTGCTTCTGAGTATACCTTCCTATGTTCTAGAATAAAGCTTTTTGTTTAAATAATCAAAACAAAACACAATTTAAAACTAATGAATTTAGGTTCATAAGCAAAACTGTTATAAAAAAGTTTTGGTTTAATTTCGAAGTTATTATTATTTTGCCACAAAGCCCTCATGCTTTGTATCCCTTTCTGTTGCCAGGCAAAAAATATAAATATATGAATATACGTTGCGCTGCGTAATATGTTGGCGCTATATAAAAACTGTTTAGTAATAATAATAATAATATTAGGCATATGACTTTTGGAGAATAATTGGTAATGTTATGCTCTATTAAATGCGTTACAAGTGTCGGTAATGGTATGCCCTATTAAATGCGTTACAAGTGCGTTAAAAGTCTAATAAAATGCAAATAAATCTGAATTATTGCTTAGTTACAGACAGTAATCCACAATAGTAAGAAATCATTTTATGCATCAAGATTTATTTTGTATGTAGAAAAGTTATGTATTTTCTTTTAAATTAGAACATTTTTTATGACTGCCCATTTTGCTGCCTTCTTATAAATATACAATGTTAACATATTTTTTGCAAACTTTTGCTTTTTTTGTAAAAGCATCACCAGCAGCAAATGGCGTCAGAATACTGGACCAACAAGCCTTGCCTTGCTTTTTTTTCTGCCTGTTTTCTAGTTTGTTTCCTATATATGTTGTCAAGACACTGAGGCTGATTCATCAAGCAAAATTGGACGTTCTGTCGCGCATTCGTATTCGCGCTCCAAAATCGGAGCCATTCGATCAATTTATCAACCAAATTCCAGGCGCTGGGGTATTCTCGCGGAAGGTATTAACTAAAATGATCTCTCCGCTGGAGACGCGCATCCCTGGCAGTTTGACACTGGCGAGCTTGCATAAAGTCACTGTTCCCCTAAAAAATCATTCTTTCTACACATCTTTAACTTAGCCCTAAAAAAATGTCTGTGGTGTTCAAATGTTTAAACATCTATATGAGCTAAGAAATAAGCATATTTTAAAATGAATTATTTTCTGGTTAGGCAAGAGTTAACAGAGTTCAGCTGCTCTACATAGGCGCCTATCTAAATGCATACGATGCCTGAGCGGAGGAGCCGCCTGGTGATTAATACAATACCTCGGCTTTGCCACCGGACTAGATTTTCCTACAAAAGTCATAAACACACACATGTTCTTGTTTGCTTCTTTAGATTTATATGTATATACATAATTATATACTTCAAAATTATTTTAAATAACAGTAATTACTATAAATATAACAAAAAAATATATAAATACATATTAGTCCAAAAATATGAAAATATATATGTATTTACATTAATAACTATAATATTTGCAAATATATATAGAGAGAGGGAGAGAGAGAGAGAGAGAGAGAGAGAGAGAGAGAGAGAGAGAGAGAGAGAGATAAAATACATTAAATTCTCCTCTACTTTAATGTAATTTTTTTTGTTGAATATCTGTTTACTGGTGTACAAATCTAAAAGATCGTATCAATAAATGGTTATGGAATGTCCAGTTGCAAAAAAAAAAAAAAACAAACATCCAATTTTGACTGACTGCGCAAATGCCAACTGCAGGCGAATTTGTATCAGCTGTGCTCTGAACTTTGAGCATATATAAGGGTGTTGTCTAACTGGCTTTTTTGTCTTTTTCTTTTCTTCTGGAGAGGGCTGTTTTGTGTGTTATCCTTATTAATCTATGTTGCTGCATTTGATACTTTGCTTACGATTTAGCACAATAGCTGCTTTTGTTTTTTAAACTTTGAATGTTTCAATGTCCGTTTTGCAATTTTGAAGTCAATGTTAATGCTATGTTATTGTGTTTGTGGTAATATTGTTTCATTTCAATAATATGTCTTCATTACCACCTTAAATGTTTGTCCTGCATAAATAATTTCTGAACCAGTTTTCCACCCTTGATAGGTCAAAACTGCACATTGGTTTGTTAAGTATTTTTGAAATGCAATATTTGTTGGGCCATTTTTGAACTAATTTGGTTTTATATGGAAGTGTGGGTTTACATGTGTGTGTTTTTTTTTTTTTTATTTTGTCATGTAAATTTAGTGGTGTCTGTGTGTTTTCTATAATATAAATGTGACCTTTTAGCAAATCAGTTTATTTTGAATAAAGTTTTTTGAAAAATGTTGTAGTTGTTTGTTTTTATGTGATCTCCTTTACAATGTCCCAGGACCTACAATTTAAAAATTCAATTATACTTGTTTTTAAGCAGTTCCCTTCTTTGATTTGTTTGACTGGCTAAAGAAATTATAGGAAGAAATAAAGAAAGAGGATTTTTTAGGCATATTGCTTAACATGCTTCAAATTAAAATAAAATTAAAAAACAAAAAAAAACAAAAAAACAAAAAAGATTGAGAGCTGTGCTGATCAATGAATGCAGCCGTGACTGCATTCATTGATCAGCTCATTGTACAATCCCCTACCGGTACTAGAGGTTAAATGGGGACAAGTCTCCCCATTCAAAACTTCTAGAGGTTAGCAACTAGTGCCGGGGATCGCAGTGGAACTGTAGATGAACTCTCAATGAAGTTTATCTACAGTTCAGTTCCCACAGTCACTGGGCTGATAAGTAGAGCCCGGTGACCGTGGGAACTTTACGGTCACAGCTAAATGAAGGCACGCGAGTGCCTCCAATCAGCTGTGACTGCAGGCAAACTCTCAATAGAGTTTCTCCATTGAGAGTTCCACTGCGATCCCTGGCAGAAAGTGGATTTGTCCCTGGAAGTATTAGATACTAGTACTATTTGTTTTATGTAAACACCTAAACAATGCATACAATCCAGTATTTAATGAGCAAAATTAGGTGGAGAAACAACACAACATCTGTTCATTTCTACGAGTCCCTGACCCTGCTTGTGAGCTTGGCAATCAATGTGCTTTGATGTTGTGCTTGGAAACCTGGACCTCCTTCCATCACTATCAGGTGTGTTAGAATAAGTAAGCAACTCAGTTGGACAACTAATTGACAACCACCTTGGACAGCAAGTGGAAGTGTGTTTGTATACAATAGGGCTAATATCAGGCAGCACAGCACAATGACAACAAACCTTTAACACTACCACAACATGAGTGCAAATGTCAGACTAGGAAAATTAAAACAAGAAACAAAGAAATAAAAACCATGACAATGTATTCATAAAATAAATATGTACATAACACATTCAAATACCAATATGTGACAATGTGAATTTGAGAATGGGACAAAGACAACGAGGGGGGTTAAGTAGCAGTTTGGAGTGGAAACCATGCAGACATTTGTACTCAATACTTGTGGAAAAAAATGACAAAACATTGCTGAAGAATTGCTTGACAACAAACTGTAATCACAAACCAGGCACTAAAACATTGCAGCTACAGATGAAACTAACAATAATGAGGATTACAAAAAACCTCATCAATGCATACCATCCAAGCAAACGCACTTGATTATCCCCCCCCCCCCCCCCCACACACACAAACCAGTCCAGTTAAAATAGTACTAATGAAATTGCATATGTATTTGTATACATTTAAATGTATTTTGACATACACACACAAGTGAAATCACTAAATGTTCCTTAACCACCTGAGCGTTTCACTGATGTTTAGATTTCTGTACCAAAAGCGGTACACTGTTTTTCATGAATTTTTTTTTTTTTTTTTTTTTTGTAGACCTGTAACTTACAAAAATATGTCCGAACAAGGGTCTAGTAGATATCATGAATATAAAAAAATATTGTGTTTGAAACACACAATCATGTAAAAAAAACAAAACATTTACTTTTAATAAAATTTAATAAAAAAACACAAAAAGCAGCTTTTTTATTGTGTATTTATGTTTATTTTGTATTATTATGTATTTGATTGGATACGGCAGTTTGTTTTCAATCCAATACAAAATGTGAATTTGAATTTCCCAGTTATTTACTTTGTCTTTATTTTATATTATTTTGTGTTCTTATTTTATATTATTTAGTATTGGATTTGATACAGGAGTTTGTATCCAGTCCAAGACAAAATGTGAATTTGAATTTCCCAGTTATTTACTTTGTCTTTATTTTATATTATTTTGTATTGGATTGGATACAGGAGTTTGTATTCAATCCAATACAAAATGTCAATTTGATTTTCCCGCTGATGGGCACACACGCCGACGACGTCACCAGGGATCGCCGAGGGACACGTACACGCAAACACCGAGGGACGAAGAAGCCGACGAAGAAGACAGACACCCGATGCTGGAGATGGAGATCGATGCTGGAGAACGACGCTGGAGAACTCGGATGGAACAACAGCACACGGAATGATCACAGAGGCACCAGGTAAGAGACGGCTGTTTCTATTTTTCCACCACCTGAGAAAAGTTCGGGGTAAACGCTTTCTGCAAGTGTTTTTACCCCGAACCAAGGTCGGGGTAACCGCCCAGGTGGTTAATACATCTATTATAACATGTTTGCCTATAATCCTTTACTAAAATATTTGATTTTTCTAAAGCCAAACTAGAATGAAATTTTGATCGGGTCACAAATGTTTGTACACATATTTTTTTAAACTCATACTATTGTGTGATGACATATTAGAATAATATAATATAATGTTTGCAGGAAACCAGCAGGAGAGTTTACTAGAACTCGGCCCCGATTTGCAGTAATAGAACTTGATGACCGACGTGTATTTACGCGCGTCAAGCGTACGCGCATTTGGTTGATAAATTAGGCATACTGTGTCTTATACCTTAGAGAGCGGCAACCAATAAGGTATTAGTTAACATAATATAAAGTTACCCCAGACATGAGCCTGTAGACTAGCTCAGTGCTTTTCTCATAGGCAGGGCCACCATTACAGGGGACGGACTTCGGTATCGGGTCTTGATAAAATGAGCTTCGTGTTTGCAATGAGGAAACTTTTAGACATCGAGAAGGGGGACCCAGGAAGTTTGCTTAGTTTGGGGTTTAGGAGTTTCTGATGGCAGCCATGCTCACAGGATTAAATGGCATACATAAGCTATTACATAAAGAGACTCCCTTATTAGAGGCCTGGCCAAAGGCATTATTAGTATATTGTCCAAAGTGTTTGCTGTGTGGGGATTCTCTGCTTTGTAAATCATCAATCACATTCATTCAGGACTTTATTTTTCTGGTGGCTTTGTGAAACCTCCCAGTGATTGGTTCAGATCAGAATTTCTCTTTGTAGAAGAATGCAAGAATATTTTACAGCACTAATAGCAGGTTTGTCTCAGGATCACCAGATTGCAGACAAAACAAATCAATGTGGAATGGTTTCATCTGATACTTATATAAAACATTAAAGTAGGCCATATTCTAGTTGATTAGTGTAGTATCAAGTAAATCAAGTAAATCATATATCTTGCAGATATGGAAAATTTTCCTGGATTACCGATGTGCACCATATGTATCAGAAATAAAAAAAATAAAAAAAACAAATATCATTGAGACTTAATGTTGTTTTTTGCATTCAACATTGTTTTTGTTATGTCAAGGTACACGTAAGGCAGCGCTTTTTTTGACTGGTGGTCATTAGGGACCGAATTGCCCTGGTTAGTGCTTAATGCTATGGTGTCATCCATTCTCCACCACTCTCACCTGCCATCCACACCTAGAATAAAAAATGAGCATTCCTGATCAATGTTCATTTAATATGTTGATCAAATATTGGTCAGGAGTATCCTCTTTCTTTAAGATTTTCATTAGCTTTTTTTTATTGAATCTAATGTCTAATAAATATTAAATAATGACTGGTCAATGGTTAATAAACATATTTCTATTGTCATATATTAGGGAGGTTGGAATTCTAGAATGTAATTGGTAATAAGGGGAAGTACATATGAAGATAAGTTTTACCATATTAGTAAATAGACTTTGTTTAAATAGGAATGTTTCTGCATTTTGATATAACCATAGTGATTCAGTACATATAAGATCATCCTTTTAATTTCTCTCAAAAGGGATGAGTGTTAAAAAGGAAGATGTTTTTTTCTAAGCCTCCATGCAGCGCTTCTGCTGTCTATAATTCAAAGGCAAATCCATCCTAGCTTTCATGACCAGATGTTGCTTAGCTCTAACAATTTTAATGCTAACCATCGACTGTATACGGTAAAGTTCACTGATCCTTTTCGTAGATAAGATTAATTGTTCTGTTTGCAATTGCACTACATATATTGTTGATATAATTTCTGTTTGATTATTGAGATAAATGCATTGAACTTTTGCCTTCCAATGCATATATCTAATAACATAAATTTCTAAATGTTGAAAAATTTGCTCTCATTGACATTTGAAAGCCAACAAATAATATAACATATAATTAGGGCAGTGACTACAGGTCAAAAAGGCACAATTTCTTAACAGAAAGACCTGTACAGGCACTCAGCATGTGTTCTATAGTAATAATCGCCGCTTCCTAGGAAATACACCCTGCCTCACTCCCAAGTGGTATAATGTGCACTAGTGACTCTGGAGGTAAAAAAGAAGTGTGCTGGAATTACTGGTGGTAATACTATAACCCTAATAATGTAATAGAAGGACTTGCAATTACTTGTGTACAAGCTCTGTGAGTCTATGGATAAATAATTTTAGTAGGACAAGATTCAGGGTCAGGTAGCCTTGGCAGCAAAGGGATCATGGTTCCATAGGTTATGGCCAAGGTAGTCTAGTCTGAAATCAAGCACTGAAGAAGTTAAAGCAGATTTTGTAATGTATATTTAGCCTTACATGCCAGGATTACATGCTGTAGCTCCAATGAACTAAATAGGAGGTTATGACAACATGCACCTAAGACTAAAATCTTGGTCCAAGGAAGGATCCACAAAACCTTTTATGAGTCAAGCTGTGCTGCTGGTTGCAGGATGTGAATACAGACTTATAGGAAAATAGGAAGTTTTAATGACCTTTTTAAGTGACGATTGTAGCTAAGGATGTACAGTGATTTTTGCACACAAAGCCATTTAAATAAGATAAGATAATAAATTCAAGTGTATCCAAAATCTTCAGGATAATAGGTTTCCTCTAGTTCAAGGCAATTATTCCCTTTGCAGGTTTAATTCATGTATGCATAAAAAACTATACAGTCATTTCCAAGTGAGATGAAACAATCCTTCTCCAGTAACCCTCAGTCATTTTTGTGATCCTGGATATATATTTTAAAAGGTCAGTGAAAGCTCTATACTAATATTTGACAACCTAATCCAGTGGTCCCAATCCCTGGGCCACGAACCGCTGCAAGTCCGTGGCTGGTCGGTTGGGGGCCGCAGGTGACGACAGGTCGCACTGCTTGCATGGGAGCTGCTGGGAGTGGTAGAGCGCTGTATGTGGGGGCTTGCACTTGCTGGTGTGCTGGTGAGTGGTGGACTTGCTGGAGGTGGCGTAGGTTGTACATGTACCAGGCAGTGGCAAAATTTTGTGCTGTGTTGTCTGGCCCCATTGTCGGAAAGGTTGGGGACCATAGGCCTAATCCTCGGCCATCATATCATTCTCTTTATGTGACCACATTGTGTCCTTGCTAACAATTACCTGAATGTCTCTTTGGTGTCCCGTCCAAGGAAGCCACTTTAACCCAGTCATTGGTTTGGATAGGTTTTCATGGAGTTGGGAACTCCTACCAGACCTGCCACTTATATATACATGAAAAGGTCACCATGACCACTTTTTATCAAGGGCTCAATAGAACTCAAACCACATGTGTGGTTCAGTGTGCTTACATTAATTGGGAAAAATGCCTATGGCAATAAAGGTTAAAGAAGCAGCACTGAAACTCTAAACATGCATATATATATATATATATATATATATACACATACACACACACATATACACACACACACACATACATATACATATATACACACACACACAAACACACACACTGGAGAAATATACTTTCTCATTATATATTATGGCTCTGCTCCAGGCTTGCAGGATCCTTTATAGAATGTAATTTTATGAGTCTGCAGATTTATTGCAAGCAGTGCCCTATGTGACTGATATCTGATTTCAATAGTTGTAAAGCAGGGAGGCATTGTGATTATAGCAGCCAACTTTTCTTTCCCCTAGTGACTAATCCACACACCTCTAATTCTCAAATACAAATATAAAAGAGTAAGCATGTAAAAGGTTACAGTAACATCTAAAATGACTTGGAAAAAAAAAACAAAAACAGATCATAGTTTTTCTTTACATACAGTAGTCAACTTTTATATTCTTAGTGATGCAATACTATACTGTTTCTATATAAATCCTAGTAACTAGGTATTTCACAGAACCCTAAGGAAAAATTCAAAATTTACTAACCTAAATTAGTTTTTATTCAAAGCCTTATTATCAGGTCGAAATACCCTTTCAACTAGAATTTATTTTTAGATCAATACAAAAAATTATTGCCACATGTTTTAATAAGTATAGGCATTGGTATGATTGTTATAAAACATCAAACTAGCTGTGTAATTGTAATTACCTGACAGAAATACTTTAATTGCATCTGACAGTTTTAATCAGTTCTGTACTGCAGCGGTCAAAAAAAAGAAAAATGTCTCTAATAATTGTGAACAGGCCACAGCACATTGCTTGACATGTATAGAAAGGCTGTGTTACAAGAGTGCAACTTTTGTGGTTTTATGTTGGATTTTCACAAAACTCATCAATTGGTGAATATTCATGAGGGCAAATGCATTTGATCAGAATAGTATAAATCAAAGTGTACAACATCTATATTTTTATTAATTTGTGGTATGATACATCCTCCTTAGTCATCAGTAAAATTTGTACCATGAAACATTATATGAACGAACTGAAGGAGTGATTTAATAAATGTCTGCCATGCCAGTGCCATTATCTCCCATTAATTTACCAGTTAGGTTTACGGAAGTTATTTGTATTCATAAAATATTCTCCTACTTTAGTTCAGTGTTTAGGCTCCTTTTGACGTGTGATTAAAAATCAAAGTCGTTAGCCGCCCCTCTTCATTTACTGTGCTGTCAGGCTGAAAGTTTGACAGCCATTTTGCTGTGTAGGTAAGGCTGAGTGTGGCTTAGGTCCTGTTCTTCCTCCAGAAAGGAAAAGCAACGGTGCAACCAAAAATGACTTGTCACTTTCAGGAACCGCACTTCTATCACTTCAATGCACAAATGGTTCCCAACCACTCACATTCAGATGGTCGAGAGTGATTGGGAGAAAAGTTGAACACGCAGTACTACAATGATGTCACTCAAAGTCTGAAATGGCCCTTTATTTAGAAAAACCAAAATAAAACACCTTTCTTTATGTTATCAAGGAATTTACTAGAATGAAAATTATCCTTATGCTTCCAAAGCATTGTGCACCATGCTAAATCTTTCATCAAGGCTGATTTTTCTATTATTACTATATTGGTGCCTGTAGGTGTTATTTTTATAGGGCCATCTGTTTCATGTACATTAAAAGTAATGACTCACCAGAGTGTTGTTATTCTTGTTGTTGGTGTTGTTGAGTGTTGTTACCTGCCTTTATTGTTAATGTCTTTAAAATTATGGACACCCACACCATTGTGCACACCCAACACCTTTGAGTCTTTGGACAGCTTATTAATTGGCTCATGGCCCTGCGATCACTATGATAACAAATTATTTTAAATTACACTAAAATGTTAAAATAAAAATGGTATTTTATTCATTACTAACATTATTCTGCATGTTTTAGTAGATTTCAGCTTCCGTTTCACCCAGAGGTGCCCAGTGCTGCTAACCCAGTCCTTCATAAGCAGTTACTTTTATTTGTCATACTCAATTCACAGGCTTCTTTCACCATTATTATAGATGCTTCAGTGGATTTCATGGTTCATTGTTCTTTTTCACTATTACTTCTTTAACAATTCAGAACTTTGTGTGAATTGGCTTGGATAGGATAAGTTTTTTTTCCGCCACAAGGGGTTACAGATACTGTTAGGTGTTCTGGCCTTAGAGTGAACTATGAAAGATCACAAAATTAACCAACTATACCACTAACCTAAAGTTTCTTAGTTTGCCAGAAATATTCTACTTTGAGTTCTCATTTGGTCAAATAAACCTATTTTTGGACCTGCTAAAAAGCTAAAACTAATCACTGTTTTTCATAGAAAGAAGCAATAGCTTAAATATTATTTGATTTTGACAATAAAAACTGAAGGCTGTAAAAATAATCGTGCCAGTAAACAAAGTAAAAAAAGAAAATCTAAAAATTAAAAAAAAACAACAGTTTATTAGTTGACCATGTAGAGAACTGTGGCTGTGGGAAATAATACAACTGTGGTTTCATAATCACAGAGTTGCAGGGCATTCAAATTTTAGAATATAGCTCACTAAACAACTATGACTTGAAAAATTGTAGGAAATGTAGGGCAGCTCTGACAATACATACTTTCTAAATGGGTAACAAAATAAGTAGGAAACAAACAGCCAATTGTTACAATATGAGGGCAACAAACAGGGAACTGTTGTAATACACTGTTAAAAAACAGGATCTCATTACAATATGTGAAAAGTAATTCCGACAATTTGTAGGCAGCAACTAGGCAACCCTGACAATATACAGGCACTTTCTTGTGAACTATTTCAATCATCTCCAAAACAAAAATATAACAAAAATAAAGTGGGGAGGAAGGCGGTGTTACAGAAGACTCACAGCCTTCCTCCCCACCTTTCTTGCATTTTATGTCCATGGCTTTCTCCTCTGACAGCTAAAGGGGGCAGGGAGGAAGTCAGTGTTACAGAAGCCTCACTGCCTTCCTCCCCATCCCCTTCAGCTGTCAGGAGAGAAAGCTGGAAGTCAAGTCGCAAGTGGAGTTGCAAGTCGCCGGGTAAAACCCCCAAGTCGAGTCCCAAGTCGTTCATTAGGCAACTTAAGTCGGAATCGAGTCCAAGTTGCGCTACTCGAGTTCCAACCTCTGCTGTCTTATTCAGCTAATTCTGGCACTTCTGGCATTTATCCATTCTCTGGATGGAGATATGTGAGCTATTTACAAGATATTCATGTGCTACAATTTAATGATAGAAAATTTCAAAATAAGGATCCACTGCACAAACCTACAGAAATTGTGGGGGATCTCAACACCCATATCCATAGTTAACAAATATGTGTACCATTCTGCCAAATAGTTATTCTTTTAGAGACATACCACTGAGACATGATGTTTAAGGTAAATCTAATATAATTGGAAACTACCATACTGAAAGATATATTTATAAAACCCTCATCATCTCACAATGAAAATACAAACAATGTTTTACAGACTGACGTAACCAAAATAGAGATTACTGTATTATACGTGGAAATGTCTTTCTTCCAGCTAGCAATTTATTCAATTTAAATTCTTTTTCCTCATTACCATAATTCTACTGCTTCTCCTCTGTAAAGGAAACCAGGAAAACATGGAAGCTGTTATTACAGATATAACTATATTTCAAATGATCATATTTCAAATGATCCCTTTACCAAAACAGCCTATTAAGCCTGGTGAAAACGCGTGGCTCCGCCACAGGGAACAGAATGCTTACAAGCTTTTTCACTACATCAGAAAACCTGTCATTCCAAAGTGGAAAAAAATGCTGACAATCTAGGTCTACCTTTAACGGAAATCCCTCATTAACATTCTACTTCTCTACAAAAAGCAGCCTACACACTGAGAAATGTCCTCAAAAATATGAAAAACTACACTCACCATGGTTAGAATGCTTCTGGCTAGAATGATCTTTTGTCCTCTCCCATCATGGTGCTGGGATAATTTGTATCATTAGGTAGTTTAAAAATTGTGTATTGCAGTTAATATGCTTAATGTATTCTACAAAGAGTGTAATCTGTAATGTAATGTATGGAAAAACGTGAAAAGCTCCTGAGCTCCAAATAATGGGTCTTTGCAACATTTCCTTTTTATATATTTGTTTTCATTCTCTTTCACCTATAGGATATAGTAAAGTGTATGTAAGTGTTTCTTCTAATTATATAATTTACTTATCTGAGTTTGTAATCTGGATGCATCTATTTTGGCTAAAATAGATTAGCTTGAATGAGTGGGTAGTAAACAAACAGTGTTTTGGTAAAAAAAAATACAGAAATTAGGTACAATGACAATTTTCATGTGTCCGTAGCTTTAAATAACAAGGATTTAGATCCTGATATATTTAAATCCTTTAAAGCACCATAGCAGTCCATGCATACATTTTTCTTGTAAGAGTATGTATTTTACTATTGTTTGTAGATACATGAATATATAGGGCCTGATTTTCTAAAGCTCTCCAAGATTGTAGAAGAACGACTATCATGGGAGAACCTGGGCGATTTAGCAAACCTGGATTGGATTTCCTAAAAATTATTTGCTAATAGTTGGCAAATGTTTTACTCCTGGACCAGATCCAGTCAAGGTTTTAAAGGGTCCTCCCATTAATAAATCAGGCCCATAATATGTAAACGTGTATGTATATTTATTTAATCCATTTAAGTATTATGTTTTGGCAGGACAATTGAATACACCCATCTTGTACTACAGTGGATGCGCCTCAGAACAAAGCTCTGTTATATATGACATATTATGTAAAACACTGAAGGATTCAGTAAAGAAATGTTGTCACTCGTTAGCTGCATGTTAACAAAATGTGCTTCTCCCCACAAGTCTCCACATTTTGGTAGGCAGACCTTAATTTCCTTTCTGCTGTGTTGTAGATGACTAAGCCCTATCACAGGGCAAAATGTATTAGTGGTGGGGCAACATGTGTGGTGGGGTGTAACCACCAGAGCTTGGACTAAGTCGTCACCCTTCAAGTCTAAGTCGAGTCTCAAGTCATTGACACCAAGTCCTAAGTCAAGTGTCAAGTCACCAACAATTCTTCCATTCTTGTTACAGAAGACTCACTGCCTTCCTCCCCACCTTTCTTGCATTCTATGTTTTCTCCTCTGACAGCTGAAGGGGGGGGGGGGGGGGCTGTGTTACAGAAGCCTCACTGCCTTCCACCCCATCATCTTCAGCTGTGAGCAGAGAAAGCAAGTCGCAAGTCAAGTTGCAAGTCGTTCATTAGACGACTTTAGTCGGATTCGAGTCCAAGTCACGCAACTCGAGTTCCAACCTCTGGTAACCACACATTACTATGTCTGTCTCAAAGTTTTACTGAAGGAAGAAAAGAATACTAAACTGTGGAGATGAGAAGTGGAAAAGGTATTCTTTAGTCCTACCTGGTAGGACTGACAATGGTTGACAAGGTTGACAATGATGCTCCATCATAGATACAGTACAGTGAGTGAGCCCTCCTAGCGTCATCCTACCACAGGAAATGTGTAAATGTAGGCGAAAAAAAGGAAAGCTCCAATATATTACAATTTTGTTCTTTATAGGTTTAGGTATGTTTTAATTGGTGAGCTTGTTATTTATGATCTATTCTTCTATATGTGAAATAAAACTTGCTTGCATAAATGTGCATTTGATACCGACTAACTACATACAACACAACTTGGAGACAGCAAGTTTATGTAACAGAGTTCTGTACAAATGATGAAGGGTATTATTATAACCTAGTTTAGTTTTAGTGATCTCCTAATGCACATATTGCTTTCTTTACTCTCCATTTGTTTGAAATGAATTTATCAGCCTTGTTTGTGTATTATTTTTTGTTTTTTTTTCCATGGAAGGTAGTATTCCATAACAGCTGTTTTATTGCCTCCTGTGATGTGAAGTTGTCATTAGCTATTGTTTTCCTAAAATGTATTTAGACAACTTGAACCTGGATGATAACTGACAAGTCTGTTTATTGAACCATGGAGCAGCTGCGGATTTTGCAGTAGGTGTATCCGCTTTTCATCAAGCAGACCATCATGTACAATTTCAGAAGGTACTGTATTTGCATATTTTCTCTGGAATATGCCAATGGTTTCTACAACAGCCTTGGATAGTCTATTGTGGCTGTTAAGACTGACAGCAAAAAGCGGCTATGAAGCCTTTAGAAAATAAATTGTTGGGTGTCTTCCAAGACTGGTTTGGTGACACAAACATTTAAACATGATGATGTTTCTTAAGAAATAGTGTCTAAGCAACAGTAACATGTAGACAAACAGTTGAAGAATAGAAACATACAAATGACTGCTGTTCTTTTACAGTAAATTAATAGCAAAGTCACACATTTCTTTTTAACCTAAACTGGCAAGAAAAACTAGAACTAAAAACAGTCACAACAAGTGTGATTTTATATGCTTAGTTTGCCAGCCAGTACAAACTATTCATTATCATGCATTTACATTTAAATGTATATTTATAGAACACCACATGAACAGTATGTATATGGGGCCATAGAGATTTTGGTTTTCTTTCATTTCATTTACCTATGATTGGTTGATGGAGAACTCCAAACATTGCAATTATTGACATTTTAAAAGTCAGAATTTTCATAGGGCTTGCCAATCCCCCCTAAGTGACAGTATTCAGGACTAGTAAATGACTACTTACACACTGATCATAATCCCCCCCCCCTCAACCCGTGGTCAGAAAAAACACATTGTTTATTATTACATGTTTGCTCCAAAGAGAGTTCAATATAGAGAAACCTTTTATTTTACAAGTACACATGCCTATATATTAATATTCAAAGCCACATTAAAGTCTGTCATTGCCCTTTGCCTGTTTTGCAAAATATTGATTAAGGTGGCTCACAAATCTTTTGGATTGGGGGAAATTAAGTAATTAATAGTGGTGTAGGATTGCTGTTCCATTCTACTAGCAAGGCCAGCATATGCTGATACATACAAATATACTTGGAACTTTTGGAAGTTAAAAGCTAATTGAGACCTGTGGTTTGTCTTGGACTTAACCCCAGTCCTAGTCTACCATTCAAGTGAATAGGAACAGCTGGGACCTTCTTCTGCATGTGATCACAGCATGGGTAACAAACATGACATATCGGGCCTGATTCATTAGAACACTCCAAGACTGGAGAGAATACATTTTTATCAATGGGGGACCCAAAAAATGGTAAACCGTGGTAAATTAGAGAGGTAACCATATTATCTGTGTTTTAAGGACTGCTCTGATAGTGAAAGTCCTTTTCTGGGAGTTAATGCCTAGTGTAATGGTTCCCAAATCAAACACTAACTTTGTCACACACATCGGTACTATAGCACACAGACATATATGTTGTATTATGCAGCAATACAGCAATTTGCAGTCAACACACTGCCATGCATATATATGGGCATGAACCTACCCCATACATCTACATACATGCAATTCTTCTGGAGGTTAGTTTGGGAGAAATCATTCCCCATTTTTTCTGATTTATTAGAGGTCTATCCAGAGCAAGAAAATAAAAAGAAATGATCTTACTGCTGTCGTTTTTCAATTTCCTTTATTGATACAATTTCTTCGGTAGCAGGTATAAAGTTAAAAACACCGATGCCATTGGTGTTTTAAACTTTTTACCTGCTGTGTAGTAAATTACATCAATAGAGGAAACAGATAACTGTAGCGGTGAGCATGGATTCTTTTCATTTTCGTGCTGTAGATGGACTTCATTCAACTGATTAGAAATCCAAGCACCTGAAGGGCAGCCATTTTTATTTAGCCAGACATTAATGGCTGAATCTGTTACTTGTACTGTAACTCTGCTCCATATAGATGTGTGTGACAAATATGTGGATGATGCATGTATCTCATGAGCTGCATAAAACCTGCAGTCCATCATCATTTCTTTTTGTGTGAGCTTCCTATAGGGTATCACAACATAAGAGAGGACAACCAAAAAACTTTGTGTTCTGTCCATTTTTTTTTTTTTTTTTTTTTTTTGCTCGTGTCCTGAAAAAGTACAGATGTTCAGGTATAGCTAAGAGGTACAAAAATCATTCATACTGCAACAATGGGCTTTATTACTAAAGGAGTTTGAGCTGTTTAGCAATGACCTCTACATACAGATTTTGCATTGAAACCTAAAGTAGAACTAATATTGCAAATTAGATATTTTCTTCAGTTTGTAATATGATTTTCTTTACTAGTATGTTATTGTATTTTTTATTAGCACAAATGAATATTTTGAGCATAGGCATCTTGCATATGCTAGTTTGGTTACATGACAGATGTCTAGTAATTTTTGGTAGGTAGTAGCACTTTACCACTAGTTTATAAACTGAGGCATGTTACTAGAGCTAAGTGGAATAAAAACATTCTGAGCCCTTTGCGAAGAAGTACAGAGACAAGTATCTTTTTGTGGCAGCCACTCACTGAATGATCCTAACACAGGTTCTTCTGGCCACTCCAGATATTCTTGGAGAGCCTTAAGCTACGTACGTACACAAGTCAAATTTTTCTCGCCCGATAATTGGCTCAGGGTGGATATCGGGCGAGAATCTGGCATGTGTACAGCCCGTGATGTTCATTGTCATGGATCCGTCCTGGCGGATCCACGGATGATGAACGACGAGCGATCCTAATGCAAGGGAAGGGGGAGAGCGCACAGTAGGGTGCCGCTCCGTCGCTCTCCCCCTCCCCTCTTCATGAAGCAGAAAAGTGCTGTATGTACAGAACTCATTCATGCACGCGTGTACGCTGATTTAGTTCTGATCTGCGGGTGAAATAGCTCAGATCTGAGTTAAAATCGGAATAATCTGACCACCATCATCTGTTCCTGATACAGGATCAAAATTTTTAGAGTGTTAGTTTTCTCTAAACAGTGTATTAAAAACATCAAAAGCAGACTCAGATATAGACGTTTTAAAGGTACTTACAGATTTTTTTTCAGATTTTTCTTTTAAGTCACGGTCAACATCATTTATTAAAAATAACGATTAGTCTGATCCAAATTCAGGTCTTTTATTTGTCTGTTTACAGCAAGCATCATACAGACACAGCTTTGTAGTGCTGCCAACTCAAACTAATTTTCATTACATTTTTTTGCATAGACACATTTTATATCTTATTTGATGTTTAAGCTATTAAACACCTGCTCCGCAAAAAGAGTCTTTTTAGAAACTCCAATATTTGCCAAATAATTAAAAAATGTCGTGTAAATGCTGGCATGCAAAAATGAAATCAGTGTGGTGCATTCTGAGCACTCCAGTGTAATCCAAGCAACACTATGTAAAATATGACATAATATATATGACCGTGAATATTGATCTGACCCTGGATTGAAAACATTTGCTAATAGCAAATGAAATTTAGGAAAATCATTCCAGGTTTGCTGGATCACCCAGCTTCACTGATTAAAAAGTGTATGCTCTCCAGCCTGGAAAAGCTTTAATAAATCAGGCCCATGATGTGCATTTATAATCCCCTTTAATTGTAAATCTTCCTGCAAACTGCCTTCTAGAGATTTCTAAATGCAATGCTGTTTCTCACTTTATAGGGTGTTTTTCTATTTTTGACTAATTCCTTTTTTTAAAGCTTTTATTGTACCCAAGAAATTTGTCGTCTCAGTGTGGGAGTTTGACCTTTATGTCTCTTGGTTCCAAAGTGCTCAGTAACATCAATTGCAAGGCTATCAATAGATACAAAACCATTCTCGATCCAGTGTCTTTAAACAACCACAACATAGCTAAGTGTATTGTACAGTGTTTTACAAGATTAATTTGTAATAAAAGCAATAAAAGAATATTTGGATATGATTAAATGATATTTCTGATAAACAGTGCTCCGCTGAACAGGAAATTGTTCATTAAAGCTAATTTGCATAATTGCTAGACAAAATCTAAATTTATAGCTGTTGTTTAATTTGACCTTATCTACGAGTTAACATTCTTGCTGCTAATGGTTTTCATTTAAGGATTTCCAATGCAGATAGTGAAGAATGTAATTGTATGTGTGACTTGTATGCGCTGTTGCTGTATATTATTCAGTTCTTGTTGCCTTCAGTTATCTGTATATAAGCTTCCAATTCCTCTTTTCCAAATAATCAGATTCCTAAGCGGATCCGTTTCCAGCTGAGATTCCAGCTGAGATACAAATCATGATTTTGTTTCATGTTGGCTAATCTCTATAAAGTCAATAATGTGCATTTGGCCAGCCAATACAAATTTAGCCAAAAATGCACATTGGTACCAACCAATAACATTATGGTGACTGAGTGCAAATGGAAAGCTGATATCAGTGAAATATTATGTTCTATACAATCTAAGTTGATTGAGGCTATGCAGCCCAGATCTCCGAGGTAAATACCACATTTGGCAAAATGCCTGCCTGAGGAAATAACTTGTTCATACATTTATATATAGTGAAACTGCCACATAGATGCAACCAAGTAATATTTTCCAAGTTTTCTGTTACTTATTATTTTATTATATCTTATTTGCTCTAACTTATATACTATAAATCAAGATTTTTTTTCCCCCTCAAAATAGCATCAGAAAAATAAACTTACCGTATTTTCCGGTGTATAAGACGACTTTTTAACCCCAAAAAATGTTTGTCAAAGTCAGGGGTCGTCTTATACACCGGGTACTTACCAATCCCCTGAACGGGGAGAAGATCCGAGTTCGGGTCAGCCGGCAGAGCTTCGGGAAACGCTGTGAGCCATGCGGTATACATTTACATGCTTGTTAAAAAATAGTGTGATTTACAAATCAGCCACTAGGTGGCGCTGTGTGACTATTTTTACATAGAATGGTAGACAATTCTATTATTGAAAGTAAAAATTTTCTTTGTTACTGTTTTTTTTTTTTTAAATGGAACAAACTCTATATTTTAACTGAAAAAGCTGGGGGTCGTCTTATACGCCCAGTCGTCTTATACGCCAGAAAATACGGTAGTTTTTATTCGAGTGATAGCTAGTGGCAGGTCCTGGAACTGCATTTGTTTCTAGTTTGACAGATCAGGGCTGTGTGTTTGAGCTGTGCGTAACACAAACAGATGGAGGATGCAACACCATCTGCTGGTGGCCAACAATAATGCACAGACAATCATTTAAGAGCAAATTACCCAATATACCCATCTCAAAAATACTAAATAATTTTACTTTTTCCATTTTAAATTAATGTATTAAAAAATATAACACCATATGTGTATTCATTCACATTGACTTTACTGGCATTTCTAGTTACTGTTTTAAACGTGGACAGTCATAGAAACATGTTTTGCCCTAGGTTTATACTTGAATAAAAGTATTTTCTCTTTTTCAGTTAAAAATAGGTACTATGGTATATTTAAGTATATACAGTAATTGCTTTCCTATGGACTTTTATTAGATCGCTTGGATTACATAGTTTTAGTAGTTTAAAGCAGTAAATGCTATTCTTTACTTAAACTACCAATGTCTGTTTAGAGTGTGCAATGATCTTCTGTTAAAGCCTAGTTTTAGGCAAATTGAAAAAACAAAAAAAAAAAAAGAAACCAAACTCTTTTTAAAAAACTGCAGGGGTACAATGACACTGAATACAAAAAAGAAAGACTAAGGACATATTGTAAGTGTCAAATATTATGAACTCGTGGACCTGTTCCCTGAAAGTGGTGTCATGGTGTCCTGCAATAGCAAATTAAAAATGAAAAGAGCAGTGGTGACAGGTCCATGTCAGTGATGCTCTCCACGGAGGACCCATCACTGCCAAGAAGAGCATGTCACATTATAGGCTTAAGGCAAATTTGAGATGAAGACAGAAGTAAAAGTAGTTTTCCAGGGGAAGAAGGGAGCCCTGAGCTGGATTTCAACCTTTACTAATGTCTGCACTCACTAAAAATACATATACTGTATATCAATTGCTTTACCTGCCAAATATTTGTATACTGTACTATATGTATTAGGTTACAAATAGCATAATATATATTAAAAAAAAAAAAAAAACAATTAGTGAGTTACTAAAACAATCCAGCAAAAATGCAACCATACCTAAATGCCCAATGTCTGATACAAGTTTAACAAGTGACTGAATATGTAATTCATGTACTTGTACTTCCTATCTTTTTTCTGATTCCTGTGCTATACCTACTCTGTTGTACTTGTAGTAAGAAATGACCTTGCCAGAGGGTATATTTAGGAATCCCCTTCCTACACTAAAAATCAATTACTCCCTAAATGGAAACAGCCCTGACTAAAGCTGGGTACACACGTGCAATATTTGTCATTGGAAAGGTTCTTTCACGATCCATTCCAACTACTAAGGACTGCACATGAATAAACATGTGCTGTACATACAGCACCATTCTGCTCTATGGAGAGGGGAGGGGGAGAATGATGAAGCGGTACTCTGCTGCGCACTTTCCCCCTTCACTTTCATTACGATCATTCGTCGTCCATTGTCCATGGATCCGCCAGGACGGTCGTTCAGTTGATTGACAGTGGGCGCTGTACATGCACCAGATCCTCGTCTGGTTTTGGCCCTGATCTGATTATCGAACGAAAAGCATTGCAAGTGTGTACGTAGCCTGCTCCATTATCAGCAGCGTAGTAATATAAAGTTAACATTCTAATATAACTAGTTGTCACACTAAAGATGGTTTATGGTTATATTGAGCTTGTTCTGTACCTATTTTTGAATAGTTTAAATGGATGGCAATGTGAACAATGCATATTATAAACATTAAGGTTCATTTGATATTCAATAGTGAGTTCCTTAGTGTAGGTAAAACACAATTATTATTCTAGTATTATGTTTATTGTATTTCTTGGTTCATACTATATGTTTCCCACCTAATACGTTACCCTTCCTTTCCCCCCTGTGTACACTGTATGTATCCCTATTTGACTGTATGTTTAAAATTGAAAATAATAAAAGTAATAAAATAAAAAAATACTGAAACAAAAATCAGTATCTATGATCACCAAATTAAAGATTTTTGTATGTATATATTTTCCTGGAGTTTCACTTTAAATGTGCGCCCAGTTAAAAAGCATATTACCTTTGTCAATTTTGTAAAGAATATTTTTCCTTTTCCAATTACAAGTGCATGCTACAATTTCCAGATGATATATAACAGTTGCCAATGTTTCAAATAATGGTACATTCAGAGATTTCTACTGATTGTTTTTTATTTGAGCATTCTTCTTGTTTCTGTGTTTCTATTACACTATCTGTTACTCAGTGCTAAAAAATTGATAAAATTTGGTTGTGAGGCTGAAAAATACCTAGTAGTATAATGTATATGAGGCTTCTCTATATAAGTAATTACATTTGTGAGTACTGGTCTTTAACACAGATTTTATTACCTATGCTGACGGTTGTTTGTCATATATGATCACTCCAGGAAATCATATGATACATCTCCCTGTTATCTGTATACTTATCTGTATATATCAGATAAGGAATGCTCTTCAATCATTTCCTTATCTGTGTAGGGGCTAAGACAAAAAGAACTCCCTTAGACCATATATGCACATGCCTTACATGTGTTCCGGAATGTGGGATTCCTCATCATAGGATTGTCAAAGCAATTTCCAGCTATTCAAGAGGCACCAGAAAAGTTGTTTGCACCGTATAGTAAAGTCTAGATATTAGAGAGTCCAGAATGCAAGCAAACTTTGGCAAAGGAAGAAAATAGGCAAAGGTAAGATTTATAGGTCATGGGTTTGGGGTTTGCTGAATCCCTTACCATTAAGACTGAACAATTTAGGGAACCGTACACCCACGTGCTCTTCCATTCTAGGGCAGCTATAAAGAAAATTATATGAACCGTTTTACTCAGCAAAGACTCAAGAAATGTGGTTTAACAAACAGAATTACCCAAGCAGTGGCAGAATGGGTAGAGTTTAGTGGTTTGCTCTCATGTAAGTGACTGCTCAGTGTC
The DNA here is from genome assembly GCF_032062135.1 of Pyxicephalus adspersus. Lineage (NCBI taxonomy): Eukaryota > Metazoa > Chordata > Amphibia > Anura > Pyxicephalidae > Pyxicephalus > Pyxicephalus adspersus. The sequence continues at coordinate 110,444,176 of NC_092862.1, forward strand.
ACTTCTCATTACAGGGACATTATGGGCCTGATTTATTAAAGTTTTCAAAAGACTGGAGAAAATAGACTATCATGGGTGAACCTGGGGTATCCAACACAACTAAGATAGATTTGAAGAAGGATTAAATACACTTGATTTTAGGAAATCTTCCAGGTTTGCTGGAAAACCCATAATAGTCTATCTTCTACAGTTTTGGAGAGCTTTAATAAATCAGGTTCAATCAGTGAAGTATAGGTAGTCAACTGGTGCAAGATTCAATGAGTTGGGGGTTGCAGTAATGGTAAAAAGTTTTCTTAAATATACAGTGAATTCATGAATAAAAGGAGGTTGCATGGATGGTAATTTTTGTAATACCATGTTTGAGGCACAGCAATTCACTGAGCATACATAGCCACCATATTCTGGTAGACTATTTCAGAGTGAAACATTTAAATATTGCACCAGCACATGCAAAGTAAAACACTGGTATTGTATCTATATGCACATAAATAAGCAATAGAGCACAATGGTGCTTGGAAGATTTATATGATTTTTGTGGAACCCTAAAAGTCTGAATAAATCACTATAAAAGCCTCATATTGTTGCCATAGAAACAAGGAACAGGTAATACAATGATTTTACAGCCCCTATAACACATAGGTAAAACTACCTAAAATGGACAAAACAATGTGTAAACCATAGTCTATAATTAAAAATAATGGGTCACACAAGAATGTGTTGGCACATATTAAAATTATGCAAAAAAATTATGAAGCTTGTTCACTGTATGTAACTAGCTAACATTTCCAAACAACTAACTAAAAACTTTAGTTTCAGTTATTGAGATAATCTTTAGCTAACTTTAAGACACTGTCATAAATGTTTGTAGCTGTATCCGTTAATGAATAAATGATTGGGCTGTATACTTATTTTAATTATTATTTACAGAGTAAACATTGTTGAAGAGTCCTCTATTGTGCTTAATTAAACTTGCCCAAAGCTTGGTGTTTCAGTACTGTTAGGCAATATTTGCTAAAGAGACTTCCTAAATATTTAGAACATGGGACCTACAATTATTATGCAAATGCATCTGGAAAGTACCAAAACAATATTGAAAATATAATACCAGCTTCAATATAACTAACTACATTCTGCCTGCATCTAAGATCTGTAAATGTTTAAATCCAACCTCATATATGAATATATATATATATAGTTATATGTATATAAAGTTATAGAACCTATAATTATACCAGTAATGTAAATGCATTATGTAAAGTCCTAATGCTTAAAATTATGCTATGTAAGCAACCTTCATACAGAATAAGGTCTTTAGATTCTACAACATTGAGGTTTATCACAGTAGCCTAATGTGTAAAACAAGACTTTGCCATTTGGTTTACATATATTTTACAGCCTGATACCAACACAGAGCAAATTTGCTTGTCATAATGTCTCTCAACTATGGGGTATGGCATCTTAGCGCAGATCAGGGCTAAGAATTTTTTCTTATAGCTTGGTGCTGGTCATTAAAACAATTAGTGTAGTGAAAAGTCAAAACTATTATGTTTTTTTGTTTTGCAGCACAGGAAACGTTTATAAACCTGATTCTATTTAGTTAAAGGGGAGATATATATGAAGAAAATCATATCACCTAATTAAAAAAACCTTGTAATCAGTCCATACAAAACCTTGATGTGAACGGATTCAAACATATTTTGGGCATATTGGTGTGGCACTCCTATTAAATACCTTAGCTTTAAGAAATAAAAATGTCAGGGGTTCTTTGCACTTTCTTTCCAGGTCCTCCAATCAGGTGCATTCCAGGGAGTTTTTGAGACCAACCTAATCAGGGCTAGTAAACTTCTTATTTTGAACAACTTCTTTGCAGTTACAAGATATCAATTTGATATTTCAGCATGTTGCTTTTAAACAGTACATTTTTTATAGCTTTCTGTGTCCCCACAGAGAAGAATCAACCTTTCTGTTCCTTCTGTATCTTAGTAAACATTCTTACCTCAACAGAAAGTAATATGTGATCCAAAACTTTGCTGTGTAACTAGAACAAGAGGTGAAAGTAAATCTTCCAAAGGGGACCCAGTTCTGTTGACAATTACAGGTGGAACTCATTCTCATTTCTTGTTGCTTTTTTTAGAAGGAAAGTGAAGAAAAATCTCCCAACTGGATACAGTTGAACAAGCTAGCATTTTTTTTAAACTAAATTCTAATCAGTACCTTAAACGTATCCTCAAACATCTCTCTCTTTCCCCTGTGTATTGTTACTTTTTTATTATCTTGACTTTGTATTGTGTAATCCAATGTTTGTGCCGCTCTTTGGAATGACCAATCATAAGTCAATGCAGAGCGTACAGTCCTTCTACTCTCATACCTCTTACATCTTACAGCCAAGATACCGACACTAAGAAGTATACAGCTAACCTGTTAATCTCAATTTCCATACATGGTTCTCATACCTGCATCTAGCTCTTATTCTTCATGCGTATTGCACATTAAAGTGTGCAGGTAAACTTTATCCTTCCCACTTGCTGAAATCAGAACAACACTCTGTCCCGTGTTAACATTATACTTCACTAAATTACATAAAATATTTGAGCTACAAGACATTGGGTGGTGCTTCAAAGCAACCGATCACAATATTTATTGACTGGTTGTTAGTATTTTGCAGTAATTTGTGCAATAATGTGTGAAAAAGAATACTCAATTCAAAAGCATTTAAATGTATTTTTAGATTTGACTTCAGGAAAGTAAGTTATAGTTGTCAGTTAAATCTCTGCATTTTATGTTATTTCTACTTTCTATTGTGACTATTCTTTTTTTCTGGCTTTTTATAAGCCAGCAATTTGAATGTTAGAAAATACCAGAAAGGATAGAAAAATATTGTTACAAACAGTTTTAAAGTTCATACGTCTGCTAAACTTTAACAGCAGTGGGTTTATCTTCAGATTGATAACATTTAATTAATCCAGTGGCATAAGTTCATCAGGTCAAAGTATATCATAGTATTCAATAACATGACATTAGCCATATAATCAAGTAATAAAATTTAAAAAAAAAAAAAAAACTTTGCATTCAAGTGGAGTAATACTAATACCGGTACACAATACACCTTGTGTCCTTTCAATACTATAGAAAAAATAACGATTGAATAAAGGTCACACACAATAGGGTGAATTTAATAAAGAAGCTTAGACAGTTGACTTGGGAATTATTACCTTGTAAGTGAATTTTCACTTAACTTACAGAATATGGTGAAAAATCACTTTGCAGAGAAATAAAATAATATTTTGGCTTGCACATAAATGGATTACTGAATTATTCACTGAGCCAAGTAAATTATTTCATGTAGGCCGATAATTCACTTTGCTAAGTGAACAATCTAAACTCCTGTAGTAAATCAACCCCAGTGATCACATTGACATTGTGTTTCTATATAACTCACATATATTGTCACAGATGCCAGTGTTCCCTGTTTTCACAACTGACGATGTGTTGCTCCCAACTATTAAAATATTGTCATGAATTGGAAGGTGTTGCTCATGCATTGCCATGACTGGCAGTGTGTTGACTGTAAATGGCTGTATATGTCTGTATAATATAACAAACACCTGTGTATGGGAGTGTTTCAGAAAGGTTTGTGTGATCATATAAAATGGGATTATTTAATGGAGTTTTTGCTATTGATTAGCCAGGTGAAATATTACATTGCAAGGGCATTTTCACTTAGCCTAATGTGGCATGGATACCAGTTAAAATAAATCATTTTAACCCACCTTTTCTGTAAAAATATAGTAATTCTTTCCATTCATTTTACTCATCTAAATCTTTGGCCCTGATTTATTAAAGTTCTCCAAGGCTGAGAGGATACACTTTCATCAGTGAAGCTGGGTGATCCAGTAAACCTGGAATGGATCTGGTCCGGAATTCAAAACATTTGCTAGCAAATAGCAATTGACTATGAAGAAATCCATTCCAGGTTTGCTGGATCACCCAGCTTCACTGATGAAAGTGAATCCTCTCCAGCCCTGAAGAGCGTTAATAAATCAAGCCCTTTATGTCAAACTACACAGATAAGTTCTGACATCACTTTTCTCTAGTGCAGTTAAAAGCATTACAGCTTGATCAAGTACCACTTCAGCCTTTGAATGAATACCAGCAGGTCAGAGATACATTAATAAGATGTAGAGTTTTCAGGTGGCTATCCGAGTAAAGGGGCTGAAGTACTCCCAGGGTGGTGCCATTGATGTATACCCTGAGTACATGGTATATCATTGGCACACCAGATTGCTTGTCCAAAGCTGTTTTAATGATCATTAAAACACAACTGGAACAGCAACCTGGTGTTTCAATAAAGTACCATATACTCAAAACAGTTCTTTATATACAGTGCAATGTTATAAAATATGATTGGATTACAGTGCTTCTTCCTTTTCCAGTCTGCATTCTGTGCTGCAAGAAACTATACAAAGTTGATATTAAGGCAAATTGGAGGACCATACCAAATACATTAAAAGATTTTATAGTGAATACATAATTTAGTTTATTTGGCATATTTTATATATTTATTTAATTCTGCTTTAAGTAATATGTTTAAAAATTACATAGTAATTTTATTCTTATACATGAAAACAAATGCACTTCCTGGCACTTGGTTTTCAACTCTGTCTACTTATCCTTTAAAAACTGACTAATCTAAAACATTATTTAGATTAAAGCAAATGTATTTAGTCAATGGATTTATCAGCAATAGAAGCTGTATATTTCCATGGCCTATACATACATGCTATGGAACTGAGAATGTAGAGATTTGTAATGCAAATGCACAAAGACAGCATGAAAAAGAAATTCTTGCTCACTGGTGTAGAGTAATCTGATTGATACACGACTTCATGCGACTGTTCTCCTTTCTTTACTTTATCATTGCCACAGTGGATGAGGGGAATGCCTATTCCAGTTAAGCATACCCTCATTATTATGCCCTGATACTTTCTTTTTTTCACATTTAAATATTTTATTGTTCTCTGCTTGGTAGCTGCATCTCAGATCTTAGCCACTGGAGAAATAAGCCTATGTCATGTTCAAATGAATTAGAGTAGTGTTCCAATGTTCATTGAACTCTGATTTTTATTTTGAAATTCCAATAGAAACAGACTTATTAAACTGACACTGAATGTCAGTATTGTAGTAAAGCAAACTTTGCATTATATTAAATGATATAATCTAAAAAACTTTCAATGTCTATCAAATGTCTAAAATGTTCACAAATCAGGTATTATAACCATCAAAAATATCAGCATCAAAGAATTTTTTTGCAGCCAATTTGCAGGGATATACCGGTAAGTACTGCATACATATGCAGCATTGCATGGTAACTGAAGTCTTTCTCTAAATAAAGGCATGACTGATTGGTTGTTCCACTTATAAAATGAATAGTAACAGCTGTGAACGGATGACTGAAACATTTTACAGTTACTCTTCAAATGACAGTTATCCTCTTCTTTGCCTGCCTATTTGGCATATGTTACATATCAGAACTCAACCTGGCAATGAGTGAACGTGGCTAATATCACTTCATCTGCCTAAAATAAACATTTTACACACTTAGGAAATGTGTTTAAAAATTGTTTAAAATGTCATCTTCTGTAAAAAAAAAAAAGGAACATATTTAAACAACCAGCTTAAATGATATGCAAATTATGTCTTATCAACTATATGTCAAGTATGGTCCATTCACGCCCATATAGCAAGTTCTTACGCAGGTCATCCTAGTGTTAGGTAGCCTCATTATCATGTTAGATGGAATTAGGAGGGGCGATTCCAGCTTTTACAGGAACATTGTATGTCATTTGAGTGAGTAATCATTTTGACATGTGCTTTTCACTGAAGGTAACATCTGTTTTTACATTTTTCATCACATTTTCAGTTTTTTGCAGATTTGTAACAACCTAATATTAAAATTCAAGCACATAAATATTAATAAACTTATGGAATCTACTTTACAATTCTGACCAAAACCACCCTAAGCTATTTGATTTAAAAAATTATGTGCATGTTTTTTTCTTGGTTTTATTAAGTAACAGAGTTGCGTTAGTTCTCAACCACCATTTAGTGGCATTTAGAGTCACTCACTATTCATATTTAAAATGTAGACGTGATGGACTGCACTTATGTAAAGCCATATTACATGACACAATATAAATATCGTACACTGGATCATTTTGTCCTCAATCCTCTTTACAGTTTGTTATTTTTCAGCACAAATACTCTACACAGAACATGCTGTAACCTTGAGTTTGATTTATTTCTCTTTTGCTCCATTTAATGAAATTGTGTTAAATCAATATGTGTTGTGTAAAATATCATTTAAGAAAGAAGTTAAGCCTTAAGTGAGGCATATTTGCAGATGAAATCTGGATTCCCTTTCTGCATGGTTGGTCAGAATTATAATTAATTCTCCCTTGGATTAGAGATTCAGTACTGGATTAGTCTATCATTGATGACAGCATACTGTATCCGTCCAATGTGATATGCTTAAATTAAAAGAGTGCATTAACTTCAGTCATTTGTGTATGATCTAGTTCACAATGAATAATCTGGAAAATAATTTATATAACATACCATACTAATTAGGCATATATTGTAGGCCACGAATGGATTATTGAATATAAACCTTTCAAGCTATCAGATAAATGCTACAAAAATGAATGCATTTAATAAATATAAAAATACAGCAAATACAGCACCACACACAATTACATGAGATAAAAGCTAGCATTGCCAATTACCATTTATTGCTTAAGTCTGTAGAAATCTCCTACTAGCTCATTAACTTTTTAGTATGGCTACATCAAGGACTTTTCCTAAACTTCCCCAACACATATAACATTCAGCATGCCTTTGTTGTAGACATGTAGAATGTAACAGCCAACATTACTGCAAGTCACAATATTTAGTGCATAATGCATGGAAAGCACACCACTAAACAAATATTTAAACTTTGTATGCTTGCAAAAATATATTTTCCTAATAACAGACATGATTGGGTATTTATTTCCTCTTTCTTCAAAACATTAGTCTTGAGATTATCTTTATTAAATATGTTTTCCCCTTCAATCTGCTTTACACAATCACTAATCTTATTCCTAGAGAACTGAGGATTTATTCACAGGGAATGAATTCACATTCTCACAGTTATAGAATATTACCATGGCAGATAGATATGTTCTTTTTATTAAGTTGCAGTCTTATAAGGGCCTGACCTGCTCTAATTTACATCCATTGCAAGTTATTATAATACCTCCTTTGCTGAACCCCCTCAAATTGTTTCCTCCATAAAGCTTGTTGTTGAATCAGCCATGAGGACGGCTATTAGTACAGAACTGTGAGCATGTACAGAGGCAAAGGGGGATACAGGGAAGCTTTCCCTTGAATAGAGACAGCAGGACACAGCAGCAGAGGAATCTGATTAATTTAACACATTGGAAAAGGTATTCCTTCTTTGCCAAGAATCAAAAGTAAATTCAAAATATTAATAATATCAATAATGATGATACAACAAAAAATGTTGTGATAATCAATATTAATGTTATTACCATCTACATAATGGTGCTTTGTCCCAAATCCTTCTTTATCTATGCCTCAGCTATATAATTGGTCTGATTTACTAAAGATGTTGAGAATGTTCATACAATAATGTGATGTGAATCTTTACTTCAGTTATCCAGTCTTGAGCAGATAAAAGGGGCAGACAGAGATTTGATTTCCACATAATTAGATTATTTGCACAATTTATTATGGGAAGATTCCTAACTCTTATATTAAATCAGCTTCATATACTTATTCTATGGTACACACACATAAATGATATAATCAGCTAACAATCTCAGCAGTGAATAACTTTTAAAACTTGTTCTTCCACATTAAAAATAATTAGAGGCCAGTTATTTTCCCTGCAAGGTTAACCTGGCAATGGAGCTAACGTTACATAAAACTTCCACCAGGGATGCTTTCAAGTAAAATAGCCTAATAGTTAACTACTATAGCAATTCTAGCCCAGCAGCATCTGTTCCCTGCTAGAATGTAGACATCACTCTATAGATCAGTCAGCATAATCCCTTTAAAAGCAAATATTTTCATCAGAAAACAGAAAAGCTCAGTAACATAGCTCAGGAGTGATGGGGTAAATGGATCACACAGAGGTAAATGCACAGCTGTGTATGTGCACAAGGTAAAGAAATGGAGCTGCCCATAGTGCTCAAATCTTTATGTCTAAAAGATAAATGTATTGAGCCTTCCATTGTTCTGAAGCCTGTGCACACACAGTAATAGTCTGAAGCTGTTCATGCTGCTGACAAATATATGTGTACAAGGTAAAGATAAAGGGTTGTTTTTGGTGTTGCTGAAATCTATACGTTAAAAATTAGAGCTGATCATAATGCTGAAATCTACAATGTGCACAAGTTACATGCATAGAGCTGTTCGTGGTCATAACACCTATGTGTACACAAGGTAAAATATGGAGTTCCCCATGCTGATTTCACCTTTCCAAGGTAAAGATAAAAGACTGTCCATGGTGCTGCACAAAGAAAAAGCATTTAGCTCTCTGTGGTGCTTATATCTGGACATGCACAAAGTAAACGTATGGAGCTGTCCCTGGTGCTGAAATCTATACGAGCACATGGTAAAGGTATGTATCTGTCAATGGCAATGAACTCTATGTGCACAAGGTAAAAGTATAGAGCCATCTAAGGTGCTGAAACAAGGTAAATGTAAAGAACTGTTTATATGCTGCTGTGTTCTATATGTCCACAAAGTAAATGCATGGAGCTGTCCATAGTTTTGAAATATGGGCATGCTAAGGGAAATTAATTGATCTGTTCTTGGTGCTGATATCTGGACATGCACATGGTAAAGGTATGTAGCTGTCCCTGGTGCTGAAATCAATATGTGCACATGATGTAGAGAAGTAGCTGTCCCTGGTGCTGAAATCAATATGTTCACATACCGTAGTAAGGGACTGGAGCTGTCCCTGGAGCTGAGATCTATATGTACACATGGTAAAGGTAAGTGGATGCCCCTGGTATCGAAATCTATATGTACACATGGTAAAGGTAGGTAGATGTCCCTGGTACTGAAATCTATATGTACACATGGTAAAGGTAAGTGGATGTCCCTGGTATCAAAATCTATATGTACACATGGTAAAGGTAGGTAGATGTCCCTGGCACTGAAATCTATATGTACACATGGTAGAGTTAAATAGCTGTCCCTGGAGCTGAGATCCATATGTACACATGGTAAAGGTAAGTAGATGTCCCTGGTACTGAAATATATAAGTACACATGGTAAAGTTATATAGCTGTCCCTGATGCCGAGATATATCTCTAAGTTCCCATGGTAAAGCTAAGTATCCCTGGAGCTGAGATCTATATGTACACATGGTAAGAGAATGGAGCTGAAACCTAGACATGCACAGGGTAAACTTTAGATAGAGTTTGTACAGAACACAACCCCTATGCCCCCCATAAGGTCTCAGCTGTATTTGCTCTGAGAAGTTATTATTACAACCCAAATGCCCCCACAGTCTATATCCCAATCCATGCAACGTATCCAGAAACATGGTCGGTGTCACTCAAAGCAAAGAATATGAGAAAACAAAGTCCAGACTTACGTGTCCCGTCGAATCTGGTCGCTATGGTATCTAAGAAGGTGTTCTGAGGTGCTAATAATCCTTTCATAACAGGCATTTTTCCAGCCCGGTGTGTAATTCTCCATCAAAGTTTATAAACAAGGATGTTTTGTAAGAAAGTGCAGAGGGGGGTAGGATGAGGCGAGGAAGAGGAGGTGGTGGGTGAGGTGGTGAATAGAGGAGGGGTGCAGCCACTGGTGGTGAATAGAGGAGGGGTGCAGCCACTGGTGGTGAATAGAGGGGGAGAGGGGTGCAGCCACTGGTGGTGAATGGAGGAGGGGTGCAGCCACTGGTGGTGAATACAGGAGGGGTGCAGCCACTGGTGACTCCACCACAAGTCTGCTTTATCCTGAAGGCTGCTGCAGCACAGCTGTGACCTTCCCCAGCCAGCTCTCCAAACCAGAGCAATGGATTAATGTAATCTCCACAAAATGCCTCTGTATTTCTATTACCCAAAGTTACCAGACTGTATACAGAGGAGGAAGAAACAGAAAAAAAAAGAGCCAGTACACCAAATGCAGTTAACCTCTTTTGTTCCAGGAGGGAAACACTCAACACAGGTGACAGTCTTCTCAATCCTGATTATTCACTCTGTGCTGGGGGTTTAAATTGCACCATGGCACTACACAGCACTGTAACCTTCCACAGAGCTATATTTAGATTCATGCAAAAAAAAAAAAAGGAGAAAAAAAGGAAAAAAGATTCCTGCAAGCGGTGAGTTTAGTCAGTAATACAAAAGCAGGATGGCTGATGGAGTGCAGCTAGCCAGGAGAGCAGCTGGGACGTGTGATAGCACAACATGCAGCCCTTTCTCTATTTCATTTAGCCATTCCTCATTTGGAGAGACCTTCCCTCCTTGCATTTTCTGCAGCCTCTAGACAATGTCTTCACACACCTCCAAAGGAAACAGGAGGATCTTTTGTGCTGGACTTATGTAGGGCAACTTTAGCAGCTTCAATTATTTCTAATAAGCCTGCCCATGCTTTCATCATGAGCTGCAACTCTTTCACCTGGAACCAGGAGAAGTGATGATTGCTAGAAAAACTGAAAAATACTAATTTACCAAAAAGTCTATCCATTTATAGCAGTGAGGTTACATAGCAATGCACAATCCAGGCTATTAAAGTGGTAATAATATATAGAATAAAAAGTTTAGTGGTGGGAGGGGGGCTGCATTTAAAAAAAGTGCAATCACCCATTTCTGTCTCTTTATCCCTAAATCATCATTCCCTATGCCTGGTGATGCACCCTATCCTTATAACATCTCCTATTAATTTACTGATCTCTCTATTTTAACTCATGGGGCTGTATTTGTAAAACGGGGAATCAGACATTTCCTCAATAATTCCCCCGTGAGAATCTTCCAGGTCTATATGTGTTTAGTGGCAGCAATTGATCCCCACCAGGAAATGTTTAAAGGATTATCAGATTCCCTGTTTTATAAACACAGCCTATGGTGTACCTATGTGGATTGGGGACTAAAATGTATGTATGGTCTCCATACCTTGGCGCAGACATTTGTTTCTATATCATTGTTTTTTTTATGAATGTTGTCATAATAAGTACAAAGTGTATACATGAAGCATGCTTATTTTTCTCTTTATACTATTTTATTCTTTTTTTAATATTTACTATTATTCTGTAGTTCTTTACTTTTTTTTTACCTTTCCATAAAAAAACACTAGTAATTATTAGAAGCTTTAACATGTACATTTAAATAATATTATTTTTTTTTTCTGCAGGTTTTATTTTAAATATATATATACCTATCGATATAAAGTCCTTTTTATGGGGTCACTTTCCTGCGTCAATTGTTCCCCTACGGTTTTTTAACACTGATGGGTGAAGACTGCAAGCAGCTATTCCAATACACATTACACAGGTGTGGTCTATTGTTGTAACCTTTAGCAAACTAACAATAAGGAACATTATGAGGTTATTACTTATGTAGTCAGTAAGTGGATGCAGCACAGCACTGAAACTAGTATTATGTTTATGAATGCCAGTTATTTATAATACACAGTACACTGTATACCAAACAAAATGTAATTTAGTTATTTCCACTTTGGACCAGGGAGGTGTTTATTGCAAAAAATGATGGGTGATGTCCCTTTTACAAATAGGATTCTTGCCTGATTGCTGTCCCATCTGTAACATTTCACATGGGGCTTCCCTTGCAGGGGTCATGATTGAATGAACAATGACTTATATCATCCCTGCCCAGTCAATCAAGATGGTCGAAGCAATGTAATGGGAACAGGTGAATATCGACTGGGTTTAATACCACTTTAAATATTAGCTGGAAGGTCCTTGTTCAGGCACTTCCTGTTATGGGGGGGTTGGGGGTGACAGTATTGTGCCCCATCTTCCTGTTGCTCCCCTCATTTTCACCCTGTCACATGTTCTTCCAACAGACAACAAAGAGCACTAGTAAAAAAGCCAGTAAGTAGTGTCAACCATTTAGAAACTGGCATTTATTTATAAAAGGTGTGGTCATGTTAGCTGATCATCATCAGTTTTAAACAGAAAATTTTGAAAAGTATCATTATTTATGCAAATAGAGACACTTTTTTGGTAATCAGCATACTTTCCACCTTAACAAATATGCTCCATAAAGCTCCTGTATCAATGCCCATGTTATATTGGTATGTTATGCCATTGTCACCTGGTCCTAAGCAATATTGTCCAGCTGCAGATAGGAAGTACCTGACAAAGGATGGAGGAGAACACACACACACACATAAATATATGAATTTTTATTTTTATTAACAAAACATTTCACTGTATGTAATGCAAGGCGCTTAAGCAAACTAAATGTCACCCAGTTAGGGATTAATTGTACTATAATATATAGGATTTATTGCACAATTTAGATCAATTAAGTGTCAATACCAGAAAAGTTTAATCAGCTGGGGTAGCCCAAATTATTGATAAATATTAAACTAAAGCTGCTCCATGAATTGTATGAATCTATACAGAACAAAGCCAGTAGAAATGCAGTTATAATGTCTTCTGCCTAGGGGGAAACTGTATTGCTTTCCTGTGGAAGTTGAAACGCCCCTGTGCTATATAACAACTGCATGTTATTAAAAAAGTAGACTTTATTCTAGCCTGCCGCAATTCATCTGCAATATTTCTTCCACCCTTACTAAAACAGTCTTACTGTAATAAACACAATTCTGTTTGCTGCCTAAAACCTTTCTTCTGCATTAAATATGAAACTTAAGAGCTGCAAATGGGGAGCAATGCACAGGGGAATTTGTGCCAACCTTCACTACTTTGCCCATTATCCTGAATTCATACACCAATGTAAGGACTTCAACTTCCAGCCTTTTCTTGAATTTCAGCTAGTTTGAATGGAATATGTGAATGTTGTATAAACAATTCTTGTTATACAACCTACACAGTTCAGCCTGAAGAGAAAGAGTTTGCAGATTGCCAAACTCTCCTGAAAATGCTTTTTGCCACCATCATGCTTATCAGTGGTTGTACTTTTAGAGGCTCACACAAGTATGCAGATTATGAGTTAGTTTCACTCCAAAATTCTAATCCAGCCTTTCTGATCTGGGATGCCCTCTGAAGTAGCCAGTTCCTTGATAAGTGAGCAATGAGGACATTATGTTAGGGGTCACTAGTTTTTTACTGTTTTCATTTATTTTCAGTTATTATTCATGTATTTGTATTATGTACTTTTAAACTGGTATTGTACAGAGCAGAACTGTGTAAAGAATGGTCTGATGTCACATACTAGGTATGCCATTGTTTATTTTATATTTGAATAATTCATCAAATTTTAATCACATGCATGTACCTTTTACTGCAGGTATAATTGCTTTTTGTGGGGTTTCCCCAAGAAATTTAAAAAAAAAAGATGTTCAGAGTTCCTTTGGGGTAAAAGTTTGGAGACTGTTCCAATCTGAATAGCACAGGAGGCGACTTGTATTCTCAGGAGGAAACCAAGGGCACCAGCAATGGCAGACCATGGCTGATCGCTTTGGTTAAATATATATCGGTTTTCATATCATTGAATCTGACATTCACCAAAACATTTTCAATATTAATCACTTCTAATAACAACACATGGACCTGGAAGTTTTCCCACCAGAGATTATCTGATAAAAGTAAACTTTGCTGCTATAAAAATAGACCTCTGTTTGTTTTTCCCCTACAAGTTTTCTTGTAAAAAAAAACAAAAAAACTAGTTTAATAAATATAAAATATCATTTACCTGGATCTTCCCCCCCGTTAACTGCAAGCTCTAATGTAAAATCACAATCCATATTACAGGAATGATTTGATGTACCCTTAGAACAATGCTTAAATTTATCCATTTGTCTTTCAAACTTGAACTCGTGGCATAGCCTGTGTTTTTCATCTTCCTCCTGGATGTCACAGGACAGCATGTAGCTTGTTACTAGACAATTGCAATTTATGAGGTTACAATGTTATGAGATAGAAGGAAAAATAGCACACAAAGGACCAACAATGGAGATCTCCGAGTAAAAATAGCAACACCCTTTATCAGCAGTTGAGAAGTTCGCTGTGTTTCGCTGTCGGGTTTCCAGCAGAGAGATTTACAGTGTACAGTACAGGGAGCAGCATGATATGAGTGAAGTTACTGTAAGACAGCCCTTTTTGGTAGGTAGAACATAAATCATTTCCTAGGAGAGTAGCTCAGAGGCAGTTGGTTCTCAGAGGAATCATCTGTGTACCCAATGCTGAGCACAAAGCTTCCACCAGAGCTGTAATTGGTTGGTTTTACTGTAAGGTAGAAGAGATTCCTTGCTATAAGACAAAATGCTGCAGAACACTTCTGAGGACAATGAGGATGGAATGCTTTGTCAAACTCTGTGTATATTAAAGTTGAACTATAGTTCTACAATAAAATAAATACAAGCAGGTAGGATTTTTTTTGCATAAGGGACAGGTGATGTCCCTTCTACAATAAAACATACTTACCTGCCTGTTTGCAATTTTCATTTTTAATAACACTGCTCAGTGTAGGGATATGCAGGGTATTTCAGAATTCCCCCAGGCTGCCAGGACTGAATACCACCTGCACATGCAGGTGAGTTACATCATCCTAGCCTGCCCAAAAAATATGGCCAAAGATCCAACAATGAGAAGAGGACCAGATAAAGATGACAGCACCCACAATGGGGAAAAGACAGGTGAGTCTGAAAAAAAATGTGTTCAGCCAGTTAATGTTATTTTATTGCAGATGGGACATAGCTTCTCTCTTCTGCAAACATGAACCTGCCTGGTTGCAATTTTATATTAGCAAAGTATAGTTCAGCTTTAAACCCCCCTGGCCTCAGGGCCACAAAGCCACAGAGATTCCAGCACAGCTTACATAATAGTATCACAATCCCATTATCGGTGAGGCTGTGTTTGTTCCAAAAATGAGAAAAACAGTGCCAAGTTCTGTTAATTCCATGGCAGAAGATAAAGGAGATGTGCTGATCACATGTATGCTTGATTAGGCAAAGATCAGTACAGGTAGTCCCTGGGTTACATATGAAATAGGGACTGTAGGTTTGTTCTTAAGTTGAATTTGTATGTAAGTCGTAAAGGGTACATTATTTTAATGAATGCAATTAGGACAGATGTTTGTCTCATCATAATATTAGGCAGCATGGTGTCAGTTACTGTATAAAATCACAAACAAAGCAAAAAAAAAAGAAAAAAAAACCTTATGGAGCCTAGACATTTATTAACTTCTGGAGCAATAAAAAAAATATGTAAAAGAAACAACTGCAAAGTTTGTCCTGGTCATTAAAGAGTTACAAGATGTTGCAGAACAGCAAAAGGTTTCTTCTGCAAGTCATGCAACCCGCCCCTCTTCCCCCAATCAAGCATCTGTCCTGCACAGGAACAGCAGGGAAGCCTGTTCGTATCTAGAATGTCCTTAACTCGGGGACTATCTGTATTTTCCTGTTTGACAGTCGATCATACAGCAGTCTCTGAATGCCTTTCATCAATTCACCATGGCCAATGGAACAACTAATCAGGAACAACCACTGAGATTTCCAAAGGAAGCAAGCACAACAGAGTGCTACTTGCTCATTGTTCCCCCTCTCTGTGTGTACAGAGCTCTTCGTTTGTCTGTCACTGGAAACGATCATGAGAGATAATTTCCAGCGATAGTTATATGGCATTTGGTGTTTACCTGCATGCAGCTATTTACTGTCAGACATTCCATTCAGAGTGTTAACAATAAAATTACCAGCCCCTAATGGTAATCAATTTTGTACTCAAAATCAATCAAACAGACCCTGATGTGTAAAAGATTTGGTTAAATGATTTTATGGAATTAATGTTTAATCCATGAAATGTCTGGCATTAAAATAAAACTGCAGTGAAAGAAATACAGGGACTGGCTTGTTTTTCTGACTGTTGCAGGTATGCAGACTAAGAAAGTCTTTAACTGCATCTTTGTTTTCAGGTCAGAGTGTTAAGCGTTGCATGAAGAAGGATTATTGCTCAAAGAGGGAAATTGCACCCTATGGGATAATTAGAGAGACCCACTTACTGCTAAACTCCAGGATAATATCCTAATACATGGACAAAATACATACACGGTGTGGTTTCCCCTAAAGGACTTGCATTTCTGTCCATCCATTCTTGTGGCTTACAAATCTTTGTGTCATAGCAAAGCTCTCATCTTGCAGGAAAGTTGGACATGATCTCTGCTGCAGTTTCACTTTCATTTACAGGTATCCACCTTCATCCTGTGAATAGACAGTAAAAGGAGAAGCAGCATTCTGATAAGATTAACAACCCAATGCACAGGCTAAATGCATACATAGTGTTGTACCATCTATACCAAAAGATTTACATTTCTGTCCATTCATAGGCTTGTGTGATGGCACAGTTTCCATATAGCAGGGAAGGAGACTTGATTTGTAAAGCATTTTTATTTTCATTTACAGGCATCAACCTCACTCAGTGACTAGACAATATTAGAAGAAGCAGCCCACTGATTCGCCAATCATTCTTCCAGTATGATCCTTTCATTGCAGTAGACTTGTGCTGGTTGTTGATGCTGTTGCAATGCTGTACCTGACAGCCAGGGTGGTGATGTTTCCCTATCATATGATTACTATGAGATCACAGTGATTACATGGAATTGTTTGCAAACAGACCAGCCCTAGTTGCCTGAGTTATCTTTATCATAAATAGGAATTTTGACAGAAGCATTTAGCAGGCTTCTGATCTTGTGTGTTTAAACATACACAAGATAAAATTACATATGCACATGTAAAAGTTTTTTTTTGTCTTAACTGTTGAAGTTAATAATGCAATATTTCACATTTTGGTTTATCAGTTTACAATAAAAAATTCTGAGTAGGGAATTTATTAAACTATTGTACAAAAATAAAGATTAGTATAAAAATAGGAAATCAAGCTTCCAGGTTATCATCTAGTTATCTGATCCATTGAAACGCTGATTCATTTGGACAAGACATCAATGACCCCTGGTAGCAAAAGGGTAAATAAACTCCTTGCCTTTAAAAAGTACAACATATTCAAATTACAAAGTCCTCCTTACACATGGAATGTAGCTGAATAAACTAGATAAAGTACTAGCACTGACCTCAGATAAGGCAATATCACTTTGTTCTTCTTATCATGTTGTTCCATTTGCTTTAAAATGGAACTATAGTTCTGTTATGAAAATCTGTGATCAGACAGGATTTTCATTGCAAAAGGAAGAAGTAATGTCCTTCCTGCAATATATTTTACTTATCTGCCTGTTCGTTTTCTTTTTATTTTTAGTGCTCATCTTACTTAATTCCGGTCTGGCCAAACAAGATGGCCAAAGATCAGAAACCCAAAAGAGAACCGGGGTAATATGGAGATGCCTGGGACAGAATAGGGTGAGTGTATTTCAAGAATTGCAATCAGGCAGGCAAAGTTATTTATTTCACATGGGACATCTCCTGTCGCTTCTGCAATATAGGACCTGCCTGATTGCATTTTTTTAAAAGTAGGGTTTAGTTCCGCTTTTAATAACAGTAAATGATGATCCACACTTGTGCAAAGTCTGTTGTTGTAGAACTGCCTGGAGCTGCCGAGCAAAGGGAGATGGATGGAAGGCAGATATGACCAGGGGGATAAGGCAAGCAGAGAGGAGTAGAATGGAAGGGAGGTTGTGATAGGCCAAAAGTCTGAAAAAAGGGTTAAAAGGAAGAAGAAGAAGGAAGTAAGGGGTATTTTAGAAAGAAGAGGGAGCGAGCTTCCCTCCTGCTCGCCCTTGAGGCAATAGGGAGTTGAAAGTAGATGGCAGTTGGGGTCCTTGGAGAGCATCTGTAAACTGGTGTGGCAGAGGGGAGAACCATCATAGGTGTGGAATCTCCCAAAATGATATGGTTAATTGGGACTACCTTTAAAGGGGTTTAAGAAAGGGCTGTGGGTGGTATATTCATTTTAGAGCCGGTGGGGCTTTGAGGCTGAGAACAGAAGTGATGGTTTGGGCAGCTCCTCCAAATAATATAGCGTGGTGAGCGGTGTCTCTGAGGGCTCGCAACCAGGAAGGGGTAATAGTTTTTGAAAGGGGTACATGTGAAGTAAAAGGTCATCATTATTGTCACAGTAATTAATTATTTGTTGTAAATGTTTAAAGCTTAATATGTGTTAATAAAGCGGCCTTTTGGCCATTTTCCCATGAAAGATGAAGTGCTCTCATGGGATGGGAAAATGGAGGGTGGAGGGGAGTGAGCAGGAAAAGGGTGATGTGTGTATGGGTGAACCTCCTGGCTACCTGAGTCATGCCACTTGTAGTCTCCACACAGGGTTTCATGTGAAAGACTGGTAACAAGTTGCAGATAAATTACAAAGACTGAAAACATCTGTTGAAATTACATTTTTACATTATGCATGTGAAGATTTAGGATTTCAGTGATTGGGGTTGTTTTCTCCTTTGAGTAAAATTATTCAGTACTACAATAGGTCTTTTAGGGTTTTTGTATGGGAGGGCAATGTATAGTCAGGAGGTTATGGAAGCCATAATGAACCAGGAGAGTTCTGGATGAGAAAACAAAGCCACAGGGTAGCCAGGATAAAGAACAGGATGGCATTGTATAGTTTGTATGTGTGTCAAGGAATTAAGTGGAAATATTCCAGTGTATGAATAGCTCCCTGGTGTGTAATTCATCTTATTTCTCCTTATGCAACTTAAGTTGAACATTGCATATAGCAAGTGACATTTTTCATGTTTTAATTCATCAAGGCATAAACTAGATTTCATCAATTAAAACAGGGGCACTTCTCTTCCTGTATATGCAGTAGAAGGTGGGCGATGATATATTACCTCCTTTATCATCTCAAGAGACCTTTATATTTTACATGATGTTTCCCCTTTTATGGGCCTTTTCACCCCCTTATTAAAAGGCCCATGAATAGTAAATGTGTATTTTGATATTTGTATTTGCCACATAAGCACCGCATGCTCAGCTTTGAATATTACAGTTCAAAAAACTAGGCCACACAGAAGCCATAAATCAAACAGAAATTAAAATGCTATAATAATTCATTTAGTTCATATTGGATGTTAACATGCAGTACAACAACACGCACTTACAGCATAGAATACAATTTATAAAAGCAATACATTTTTTTTTATGGAGGTTTTTGTACTCTTCTTTCATTCATTTCTTATCTTTATTATGTCATCTATTTGCTGTTAACTAATTATTTATTACAGATGCTAGCAATAAAGAAACATACTCAATAACCCACATTCATCACTAGCAATTTTTCCAGGAGCAATAACTGGAGAGAGTATGTGAATTTAAAATCCCAAAGGCAACCACAGGTCATAAGGTCTATAAACAGTATACATGCTGAATCTGAAAATGTCAGTTGATTTACTTATGTGCCATGTGAATGAAGAATATCTGACAACAAGGTACTATTTGTCCCTATTATTTGGTAAAAAAAATAAAATAATATATATACAAAATAAAAAATATCAGTTGCAAAATAATATACAGCTGGGTCTTAACTTTATCTATAGTTGACTCCAATTATATTATTATTATTATTATTAATATTAATAAGCTGTATTTAAAAAAACAGCATATTACACAATGCTCTATAATAAATAGTGGTTGCAAATGACAGACAGATACAAACAATGACACAGGAGTAGAAGAGGACCCTGCCCAAGAAAGCTTACAATCTAAGAGATAATATACAGCCTTGATTCTTAAAACTAATCTGGCTACTAGGGATGGGCACATGATCTTAGCATGGTTGATTTCAGCTCGAAAACCCAATTTTTGCCGGGGAAGAAGTTTCAGCAGCGAAAAAGCTACTTTTTGTTATTGATGACTTTACAAATACTTGCAAAGCTCCTGAACCTTGTATTGCCACCAATATTGCTGAAGAGGTCAGGAGGACTGATAGGAACACATTACATGTGTAGGCATTTAAAAATCAAAGTCTACAACGTTTAGTCGCTTAGCATTTGACTTAAAAACCATACTTTAACTCTGATTTACAGAAAAACTACTAAAAAAATGTTTTACTTTTGTTACTGGTTTTAGCAACTATGGTAATAATGCCATGGTCAGGGACTTTGCAAATATATTTGTAAAATGTATTTACCTGAATTTGCTATGCAAACTATGAATTTTCATTTACAAAATTTGTAAATGGCCAGTGTAACCTGATTGTACCTTGTGAGCTTCACACAGTGTGCACTGTTTTGTCCCCAATAGTTTTCATTTTAGTCTCAGGCTGGATGATGTGATCCACCTTCCACCCCTTCTGCTTGGTTTTTAATGGTCTACCAATTTTAATTTATTGAACTACAGTAGTTTCAGTTAATGCAGCCTATGTTAGCTGTGATACCCACAACAGCCTGCATGCAAACCATTCTGTTCATCAACATGCATGGACGTTACCATAAATTTTCCAAAAAAAAGCTGGTGGTTTACATTTGAGCTGTAGGCGTTTGGGAGGTATATGGATGCAGTGCAATGTTATGTGTGCAGGGAATTACATACACTGCGCTTACCGTGCCTGCTGGGAAACAGTGGTAAGGTACACAGTGGGTAGAATTCTTTTTGGCTTGAGGCAATCGGTAAAATATCGCTGCCTAATGTAAGAATATGCTGCTACAAACAAAAAACACATAACACAAGAAGAGGCCATATACCTGACACCACAGATGGTAGGGGTCCTTCTCATCTGCCTAGTGTCCCTGCTCCAGTGTGCCACTTGTGCAATAAGCTGTCAAAGTCTTGCTTCAGCACCAACACCTCTCCTATCCCACATGGTCACTTCAAACAATGTTTCCAAACCCAGAATGAACTAAACACATACATGTTTGCTTATCTCTATGTGATAGTGGAATGTTCTATCCACTAGCCATTTATGGCTACATTTACTGAAATAGGCAAACTAAAGAATATATTGTTTGCAATCAGTCTGAGCAGATAAATGGAAGAGAGAGATTAATAGTAAGAAACATGTAAAATAGTATTGTACAGAATGTACAACTTGCCTAAATACTGAGTATATATGGATTTCCTCATATCAAAACATGACATAGATAAAAAAGTAAGCACATGGTGAAACTTTACTCACCTTAAAATGAACCTGTAGAAAAGGCAATAAACACCCAAGTGTTTACATATTACTACTAAGCACTACAAGAAAATAAAAACAAGCCCTCATTGACCCTTGTAGCTGCGGGTGCTGTGGATCAATTCATCATTAAAGTTCAAAGCAGAAGCACTGAAGTCATTCAAATTGTTCCCTGAGCAGCTATGTTTAGCCCACTTCTCATTCCTAGAGCATATGTTTCTTTATTTATAAGACTGGAGGGCAACTGAGTCACTGCTGGGACAATTGATCCTATGTGTGACCAGAACAACAGTATTTTTGTTAACATAACCTAGATAATTTCAGTTCAATGCACTTCAATTCTGTGCTTCACGGTTCTAGTTTTCTTTTCTTTCTTCATGCAAAATAATTCTCCTTCAGCCTCTGTTTCCTCTTGAATGCTCGCCACAATTTCAGTTTATGCCTGCCATACGTTTTCCTGCTATTCTAATAACCTTCAGTCTGTTCTTCCTCTTTTATAGGTTTCTGAACACCTAAAAGTGGCCTTTTCTTTTGAACATATAAAATAAACGGTTTCCTGTAAGCAGAATTTAAAAAACAGATAATGTTTTGCCCCCAAAAGAATGTTACCGTGAATTCAAATATGCATAATATAATTGCACATCATGGATAATTTATGTGCAAAAAGGAACCTGTGCAGCACCGCTATGCCCACGCTTCCCTCTGTCACTTCTATCTTCTCCCAGTAAACTTTTGGGTTCAGAAACTTTGGTCAACAGCATTGGGGCTGGGTCATGATGACCCAGCTACTAAGCATGCACATGGCACAAAATTTTTTTTTGCACACCATGCTACACTACACATTACACATACATATTGCATGACAGAAGTGACTTACAAAGTTTCTTCTTCCTATAAAAAACCTGCCTGTTACCATTTTGTTTTTAAAAAGACCACTTTAAATAGAGTTATTCTTTAACTATCTTCCCAACACAACATCATCACCCCATCTCTTTCCTCTTTGATGATCCATTCAACCACAAGGCTTGGGTACGTTACATTGTATAAGCTCCAAATCAATTTGTTGCCCTATAGACTGCATCTCATAGTGCTAAACCACTGGTAAAACACTAATGTTGTCACACGAGAGAGGGTCTTATGCTTACCAATACCTGAAAGTGTTCAAAGCGAATAAGGGTGAGTATATGCTGGGAGAGCAAAAGTGAATCTTATATCTTTCTTTGCATTGCCAAATTACCTTGCAGCTATTCTAAAAAGTTCCAAAAATACCTAAAAGGTCACTTCAGTGTAAACTTTATGTATAAAGTCATGTAAAGTGCTCTTTGTGGTTTTAATATATTGCAACACAGTGGCTCAGTGGCTAGCATTCTTGCCTTTACAGTGATAGGGTCCTAGGTTTAAATGTCCACCAGTACATTATCTGCATGGAGTTTTTATGTTTTCCCTATGTTTGTGTTGAAAACATTATAAAAACATGCAGGTTAATTGCAAAAAAAAAAAACATATGACCTGTGTTCGAAACATACAGTATGACTATGGGAGGAACAATTCAAGATAAAAACAACACTGTTCCATGTGGTTGGATGAGGATGTTTTATCTTCAGCCAGCATTAAAAGATTTAGTCTTAATTTCACATACAGTAGGTATGCAAAGATAGGGGTAGGTAAAGCTCCACTATAAAGTAGACATATGCCCTAAGCTGATGACATATCAATTGATAAGGCACTGTGTGTCCTAAACAAACAGCATCTTTTTCCTTCTTTCTTTTTTGCATCTCAATGCTGTTAATGATTTCTAGCATCTTGACAAACACTTGTCTACATGCACATGCTCCAATGTTGCACATCATTGCTCAGAGTAGATTTCCTGATTCTGTCAACAACTGAATATATCTCTACATTGAGTGTTGATGCCTCTTTAGTCTCCATTGTAGGTAAATGTGACAAGGTGACAACACAGGAGAGCAATCAGGAGACAGGGCAGACCTTTGTCACCCGATAACAGGAACACAAACTTACGTGGCTGTATCACCAGGTAATATTTGAATGAAGGCTGTATTTTTTGAGACTATATGAAGTTTGAAATAAGTTTACATTTTAATAAAAAAAAGAGGCAACTGCATTTAATGAAATATAGTTAATTACTTGTGCTTTTCAATAGCAACGGAGCGAGCCAGCATCACACTTGTTACATTATTCTAGATTAAAATTATTCTATAGGCACACATACTACATAGAAAATCAGTAGGAGTGTATTTTCTTATTCCTGCCTCATCAAACATTTAAACTTCCAGTTTGGTGGTTGCCAAAAACCAAAGTCTAAAACATTGGTATTTTATGAATGTATTCTAGAAATGTAAGTTTAATTCCCATGTGTAGGACTAAGGCTGGAGTACGACTGATAGCTACAGATCATACCAGGCATTAGTTCATTGGTTAAGTGGAGAAAAGGCCACATGTCTCCTTATTATTCTCCACTTATGGTGCACAGATAAGTCACTGATGCTTGTCAGTGCCTACTGGGGCCTCTCTCAGCTTTCTCTGTATAGTGGAAATGTCTTTGGAACAAGTGATCCTCTGACAGTCTGATTGTGCACCTTGATGTTAACAATGGAAGTATGTGGGGGAGTAGAGCAAGCTTCAAAAGGGTGGCACAAGATATCAGAGCAGCAACAATATTGTGCTTATGCATGAGAATATTAAGTTATTCTCTAGCCTCATTCCTTTGCAAGTCTTTAGACTAAAAAAATAATAGTAATGCCTGATTTAAACATAGAAAAACGTAAAGGCAATTTAGTTTAGGTCGATAATAGCAAGTATTTCACAGAACATATTTTCAGGAGTTTTCTAAGATATAGGCAGAAATAGTACTTTTGTATGATGGTTCCTTGGTTATTGTGGGAGGATAAGATTAGTGTATTGTTTAATTGGAGCTCAAAAAGATTGAAAGCTCTTTAAGGTTTTTACTTACAGTAGTGTTGAATTCTATTATTTCTTTTTTACAGTAGAAATCCACTGTCATGTAACTCCATATGTTGTTACATTTAGGAGACAGGTAATCGTAGACTGCAGATTGGGCCTACCAGTTGGTCTATTGCCCTCTTTTTTCCCCTGTGTCATGATATTAATATGTGACCTCTGGAAGGCCTCTTCAGGACCCTGTGCGGACCCTTTCATGGACAATCCTGCAGCCAATATGCAGTGTCCAACATCAGCAGGACAAAATATAGCCACTGCAAAAAGGACATAAAATGCTATAGATCATGACCAGGTAATTTGGATCTCCGCCCCCACCCTCCAACAGAAGAACCCCCACACCTTACCTTCTCAACATTTCCCGCACCAATCAGAATTTTTCTTTTCCACTCCCACTTACCCCTGCTTACCAGCCAATACACCGCACCCCCCCCTAAAAATTACAGACACCTTCTTTGGGTTTAAATTGGCTGGCGAGCAGCCGTTTATTATAACAACATAAATAACAATAAATAACCATAGATAACCATAAATATTTGTAATAATAACCATATTCACATAATTTGCATATTATTAATTTAACATAAATTACCATAAATTAACATATATAATAACGTATAACCTTATACTCTTACATATACTTTACATATTAATAACACCTTTATAACCAATAACTTTTTTCCATCAACTTTAACCAAAACCCAATTTACTGTGCAGTCTTGCACTATAACCAAAACACTCCAGTTTACACCTCCAGCTGCAGGTCTAGGAACCAGGTAGAGTCCGTTACCCCAAAATATATTTTACCATACACTGGCCCCTAGGCGCCCACACGCCGCCTCAGGGGCCCCACCATAATACCATTTAAATGGGCACCCTACCCATGGGTTGCCCTTTCCAGTTACCAACCGGACTCATACCCCCTAAACCCCAACCGCCAACCAACCTAACCGTACACCATAAATACATAAAACGAAGGGAGGGTGGGCGGGAATTTCCCTTTCCAGAAAAAACTGTCCCTGCTTCCTGACGGACCTTCTTATTTAACCCTTTCTATTCTCCTCCCCTTAGCATGCGACCAGACCTCAAGCTGGTCCCCACCTCCTCTTCCCCTCTGACTCATCTCTTGTCCCCTGCATGACCCTCCAGCAGGACTGATAACCAAAAAGGGGGGAAGGGTGGGGGCTACCAAAATACCTTAGTCATGCCGTCCTTTGCAAATTCCTGCTACAGGCCTCCCTGGATCCAGCCTGTCACATTGTCCACAATTTTAGGAAAATGAATGGGGCAGGAATTCTAGCAAATATTTATGGGAAGAAGGAAATGATAGTAGGTTTATTGTTTTAACATATGATCAATTTTTATCCAAGACACAACATTATTTAAGAGCAATTGACCCATCATACCCAACTCAAAAGTACAAAATACTTTACCCTTTGAGGGGGAAAAGGTATAGAGGCTGAGCTTGTGTGATTTAATGTTTTTTCCTTTTATATAAATGTTTTAAAAACACCACGACTCAGCTCTAGCTATTCATATTAATTTCATTGACATTTCTTTTGCAGTGATGGCTGCATTCTATGCCCTAGGTTTTATACTCAAGTCAGAGGGTCAAGGTTTCCTGTATTCTCAAGTATTAAATAGGAACTTGGCTTATATTTCAATTGGGTTATGTTTGAGTATATTCAGGACCTTGGCATATAAATGCATTGATTTATATTTAGGTATATTCAGTACTTTCCCTATTGTTAACCTGTCTATAGTGGTAATGAATATAGAAGGTAATTATTAAATCCTCATTCTAAATGAGGATTTATAAATCACCAAGATGTATCCCATTTTCATTAAATTGAAAACAGGTTTTAATAAATAGGAGTTCTCTTTACATTGCATGCTTATTTGAATAAAGTAATAACAGGAAAAAGTTCCTTTTCCATGACATGAAGTAAAAAAATGAATAAGAAAAAGCAAACTATTTATACCAGCTCCCTTTTAAACAACCTAGATCAGCTACACAGACTGAGTCAATTGTTTTCAATTAGCAGTAAGGACTGAAAATGCTGCCCTATGTACATAGATAATCAACTGTTTGTACAGGGTGTATCTGCCTTTTCTACACACTTGTACTAATATCTGCATGCAATATAAAATTCCATATGCATATGATGTGTCTGAATGAGTGATCTTGACTATATTATTATTTCCTAATAATGATCAGTTACAATTGTTACAGTAACTAATTTAGTACAACTGTATATTTAGGCTTTTTTTTTAAATTCTGTAGTACCCCATAGAGTCAAAATTGCATAGTAATAGATAGTACCACTTCCTGGTGAACTTTTAAAAATCCCTGTAGCCCAAAAAATTGGTTTGCCCTTCATTTGGTACAGGAACGATCAAATCATATGTTTACATTGTAGTGACTTACAGCAATCAACCAGAATTTAGTTACTGGAGTAATAAAGTTAATTTCTGCTCCTGTCTAATACAATACTTGCCAGTAAGGGCTTATTTAGACCTAAGGGATATGGTGCAATGTATTAACCATTTATGCACTGATGTTCACATTATATTCACCAGCCCATTCCTTTGTATTCTAAAGCACAGTGCAGAGCATTAAAGCTGCCATGTATAGCTGGATGTTGTGCTGCACTGCACTGTTAAAATACCTTTGGGGTGTCATTGTGTTGTGCATTGTATCAGTGCACATATTTCTGTATGTGTAAATAAGACCTGTATATTTTTATGTTGGTTAAGGTTTACTTTACACAATAAAAAAAAAATATAAGGTCCATTTTTTTAATAGAGGAAATGTTTTTGCTAAATCATTGTAGTGGTCCACTATCAATTACTAGTTAGAAAGTTTTGTTCCCAGTGCTGTTATGATGTAACCCCAAAACTCATGCACCGTGGCCTCTCAATGGACAAGAAGAAAAAAGACCCAAAAAAAGGAGCAGAAGAAGATGGCAGCAGTGGGAGACAGAAGGGCAGTAGGAAGCACTGAGCTCATAACACTGGAGAAGGCAAAACCTTAATGTAAGTGATATTGCTGCCATGTCCGCCCTCCACTCTAGCTGTGACTTAGAATACACTATGCTCTCTATCCAAGCTAAATATGTTCTGATTGTTGGCATTGATATGATGCCATGCATTTTGGATGCAACATTTGATCATTGACGGTATCCATTCTGTTAAACCATTTCGGAAACCTGAGGGCATGACAACAAATGTATTTTTCCATCACACTGAACAAAAGTTGTGTGTTAATATTGATAGAAATTCATATTTCTGAAAGAGTGAGAGCTTATAGATTGTGCCATGTAGTTACCTTGTTATCTGTACATAATTGTGGTGTATGCATGCCTTGCGTAAAGCTGTTAAAGAATTTCGCCTGGCAAACGTGATACTGGAGCAATTATTTAAAAAATCCTCTTATGAGACACATGTACAGCATTATGTTTCACATTTCAAAGTTGATGAAGTGAGGAAAGGGCACATATGTTGTTTGCTGAGAAAACTGCACATTTGATTTAAACATCTGGGTCATGCAGCTGCCTGAGCTACTTGTGTAAAAGTCTGTGCCAATTTTGAACATTAACTGTGTTGAATGTGTGATCTCATGATATTAGCTTCCTCCCTTAGTATCCGCCTGAAAAACTCATATTTGTTAATTTAGCAAAAATGAATTCCATCCAGTAATTACAAGTGATGTAGCTTGAGCTTTCTTATTCCCTGTACAAGATTTTCTACAGACCAACCTCCACTGAAATAAAATTACACAGAAAGCGACATAAGGACTTATGTAATAAAATAGTGCAATAAGCAGTAATTATTACAGCCAATCAGACATTAGACTACTTATAACAGGGACTGAAAGATAATTCCTGATTTGTTGTCACAGGTTTCTAAATGTAGCTTATAAACCTTATATTGGTCCAAAATGATTATGTTGAAGATTATGTGTTTTTTTAAATGTTACTATATTTATTATTAATAGTTGTAACGCAATTTTTATTATTGGTAACAATAATAATGAATGTAATTACCTTGGCAAGATTCCCAAAAATTGGGTAATTGAGACTGACTCACAATTAAAAAATAGGTAAATACTCATTTAAAATAAAGATTTGAACTGTCATGTCTGTCAAAGGACTAATAATATTGTCCAGCCACATTTGTGATACATATATATATTCACATACCAATATCTGGAGCTATGGAATACAATGGTATCGCCTCTGCATTCACTAGTCTATGCCTAAAAAATGAAGAAGTGGTAACATACTGATATTCAACACTAAACTTTCCATGTTGTGCATGTCCACAATTGGAAATGCACAGAAGGAGCAGCCTGAAGCCTCCTGGGATGCGTGACATATGTGTACCGGGAGGATCTGCGCTCCCATTCAGACTTGATCCCCACGGCAGACTCCAGGGGCAATACCAGGGGTCTAGTGCTGCCCACATTGGATTCTTGTCACTGGCAGGGATCATCCACTACCATTACGTCTCCTGTGACAGTAGAGGAAACAAGAGCTGTACACACAGCTCTGTTCAATTCTATGAGGAGGGGAGGGAGGTGGACAAGCAGGAGGCATCCTGCTGTGTCCTCCCCTATGGGAAATGACAGCAATCATCATTGTTTGGTTGTTTAATGATCTGCTCAGAAGATTGCTAAATGACATTGGGGGACCACTGTACACAACAGATTCTTTACCCCAAATAATTATGACGGACACCATTAGGAGACATCTATGACCATCTTGGGGGACATTTATCTAGTGTGCTTAATAGACAATGAGGTTGATTCACTAAATCAGTGTTTCTCAACCTTTTTAACATGGGGGAACCCCTTAAGATAACTTTCAGGTCATCAAGGAACCCCTGCTATATTTTCTATATCCACAACTTAAAGTATATTATTGTGGTGGTAAAGTTGGTAAATGCCTCTTACATTGCTGGCCAGTGGGAAAAAGATTATTGGAGTCAATTAAACTAACCTGAGAATCACAAACTTAGAATCCTTAGCAACCTTTGGAGGAACTCCAGTTGAGAAACACTAAACTAAATACATTTTGGATGTTCACTTAACAAGGTGAATAATTCACTTATTTTCTTATCTTCTTGAAATTATCCTATTTAATTTCACTTTCACTAAAATAAGTAAATATTTACTTTGCAAAGCAAACTATCATTCTTCTTTAGTACATCAATCCTTTAGTACATCAATCCAACTTTTTTCAGATTCCACTGTGTCAGAAAATGTGTGAAAATATTTGCATACTTTTTTTATTTCATGAAATCCAGTGAGAAGGGTTGTAGGATAAAGATGAAAGATGAAACAAAGTGTGCATAATATTAGGGATACTCTATGTGAGACATCTCACATAGAAGAATTACTTAAGGTGGTCAACAGAACATTACCTTACCTTTTTTTTAAAGAATAAAGTTTTATAAAGAAAACACCTTGGTTTTTCTGTCATGTAAAAGACATTCACTGTATAACAACCTAATAAGAGACTGTAGTTATGGATAGCCTTTGCATAGAGCAGAACACTGATTGGTATACTTTATAATGTTTCTCCAACTGGTTCTTCTTATGTCTTCCTGTCTGTCTCTCTGTAGTCCAAAGATATGGGATGATTTTCAGCAGATGTGGGTGGGCATTATAAAAATAATTAGGCTGACAGATTCTCAGTTTGAAAATGTTCCCAATATTCAATAAACTTTGTGAATATTACTTCAATTATCCTATCTTATAAAAGCAGCTGGATAATAAAATGAACAGGAATTTGTTTCAACACGATCAGATAAAATGAGTGAAGATGTTTTATATCCATCCTGACATTCGTCCAAGCAACAGTGCTTTATATTAACACATTGGCCCTGATTTATTAAAGCTCTTCAAGGCCGGAGAAGATACAACTTTCATCAGTAAACCCAGGTGATCCAGCAAACCCAAATGTGATCTGGTCCAAGATTTAAACATTGCTAACAAATAGCAATCGACTTTTATCAAATCTATTCCAGGTTTGCTGGATTACCCAGGTTCACTGATGAAAGTGTATCTTCTCCAGCCTTGGAGAGCTTTAACAAATCAGACCCATATATTAAAGCCCAGGTTAAAGATCAAGTTCCAAAGTAAAAGACCACACAGTGGGTATAGTGCAGAAGAATTCACTTCTGTAGTATACACAAGGTATACCTGTCAAGCTTGGGGAGACAGGGCCACTAGGGGACGCTATGGCTTGCACAGAAGTGGTATGACCTTTGAGAATGGCCAAGGCACAGAGTTTAAGCAGTAACCAGGTCTTTTCCAGAGCCTTTAGTGGTGAGGATGTTGCACTGCTGATTACTGCCAGGTGGCGGTCGTTGGGCACACCAGGGTGGGCAGGAATATACACAGGACCAAATCACTAGACAGAAGAATCGCCAAGGAAGGGCGGGGTCAAGGCAGGCAGCAACCAAGAGAGGTCAGGTCACAAGCCTGGGTTCAAATATTAGGGATCCAGGAAATACATATTGGTGACATAGGGGCCACCAAAGACACAGGGAACACAGGAGACACTGGAAGCAACAGGAGGCACAGGTGACACAGGTATTACCACGGACAGAGAGGAACACTAGAACAGCACAGAGGAATTGGCTGGGAAACAACAGACTGGGCAACAGGAGGTTAATACATAAGCTGGACAGTGAAAGCACTTAATTAACCAACTGGTGTAGAGGAAATGCTCAACAGATCTAGGGGGCTCAGCACTAGTGGAGACACATTGAACTAACGCTGAGTGCAGTGTCTGAGCTGTCTAAATAGCCAAGGAGAATAAGAGGCTATTTCCTGATTGACGGGCGGGATGGGGGAAACAGATAAAACTTGGAACAGCAGGCACGCCCAATGTCAGAACTGCCCACATGCACAGCAGAGAAGCTGAGGAAGAGGTAAGTGTGACAATACTTAAAAATTTTGTGTCTTGGTTACAGCGGTGATGTCTCCTTTAACTTTATTTTACACAATCGTAGTTTTAATGGCAGCAGAAGGCAGGCAGGTATGTTTTTTTCTATGCTAGTTAGTGCATTGGATATGGTATAGCACATTCCAAATGTAACGCACACAAATGAGCCCATAATGTAGCACAGAATATCACTAATTTCCATCATTTAATGGCATGTGACCATTGTTCTGTGCTTCAGAACGGTGAGCCCAGGATAACACAATGATGCATTCCTAAGAGTTGTGTTCTTGAAGGGGGAATCGTTAGATAAATGTAAAAGGTGCAACAAAATCTGCTTTATTTTTTTAATACTGGGGTAATTTAATAATTTATTTGTGAATAGCTGTAGGTTTTTTCCAATAATGTCCATTTTTTTAAATGTAGCCTCCCCTCCCTCTTGCAGATTCACTGAATAGCAGTTAAAGTGGACCTATAACCACAATTTTTACTTCATATAAAAGGGTAGGTTTTTTTCCCTAGACACTTCCCCTTCTGTCTTTACTGCCACAGCAGTAAAGACTGAATAAGAAGCCCACACATATCCCAGGAGGCATTGGGCTGCTCCTTCTGTGCATGCCCGAGATCAGACAGGACAAGGGACTTTCCCTGCATTGAATGCATGCGCAGCGAGATCGGCACACTTTTTTTCTATATTTACAGGAGAAAACGTCACCCAATTTTGAGCCTTCACAATGTAAAATCAGGTGATGTAAGCAGTAGCTGTAAAACGAAGGAAGAAGATGGCAGCACCCAGTGCCTGGACAAAGAAAGGATCCAGAGCAGCACAGAAATAAATAGAAGCCAGGTGTGGAGGGATCAAGCGCACTGCAAGAGTAAAGTTAAGTGTAATTTTTTTAATCAAAGTTGAGCTTTAAATTAAAAAAAAATCATGTTGGAGGAAAAAATCTTACCAACAAGATCCCAAGGTGTGTGCTTTAAATCTCACAAAAGATGCTGCAGCACTGCACAGAATTGTCTTTATAACAAAAAACAAAATTTGTTGTACAGAGATGGTGTTGCCACCAATAAAGTGTAGAAAGCAGAAACTAAGGAAGGAGGTAGTTTAAGGCTGATGGGCTACAACATCATCTAGCCCCATCTGAACAGTCCATGTTCTACCTCTTCTACCTTTTTGTTTAAAATTCTCACTTAATAGCTGCAACATTATCTGTGGGTGTTACATAGAACTGCACCCTTTCCTCTTCTCTATGATTCAGAAAAGAAAGTTGTTGCTGGCTAAACACGATGACTGTGATGTGGACACTATTCCAGCTCAATCCACAGTACCTTCTTTAACAGACGCAGTATAATTGGTATCGATAGTTTATAAAAAACAATCTTTTGCAAAAACAAGTAAGATTTTATTTAGGTGAAGGGAAAAGGTAGTGTTGAGGGACTTAAATGAAGGCACTTTAAGTTTTAAGTTTTTTTAACACAGTCCATTACATAAAAATGTCAAGTTGTTATCCATCTCCATCTCATATCATAGACTCCGCTTGTAATTTCTTAAGATTTCATTATCATTACCCAAAATAAAGATTCTGGTCAGCTGTGAAGACATTTTCTGAAAGCCAATTATCAGCTCCTTAAGTGATAAAATGTTGACACTGAAGTCATGTTGGCTGGCCTTTATTATCAGCTATGCTTTCAATTTTCACTAATTAATCTACCGAACATAGTTTCTGAGAAGATTTAATTGATCCCTGGATATTTTAAATAAAATACCATACGGGATATGGCACTGGTCTGTGAGCTTGGAGTTTTTAATTAAATGAGAATGACTTTTAAAAAAAATAGAAGTTGTCTTAAAGACTTTACAGCTGGATTTTCCTTGGGAACATAGTTATGAGCTGTAATAATGTATATAACACTTGGATTTTGATGTTATGCATTGATAAGTTCTACAAAGTTATTTTAGGGTAAATATTCTTAAATATAATAAATAAAACATCGTTTTTTCCCACAAGACAAACTAAAAACATGCAGTCACGTATCCCTAGCTCTCATAGATCCTTACCTAAATGTAGATCCTTCTGTTTCATTTTCCTATACCATTGTATTTGTTTTTGGCTTGACATAAAGACCAGTCCATTTTTAAAAAGTTTAAATTGCAAAAACACCAACATAATAGTAAAATACCCCTAAAGTTTTATTTCATAATAAGAAAGGTGTTATTATAAAAAAAGATATTTAATACTTAACTTACTTAATACACCAGCAGGAAGTCAGTCTAGCTTAACACTACAGCAGGCACAGGTTGCTGGGAGCAGAGTGGCTCTAATGCCGCAGCAGCCAATGGCAGGACTGAGATTGGGAACTACTCTGCTCATTAGCCTCAGCAAAACTCCAAATTCCTATCAGCTGCACACAATTCCAGATGAGGGGATGCCGAGAGACTATTTTCAGCCAAAGGAAGACCAGGGATGCCACAGACTGCAGAGCAGAGGCTTGACAGGGATATTTCCTTCCTTCCTTTATTACATAAGCCTTTCATTTACGTTAAAGTTGTTTAAATTGAAGCGATCATTTCAAATATTGAGATACATTATTTCAAAATAATTTCCATGATAGCACAAATAATTTCTTTTGTAGGACATTGGCATGTTCTGAATGTTCTCCATTGGTAGAAAGTACACTTGTGAACGTTTTCGCAATTTTAAAAGGTTAAGGCCTCTATTGAAGTAAAGTGATTTTTTAAAGAAAAACTTTAGCATAATACAAAACCTTCCAGTTGACCTCACTGTATTGGAAGAAAAAATGTTTTCTAAGCATCGGAATCAGGAGTTATCCTCATTGGGTACAGCCTACTGCTCATGTGCTGCCAGAGCAATGTTCTCAGCATGGAACAAATCCTGGAATTTGTAGCTAAATTTATAGATTGAGCTTATTCTTATTTGCTTATGGAATATGAAGGTCTGGGATTTATTAATGACGTGGAGTGTGGGCACATAATACAAACAGGAAAGAGGTAGGCAGTTAAAGCAAAGATGGAAGCAGCATCCTGGTCATAAAGGGTCTAGTGTACAGTTGTGTAAGTAGATAACATATGTAAATACATTTTATTATTTGTAATAAGTGTAATAAGTAATTTATTATTTGTAATAAGTAATTTGTAAGTAATGTTGATTGTCTTGATTCTAACAGGAATTTTTTTCCTTGGCTATCATTATGCTTAAAAAGAATTTCACCAACAGTAAACCAGAAAAAAAAAAAAAACTTGTCACAGGTTTAAAATCTTGTCAACTCTTTTTAACTGGTTTCATTTTTTATTGCTTTCTGTATGTCTGTTAAGTTTCCCCTTACTTTTTGTGTTCTGTGGGTTTAGGAATCAAGATTTAGGCAAATCTGGTAGGTTAAAGATTTTTTAGGGAACAAACAAAACCCTTCTCATTTTTATTCTCTAGTTTATTCTGCTAATATTTGCCTTCTATGGTTCCTTTCCCCACTCCCACACTCTCCCACATTTTATTCACTTAGTCCCATAAGTAAATGTAACTGTATAAGTATAGGTATAAGGTTCTGTGTTGATGGGCTTTGGGCTTGCATTGACAGCAGAAGTTTTACATCAGTTTAAGAGTCTTTGTTTAGAATCTAATAACAGGTGTGTTTGACTTGCAGTTGACTTCCTTCTAACATACTTTAACTCTGTAAAAGGGAACTAAACGCACCTGACACTAAATTCGGAAGTATTTAATGTCAGTATAATTTCATTGATACAAACCTAAGAGCTATAAACACAAGTCCTAACAATAGTAAAATCTACATTGCTGCAAACTCTGCGTTTTTTTTTTTCTACCAGCAGCTACAACTAGATATCACAAGTTTGATATTATATTGTATATTTTAATTTGGTATGAATATGACCATGCCAGGGGAAAATAGTAATACTTGTTATATTAGCTATTGGATCTGAGATAAAGAGTGGACAAAGAGTGGACTGGACAACATAAGAGCCATTCATTTTAATGACTGATCCATGCTTGCTGCATGCTGTGTTTCAATGAATACATTATATAAACATCTGACCACATCAAAATCAACGGCTTGGAACGTTATCCACAGTTCTGTCTTATCCTCTCTGGAACCGTACAAGCTTATAAATTACATTCGTATATCCTTTCTCAGATATTAGTTAAAATTGTTTATTCATCTAAATGGATGAACTTTCTGGTGTTTCACGTGGTCTTCGGACCTCAGCACTAGATCTTAATGAACCAGCGTCTGCAGGTTTGTCAGTAGGAGGCAATGAAGTGAGCTGTACTGTACTGCTCACCCTTATTTAATGTACAACGTTACGTAATATGTTGGCGCTATTTAAATCTTGTTTACTATTAATAATAATAATAATAATAATAATAAAAATACCTTATGGCCCCATTCATTCTCTATGGGGCTGCCACAGGTAGACACTATTTGTAGCCAATCCCCAGGCAGCGGTTTTCCATAATGAGGAAATGGTAACCACACCACAACATTATTGCCTGTCTGAACATAGCCTAAGCATTAACAAACAGTTAACAATTTAAAAACAACTACTTTAGTAGGGTTATCAGCCACTGCAAGCTTCTGAAAAAGCATGTTACCTATCCCGGATGCCCAGCAGATAGCAGTGGACATCCATGAGCTGTAAGACCCACAGTACTTTTACTGCTTGTCTTAAAATGCATTTTAAGTGCCGGGGCAACATATAAAAGCTATCACTTACCTAGAAAATATTCTGTGTGCCTCTCTGATCCTCATTACAGTTTGTTACTAAAGCTTACCTTGCTCACAATGAGCCTCAACCATTGCTTTTTCAACACGTTCTCATCTAATGGTAGGGTCTATTAGCTAATAAGAATCATTCATTTTAACAAACATTACATTTCAAATAATTTGCAAAAATATCAAATAGATATCACTATCAATATCAAATATAAATATATATGGTAAGTTGAAAAACTACCATCAGTTTTGATTTTTTTTTTTTTAAAAAAGTGAAGCACATCTTTCCATTTGCACATCTTTCTATAAATATAAGAAAGTTTGAGTTATTAAAACATATTTATTACACACAGGTCCGTGCCAGTTGCACCTAGCTTGTTGAATACGGTTATAATTTTGTTCACGTGTATGCCTCACACTGAAAAAAAAAAACTTTTTTTTAATTAATATTTGGCGTTATCTCCCCATTTTTCTCAAGGGAACATCCTTTTATTTATGAAAATGACTTCAAAAACTGACAAATAATAATAGCGCATAATGTTTTAGAAAATAGAAGCAACAGTAATAATGAGGCAGCTTTATGGATGGGTTCTTAATGAACAGTGAAAGCTGTGTTCTTTTCATATTTCTAGCAGATGTCAGACATCTACACGTCTGATTGGGGACAGGTTCTCCTAATGCTGAAACATAATTTGAAGCCTTGAAACTAAGAAGCAGAACAAAGGAGAGATTTCATTTTTACTGATGTAGCAACAGTACCATCTAGTGTATTTTTGTATTATTACACCTATACACGCATACATATATATATATATATATATATATACATAAGTAAGCAAATGCAAATTATATGCAGATTGGGTATTATGTTATCCCACTACATTCTTAAATAAAAAACAGAATAGATCCACATAGCAACATAGTAGTTTCAGCAGTCTACAAGCAGTTTAAGCTGTGTTAAAAACAATTAACTTCTTGCATATTGTCTACAGTCCTAACTTATGGGACCTGATTTATTAAAGCTTTCCAAGGCTGGAGAGGATACACTTTCATCAGGTGAAGTTGGGTGATCCAGGAAACCTGGAATAGATTTCTTCAAAGTAATTTTCTATTTTCTAGCAAATGTTTCCTATCCTGGACCAGATGCATTCCAGGTTTGCTGGATCACCCAGCGTCACTGATGAAAATGTATCCTCTCCAGCCTTGGAAAGCTTTAATAAATCAGGCCCATGGTCTCACTTATTATTGCTGGCATGCATTTAATTAAATATTTTCTTGCAGATTTATAAAACAAAGCTTTTGGGGCTCAACTTAAAGAAGCCAATAAAGCCTTTCAAATATTGTAACTAGCAGTAATTAGTTGATCAAAAATGACAAAATATAATATGCACAGTTATGAAAATGGATCTGCAATCAAGGAGAGAAGAAATTTGGTGGGGCTGATGATCCCACTGATTCTTATGAAATATTGTTATCTGTGTAATCTACTGTTAACTTAAAGATGAGTCTTAAAAGTGGCCTAGAAAGGCCTATATTTAACAGAAACACAGACATGACAGTTACTGTGTGTTTTTCATTGCATCTTAAGAGACACCTTTGTCTCAAACTCATTGGGCCTGATTTATTACAGCTACTCCAAGGCTGGAGAGGATACACTTTCATCAGTGAAACTGGATGATCCAGCAAACCTGGAATAAATCTGGTCCAGGATTCAAAACATTTGCTAACAAAAGAAATCTATTTCAGATTTGCTGGATCACCCAGGTTCACTGATGAAAGTGTATCTTCTCCAGCCTTGGGGAGCTTTAATAAATCAAGCCTATTGCATGAATGAATATGTGGGGATTGATACAGAAAAGGAACATGTAAGGGTACATATCTTAAATGTTTAAATCGATTGTACCAAGGCACTGTGCAACAAACAATGATTAATATTTAGTCATGTGTATCAGCAGAAACATTTGTACATGTTGCAGGGAATGATACAAGTTAATATTGCAGGGTTTCTCTTAAACCATCGTGTTAACAGGTGTTTTGGATATAAAAATCAATACTCAACCAGTTCTCCTACTCAAGACGGTTGTCTAAAGTGACACAGTAGGGTTAATTTACATGCTAATTTTGAAAAGTAAATTTTTACTTTGCATGGGTATTTTCACTTAGCTTGATAAATCTAGTGAAAATTCATTTTGCAAAGAAAACCCATTAACAAGAATTAAATGACTGAAGTCAACACTAAAGAAATAAGATAAGTAACCAGTCTACAGGGTTTTGCATTTAAATCAACTCTATGTATCTTATTTGGATTTATATACTCATTTTGTTTTGAGTCATGCGGATTCATAAATATTGGATATCTATAGTTCTTTCTGGATCCACCAGAATACCCAATCCATTTGTTAGGTCCTTTAGACATAAGACATCATCATGGACATCATTAGACCTGGTCAAAATGTCCTTGGGGCCAGTAGTGTCGATCATAATTACTTTATATTGCTACCTAATTGTGAGTAAAAGCTTGAATGTCCACAGCATATTCAAATGATAAAATAATAAAACTTATTTGTGAACTTTGTATGAATAAAAAAATCTTTACTGTAAGCACAATTTTCTAAGCTGTAAGAAGCCATCTGTAACTGGATTCTAGAGTGGATTGTTTGTTGTGACATACTTTTACTGTGAAAGCAGCTGCAGATATTTTACTACTATTTAGGAACTCCTATATTTGTAATGTCTGCATTAAGCTAGTTATGGTGGTGTAGGCAGCAAGCAAATTCTGTGGAATAAAGGGGTGCTTGGGCTGCAACAACTAAGGATAGGTCATATTTTATGTTTTCAAATAGGCCAAAGCATGTACAAGAAGTAGTGGATTTGCTGACAAAGCCCTCCTTATTTTTTTCTAAAGGTTAAGATTCAGAGTAGGCTGCTGTCTGCATTTGCTGCCAGGGCCAAGTTTCTCACAAAGGCCACCTAGGCCATAGCTTGGGCTGCCATGTCCATTAGGGACATCATTACACCATCTATGTGTAGAACTAGAACCTGCTACTGCTGGCTGACCAGCTCTGTAATAACAGGAAACACAAAGTGAAAGTGATTATACAAATGTCACATACAGTACAGAGATCTGTGCCGGGAGACATTCTTCCTGAAGTTATCGCTCTTCTCTCTCCCCTCTCCTTCTCTCCTCACTCCTTCTCCCTCCCATTCCCCTTCTCTATTTCTTCTCTCTCCCTCTATCATTCTGGCCCTCTCCCTCCCTCTATCCCTGTCTTCTCTCCCTTCTCCGCCTCTCTCTTGCCCGGTCTCTCTTCTACCCCTTTTTCCCTTCCTCCTTTGTCTGCTTTCTCTTCTGTCTCCCTCTTCTGCCTATTTCTGATGTTCCCTCTTTCCTCTTTTCCTCTTCTTCTTCCCCTCTCCCATCTTCCTTTCCTCTGTTTTCAACTTTTCTTTCTCTCTGCTCTCACTTCCTGTCTGCCTTCCTACCTTCCTCTTTATGCTCCTGCTTTGTCTTAGTTCTCTCTCCCTATTTCTTTCCACTCTCTCCTTTCTCCTCTTCTCTCTCCCCTCTACCCCCCCACATTGCTTCTCCTCTTCTTTTTCCCCTTTGCCTCCCCCATTCCTTCTCTTCCTCTCTCTCCTTTTTCACCTGGAATAGTTTTCATGGTGCATTTTGTGTGTCAGTATCAAAAGCTTTTACCGGTTTGGGGGCAGAGGGATCTGTGCAAGCTCATTGGGCTAGGGTCCAAAATGTATAAAACCGTCCCTGGTTGTTGCTATTGCTGCCTCTACCTTCTCCTCTTCTTCATATGATGCCATTGCCCCACATACTGGTTATGACCAGAACTGCACTGGCTTGGTGCAGGAGGATGATCTTAGACAGACTGGCGGTCTGAATATTAAGTATTTTTAATGTCAAAGCACTTTTGGTACTGAAAATTAACCCCGAGCCACACTCTGGAACACCGCCAGAATAAAAGATTGCTCCTGCCACTATTAAGGGAGGAGGAAAGATCTGATGAAGAGACAGAATGACAGCGATAGAGGATTTTGTTCAGGTAGGAGGACTGTAGAGGATTGCCTAATAGCATTGTACATGAGGCCAGGGGCAGCACATAACTAGCACTCCGCTTTCCTTACTCCCTGCCCCCCGACACACACAAACAAATTATTCTGCAGCATTCCAGCACAACATCTCCAGTAGCCTAATGTCCAATGCAGTAGACTGTCCCCCTGTAGTAGACTGGCAGCTCAGTAAAACTACTGGCTGACTGTTTTCCATTTTGGCTCATAGAAGCAGCCTTCTTCTAAAAATGTATGACCTATGCTACAACACATTGGTATGTACCAAGCTGCCTACCATTCTTGCCACTAGCATAATGTTTCACTTGCCACCCATTCCCAGATAACAGTCTGGTTTGACTATAATGGAAACTCCTACTGTTTTAAATATAATGAACTAATTAATACAAAAATATAACAACTCTTACAGCTTTAAGGTTAACCAGAAAGGTTAAATATCTTTAGGGTTTTTCAGTAAAAAAGCAAATGTTTTTGTGGCTTGTTTTGTCTTGTAGCTCCTCAAGGTAAAATACAAAGTGAATTTCAAATACATTTCCAAGCCAAACATTGTAATATTTTTGCTATATTAAGGTTCATAAAATAGGTAACTGATTTCCTATAGTAGGTAAGCAAGTTAAACCTTGCCATCCTTCTTTTTATTCACATTGGAATATTTTATAGCGGTATATGTTATAGCTATATAAGCTGAAAGTCTGCAGTTCAACTGCATCTGAGATGTTTCATTTAAAATTAATTGTGGTAATGTACAGAACCAAAATTAAAAATAAAGTTGTCTCTGTCCAAATATTAACTGTATGTAGCCTCAACAGGCTGCAACATAACAAAATTAAAAAAAAAGTGAAGGTGTCTTAATACTTTGTGAAGCCACTGTGTATATAAAATAGAGCCATAGTTTTAAAAAGAGGCAGTAGCTTCTTTGACCCAGGCCCACGAAAAGAATGCTTTCCAAGTTTTACAATAATAACTGAGTCAACATACTTGGGAATTTAAACCAGCGTCAGGTTTTTGGTATTTTAGAAAACCTAGGCTGTAGTAAAATCTGTACCTCCTACAGTAGGAAATATATGAACAGATAATGAAAAGTGCAATTTCAGTGTGCAGACTACAGTTATCCATGGAAATTAATTATAAATATTTTTTTTTCCTTTACTAACCAAAAGTTTCTCATTATGGATTCTTGCTGTGGATTTTTTTAAGTGTAACGTGACTTCCATATTCTTACATCTAATTAGCCACATAAAGAGGATTTTGCTTTAATTCTGACAGATAGACTACTGTTCAGAGAGAATAGTAAAGCTTAAGACAAGCTTGTTCTGTGGCAGTAGTAAACAAAAACTTCAATCTTTATGTAACACCTTTTTATTGTAGCAAAGTTACTTGAAGGGATTAGAGGTTACATTTTGTATGTTTTGGATAGTTCTGGAACTTGCTTCACCACAGGGAGGGATGGTTAGCTATATGTCGCTGCACATGAGGTGTTTAGATAACACTACCCTGATGCTCCATATTTGTAGCCTACTTAATATTTTGGCACCTTTTTAGGCAGGTACCCTAATATGTGTTTAAATATCGAAAGAACTTGGTAAGCAAGGAGAATTGAGGGGCCTTTTTAGCTGACATAGTGAGAGGGCAGGTGACCTGGAAGGCTTCTGGGGTGTGGCTAGGCCAGGGCCTCTGCTACCCTCTCCCTTTTTTCAATAAATCCCTTAAAATGAAGACCTCTCAGCCTCTAAGAGCTTCTGTCATCACCTTACTAGGAAGAACCTGAGTACAAACTGCCCCCCTTTTAGGGAGCGTTACATGCATATAAAAAATATGACTACCTACTTGTACATGTACAGTATAACTACATACAGTTTTTAGAAGCAAAGTTTTTAAATATTATTTAAATTATTATTTAATATTATTTAAATATTATTAGATTGATCACATCAGGCTGGATTTATTAGGGTTCTTCAAGAATGGAGAAGATAGACTACCATGGGAAAACCTGCTTGATCCAGGCAGATGGACTTCGCAAAAATCATTTGTCATTAATTGACAAATTTTCAATCTTGGACAAAATTTATTCCAAGTTTTCTTGATCATCCAGGTTCTCTAATGATAGTCTATCATCTCAAGTTCTTAATAAGTCAGGCCCATTGTGTGTTTGCCAGGACACAAAAGAATGCCTTTCTTAATTTACCCTATTACCACTAATATTAACCTCCTTAGCGGTAACCCTGAGTGTGACTCGGGGTAGAAAAAAGTTGCTGAAAGCGGTAACTCTGAGTCACATTTAGGGTAGGTAAACCTATGGGAAGGAATAGTAAATACAGCCTTACCTGATCCGCTGGCGTGCTGCGTTGTCCATCGCCACAATCCCTGTCTTTTATCCTTCTTCCCCTGGCACCTTCTGCACACGATGAGTCACTGGGGGAGTTCCCGGTGACGTCGGTGCGTGTGTACGTTGCCGGCAGGGCGGGAAATTCACAATCCATTTGTATTGCATTTAATACAAAATAACTGTATTGAATGCAATACATTGGATTTATATGTGTAAAAGAAGTACATTATTTTTAAGAACATTTATTTTACAGTATATTTAAAAGTATGAATATAATCTATATATATATATATATATATATATATATATATATATATATTTTAAATGTATTATTTTTACATGATTTTGTGTTTCAAACTTTATTATACTCATACTATTATTTTACACTGTAAAATAAATTTAAATGAAAAACAATGTACCGCTTTTAGACATATAAACCCGAAGAGAGAAATGTACCGCTAAGGAGGGTAAATAGTTTCATAATTGTGTATAGGACCTGTAACCTCTTGTATAGGGAATATATAGTGCTATCATGGTCAGATCCTTAAATAAAAGTTAAAGGATTGGTTTTATTTGTTAGATAAATATTTATTGTTGTATATTAATATCATGTACTTTTATAGCAAGACACCAGGTAGAGGTTTAGGGTTAAAATGGTCTGAAAAAGGAAATTGTGCAGTGAGTAGCAGTTTTCTGGGCAAAAATGCCATGTTGATACCAGAGGTCAGTGGCAAATGGCCACACTGGCTTAAGCTGATAGACACCAAGGGACAAGCAGAGAGCATCTCTGAACACAGAAAACATAATGCATAGTAGGGTCAGCATTTGACATTACCATCAGGAAAAAAAAGAACCATCCTGCCTTATATTAACGGTTCTGCTGCTGGTGGAGTTATGATGTGGGGGACATTGGCACACTTTGGGCTCCTTAGTGCCAAAGGATCATAATTCAAATGCCATAGCCTACCTGTCACGGTAGCTGCAAGGCAGGATAGTGGACCCTCTGTGTCACCAGCTCAGTGGGTAGATACGTGCACAGGGCCTAGAGTCTAAGCAGCTGCCTGGTCTTCACCAGAGCCTCTAGAGGTGGGGGTGTTGCGCTGCGGGCAACTGCCAGGTTGCGGCCCCCCATGCACGCAGAGGCAGGTGACTGCTAACAAGCAGGAACCAAAAACGTAGTGCCAGAGGGAAATCCAAAAGAGTGGTCAACGAGCCAAAGGTCAGGGAGGGCAGCAAACAAGGGTTGTCAGGAAACAGGTAATAGGTCAGGACAAGCAGCAAACAGGAGTTGTCAGGAAACAAGCTGAGGTCGGTACACAAGGAATCTGGAACAGAAGAAACAAAAAAACAGGAACCTGGAAGCAGAGCCAAATTAACTCCTTGTTCAGGCAACTTCCTGTTGCCAGGTCACTTCAATCTCGTACTATTCTTCCGAGGCAGCAGAAACGGGACCAGGAGGTTTACTCTTCTTGGAAAATCTGTTAAAAATAACTGGCTTGAGATGTGATACATGAAAAGAATTGTGAATCTTTAAAGATGGAGGTAGTTTGAACTTGTAAGTGACTGGATTAATTTGTGACAGTACAGAAAAAGGGCCAATGAAGCGAGGAGCAAGCTTGGGAGATGGCATTCAAAGGTGAATATACTTGGAGGAGAGCCATACTTTGTCACCTGGAAAAAACTGAGGAGCAGGAGTTTTCTTCTTATCAGCTCATTTCTTGTAGCGTACAGACGACCGTTGCAAACTTTCTTGGACCTTCCTCCAAACTTGATGAATGCTGTCAATGGTAGCAGCTGCAGCAGGTACGTCAGAAGAGGATGGGACTGGAGAAGGGAGCCTGGGGTGATGACAATGAAAAGGGGCTCTTACCCGTGGATTCGTTGGAGCGGTTGTTGTGGGCCAATTAAGCCCAAGGCAGGAGGTCAGACCAGTTGTCTTGCTGGGAGCTGACGTAAATGCAGAGATACTGCGCTAGTGACTGCTTTACTCGCTCTGTTTGCCCATTAGACTGAGGATGGTAGGCAGATGAAAAGTCTAATTTGATGTCCAATAGT
This sequence comes from Pyxicephalus adspersus, assembly GCF_032062135.1. Taxonomy (NCBI): domain Eukaryota; kingdom Metazoa; phylum Chordata; class Amphibia; order Anura; family Pyxicephalidae; genus Pyxicephalus; species Pyxicephalus adspersus. Next base: position 110,488,589 of record NC_092862.1, read on the forward strand.
TGACAGATAGCTCTCCAGAAGCAGGATGTGAATTGGACCCCCCGATCCGACACAATGTGAGATGGGAATCCATGCAGACTAATGACTAAGGAAGATCTTTTCCAAGATGGTAGTTGAGGGAAGACCAGGTAGAGGGAAAAAATGGGCCATTTTAGAGAACCTATCCACCACTACCCAAATTGTGTTAAACCCATTAGAGGATGGAAGATCTGTTATAAAGTCCATAGAGATTTGAGTCCAGGGTTGCCCAGGAATTGGGAGTGGCTGTAAAGGACAGGCAGGGGATCTGCGTGGCACCTTGTGCTGGGCACACACAGTGCAAACAGCAACAAAGTCACTCACATCTTGTCTCAGATTTGCCCAACAGCATTTGCGGCTGATTAGCTTTTGGTTTGGTTTGGTTTTGCCCATGGTGACCAGCACACCTAGAGGCATGTCCCAATTGAAGGATCAAAGGGCGCTGGCCATTTTTAACAAACGACTTCCCAGGAAGGATCTGGTCTAGCTGGACTGGGGCAATGGACACAATTTCGGCCAGGGCAATGATAAAGGTTGGTTCTGGTTCTGGATCCTCCTTTTCAAAGGAACGGGACAGGGCATCCGCTTTAACATTTTTGGACCCTGAGCTGTAGGTGAGCACAAAATCAAATCTGGAGAAGAAGAGCACTCAACAGGCTTGGCGAGGTTTCAAGTGTTGAGCAGTCTGTAAATACTGCAGATTCTTGTGATCTGTGTAAATGGTCACTGGATGCCAAGCTCCCTCTGGCAAGTGGCGCAAATCCTCTAGGTCAAGCTTGACTGCGAGTAACTCACGGTCCAAAATGGTGTAGTTTTACTCTGCGGGAGAGAACTTCTTCGAGAAGAAACCGCAGAATCTCAGCTTGCCTGAAGCACTCTTCTGAGATAGGACTGCACCAACTCCGACAGAAGAAGCATCCACTTTTAGGAAGAAGGGCTGAGAGGTGTCTGGGCGCACCAAAACAGGAGATGACGCAAAGGCCTTCTTCAGGGATTGAAAGGCCTGGAGTGCTTCCAGGGACCAGATCTTACAATTGCTCCTCTTCTTGGTCAAATAAGTAATTAGGGCAATTAATGTAGAATAGTTTTTAATGAATTGACGATAATAAATTGCAAAGCCAAGAAATCTCTGAATTAGTTTTAGCCCTAATGGTTGTGGCCACTAAAGCACAGCCGAAAGTTTATCGGGATCCATACGTAAACCTTCTGCAGAGACAATGTAGCCTAAAAATGGGACCTCAGAGAACTCAAACTGGCATTTCTCCATCCTGGAATAGAGCCACTGCAGGACTGTTCTGACATGGTCACAGTGAGTAGGCAGATCCCTAGAGTAGACTAGGATGTTATCCAGATAAACGACCACGCAGATATAGAGGAGATCACAGAAAATTACCAAATATTCATCATGACCATTCCGAGTGTTGAAGGCAGTTTTCCACTCGTCCCCTTCATGAATGCAGATCAGATTGTAGGCATCACGCTAGTCCAACTTCGTGAACACAGTTGCCCCTTGAAGTCGATAAAAGAGCTTAGAAATAGGGGGCAGCGGATACTTGTTCTTGATGGTCATCTTATTTAAACCTCTGTAATCAATGCAGGGACGTAGGGAACCATGCTTCTTTTGCACAAAGAAGAACTCAGCCCCTGCTGTGGATGACGATTTGCGAATAATCCAGAATGTATTCTGACATGGCAACCGTCTCAGGGATGGAAAGAGGATACACTTTACCCCAAGGAGGAGAAGAGCCAGGGACCAGATCAATGGCGCAATTGTAAGAACAGTGCGGTGGTAGCGTCTAAGTCTGTTTTTTGCTAAAAACATCAGCAACCCCTTGGCAAGTCAGGCAGAGGGCAAGCAGCACACTCCTGAAAGCAGGTGGCACTCCAAGAAAGTATGTCTATTAAACTCCATTCAATAACCGGAGCATGTTTGCGGAGCCAGGGCAACCTGAGTAGGACAGGATGAACTGCTCTGGGGATGACCAGAAAGGAAACGGTTTCAGTGTGTAATGCCCCAAGCTTCATAGTAAGTGGCACAGTGGCATGTTGAATACTGCCAGGCAGGAATGTCCAATTCACCATGGGGAACACTGAAGGGTTTGATAGGGGAACCACCGGACTACTGTATTGTTGTTGGTTTATAAAGTTTCTGGCTGCGCCGGAGTCCAGGAAGGCCTGGAACCAGAAACAGTGACCCATGCATGAGATTTGTACTGGAAACGTAATCATGGCAGGAGAAGAGGAAATAGGTTTGCCTAGGGGACCCTCTCCCAATCTCCCTAGGCACTGGCCTTTGGGGCCTTCTGTGGGCAGTTTGACTTGAAGTGGTCCTCCCCGGCGCAAAACATGCAGAGATTCTGGTCCCTGCAGCGAATACAGAGGGATACCAGGTCATCGAGTGTAGACAGAAGGTCTCATACAGCATGTTAATCTTTGATATGGCTTGAGAGGCCCTGCCAGAACACTGCCACAAAAGCGTCATTGTTCCAATTCAACTCTGTTGCCAGTGTTCGAAATTTTACTGCATACTGGCCAACAGAGAGGTAGGCCTGATGTAGGCGCAGGATTTCTGAGGCTCGGCCAGGTTTATCGAATACCTTTCAAAAGTCCTGCAGGAAGGTGTTGAAGTAATTTAGAACAGAATCCCCCTTCTCCAAAGGGGCCGATGCCCATGCCAGGGCCTCCCCTGTCAGGAGGGAAATGAACTCAAACTGAATTGGACATTGGGTAATAAATCCCCGACAGAGCTTGGGGTCACCGGAGTAGCGAGGAGGAGTGGGGGTCCGTAGCGTGGAGTAGGGTGGCATGGAGGTTGGGACTGTAAGCGAACCTGGAATCATTGGAGCAGAAGCTGGAACTGTAGAAGCTAAGATAGGGGACCGGTAATGGCCGACTGGAGTGTGTTAAGGCGTTCTTCATACCTTTGAATAAAGTCCACCAGCTTTTTTTGCAATGACTCCTGCTGCTGTATGCTGCTGAGTCTAAGCAGCTGCCCGGTCTTCATTAGAGCCTCTAGAGGTGAGGGTGTTGCGCTGCGGGCAACTGCCAGGTTGCGGCCCCCGTGCACGCAGAGGCAGGTGACTGCTAACAAGCAGGAACCAAAAACCTAGTGCCAGATGGATATCCAAAAGAGTAGTCAAATGGGCCAAAGGTCAGGGTGGGCAGCAAACAAGGGTTGTCAGGAAACAGGCAAAAGGTCAGAACAGGCAGCAAACAGGAGTTGTCAGGAAACAAGCTGAGGTCGGTACACTAGAAATCTGGAATAGGAGAAACAAGCAACAGGAACCTGGAACCAGAGCCAAATTAACTCCTTGTTCAGGCAACTTCCTGTTGCCAGGTCACTTCCTTAAGAAGTGAATGTCAGGTGATTGGTGTGGATCAAGTGAGCCGCAGACATCAATTCCACCAGCAGAGGGTGTGCTGTTGCTGAGATAATCTCAGGTGTTATTTAGATGTTTGCCAGCAGAGGGAGTGCGTCTGCGGAGTACCCTGGTTTTCTGAGGTAAGGGAGCAGCTGACAGAGAATCACCGGACCTGGAACAGGAAGTATGCAGAGTGTTGGATCCAGAGACAGATGGTGCTGGCAGCAGGGAGCTGCAAGGAGGGTGAGCAAGAAGGAAGCACAGATCCCCTGGACCTGCAGGGATCTGTGACAGTACCTTAACATAGGTGCTGACTATGTCCATCTCTTTATGTGAAGTACAACAGTGTACCCATCTTGCACTATATCACAAAGCTCAAATCCTTACAAACTAGTTTCTTGAAGACGTCAGAGTTCCCTATAGTAAAATGACCTCCACAGTCACCAGATCTCAATCAAAAAGAGCACCTTTGGGATGGGGTGGAATTGGAAATAAGCTTAATGGGCCCAACAAATTTGCAGCAACAGCATGATGCTATCATATTAACTTTTTACCTAAGTTACCAAATGACCTAAGGAATTTTCCAACACCTTGTAGAATCTATGCCACAAAGAATTACTGCAATTTTGAGGGCAAAAGGGGTCCAATCTGTTTTGTAATAATGTGTACCTAATAAAATGACCAGAGAGTGTGTTTTTTACGTGTACATTCAGCAGTGACAGGCATTTTTTGTAGAAACTTCAGTCTACAGGGACACAAGTCCTTTACTAGCTCTGATCTTTACACCTTGAAATCTCACTTCTCTTGTAGCATAAGGAGTCCTACTTCTGTTGCAATCTCTACATTTTAAATGAAGGGATATTGGATATTCTCCAAGGGATTGTTCAGAACTGAGCGTTTATTTTCGAACTTTTTCATGGTTTTACCACTCAAAAATGTCCAAAACCAAAAAGGTCAATTCTTTATTGTCTCTTTTGACAAGTGGCAAGAGGCAGCAGCATTTCAGTGTGGTTTTCTGGATGCCAAACTTCTGCCCCCTCCATAGGCTTGAATGGAAAGTGTTTAAACGCCTAAAAAGGCCTGTAAAGGCATTTGTGACTAAATTAAAGGAGAACTGTACAGAAGTAAAAAAAAACACCACTTACAATTACTCCCCCCCCCCCCTGCATACTTGGCCTTGATTAGATCCTGTGCCATCCCGGAATTATTATTATTATTATTATTATTATTAATAATAATATTAATAATATTAAAATTTAACAGGATTTATATAGTGCCAACATATTACGCTGCGCTGTACATTAAATAGGGGTTGCAAATGACTGACGAATACAGCTCTAGAAAAGCCTTGGAGCCGTACGTGTGATGAGGTTATGAGTGAGGATGACAGTAGGTCATTGGAGGAGCAGAGAGAACGGCTAGGGGAGTATTTTTTTTACCAGGTCAGAGATGTAAGTGGGACAAGCACTGTGGAGGGATTTGAAGGCAAAGCACAGGAGCTTGAATTTGATTCTAAGGTGAAATGGAAGCCAATGGAGAGAACTACAAAGAGATGCAGCGGAAGAGGAGCGGTGGGAAGGATGGATGAGTCTGGCTGCAGCATTCATAATAGATTGTAGAGGAGAGAGTCGGGTTAGTGGAATACCAAAGAAGAGGAGGTTACATTAGTCTAGACGAGAGACAATAGGAGTGTGTACAAGGAACTTGATGGTCTCTGGGGAGAGGTAGGGGCAGATTTTGGAGATGTTGCCAAGGTGAAAGTGACAAGACCTGGAATCCTCCTTTGCTTTGTTTTGGCTATATCACCTGGTCTCGCACCACACATGTGTGAGATCTGGTGACATAGCCTGATGTAGCCAAAAAAAAGTGCTGATCATACTGCGCATACGTGAGATTGGCTTCAGCCCCTTCTCAAAAAGCTGATCTCAGACATACACTGAAGGAGCAGCCCAAAGCCACCCAGGATATGTGACGTAGGTATGCTAGGAGGCTCTGCACTCCCATCTTTACCACCGCGATAAAACAGAGGGGTTTCCCCTTTTTTAAAAAAAAAAAAAATGGGGGATAAAAAAACATGCAAATCTTTAAATTTTATAAAGGGGTTATGTACCTTTTTAAATAAAGAAAAACATTTTCGTGATAAGTCTGCTTTAAGGGCTTGTTTAGACCTGCGACAAAAAGCAATGGGTGTTAATTCTACTAGCGCCTACAATGCACAGTTAGGATCCCAGAATAGTTTTCAGGCAAAAACAATTTATGGCAGGAGCTTGCAATTGCCTGTACTGGTGTTTTAGGCATTTTTTAAAACCTACTTAAAAAAAAAAAGGCAGAAACACTAAATTGCACAGACACAGGCATTTTTGAACACTTTCTATTCAAGCTCAGGAAGGTGGCAGAAATGGCAAAGCGCCCCTGAGCGCAGCATTGGGCATCCAGAAAATGACATAGAAATGTTGCTGCGTCCTGCCGCCTCGGGTCTTAACAAGTCTTTAGAAATTATTTGGTATGACAACCTGTAGCAAAAACATTTTTTCCTGTTTGATTAACCTTTTAAACATGTATTTGTTATACTACCCCTATGTGCAATAGCCATTCACCTTTATACATATAAACCCTGAAAAGAATATCAGATAATAAATGGTTTGAAAGGTCTTCTTGTTGTTTTGCAAGGTCACGCAGTCTATTAAGGATCTATAGATAGTTATATCTTTAGAAAGTCTCCCAACTTTGTCTTAGGTGAGGATCATATTAAATTTCTTCTAAATAAATCAATCAATTACAATCAAAACTAAAAAAAAAACATGAAATGGATCACATTAAATGAAATGAGTATAATAAATGAATCATAACATATCTAGGTTGCCTTCAAATTCAGAATATGTCTTCTTATTTTTATTTTTTTAAACACGGACTGTTTATACAGGTGCAAAATTGTTTTTATATCTTAAATTCATTCGCACATGTGCACGCAAAGCGTAAAAGGCCAGAACACATTATATCCCTTCTGCTATTACAGCTTGTGGGTCAACAACATTCTTTTTTGATTGCTAATGTTTTATTGTCTTTTAGTATACATTGGAATAATAATGGTAATTTATGCAGATATTTTGCATGCATAACAAATAATGAGAAACACCTGCAGAATTTCCTCTTTTCTCTGAGTTTAGCAACTAATTATATTTTAAATAATGGCTACCATTGAATACAATTATCCAAATCACTTTAAGTAATGGAATCTTTTTAAGGTGTTTCAGAAATGTTAACACAGTTTTTAAATACTCTTTTATTCCAATGTGCAAATTAAAAAAGAGAAAAAATAGACCAGCAAATACATATCATGAATAAAAATTAAGTTATGATGAAGCGTTACATATTTTGCTTACAATTTCTTGGTCTTTGATTTGTCTTTTTTGACTTAATATTATTTTTTTTTACATTGTGCCTTTCAAACTGCACAGCTCACAGCATAGCTCAGACAGAACTTGTCTCAGCTTTCTGTGCTATAGTATTGTGCCCGGGGGGCACACAGTTATTCTGCCACAGTTATTAAAGCTGAACTCCAGGCAAATAGCTAAATGCACACATGAAATAGATACAAGGGAGCTGTTTTACCTGGCAAAAGATTTGTATTTCAGTCTATCAAGTTCTGATAGTTACACAGCAGCTCAGACAGAATATACAATTTTGATTTTGTTATGGTTAGGAAGACATAGGGAAATTCCTCTAACCCAGTCTTCTGAATGGAGAATAAAAGAACAGTAAATAGATGAAGTCATTGTACATGTGCAGTCCAATAATTCTCAAAGCCCAGCTTCAGGATGGATATTATTTAATTTTTTAAAAATGGGAAATGGTTTAGAATGTTATATTTTCTCTCCAATGAAAGTATAGACTAAATGCCATTTTTAGTAAAATGGGGACAAAATAAAATTTCTACTAATGTTTTTGTTGCTTTTTTGTTGGGTGGCACTCACACCCCTCATTTTTGTATGGGAATCCTAGAACACAAATTAAGGGGCAATGCACACATCTTAGTGATCCTAGAAAACAAACAAACATAAATCTTTCTAGTAATTAGTTCTAGTTCTAAAAAACAAAAAGTATGACTGGAGTTCCTTTTTAATTCTTAAAAATACCATTATATCCTTATTCTTTTACTCACCCATTGTATTTTTATTATCAGTCATCGATTTTCTGCTAATATGTTTTTAACACTGTAAATACACATTTTTTTTTTGGAGGGGTATATTGGGCATAATTCCTTATATTCTTATTATTGTTAAAAGCAAAATTAGACTTTTTTAACTAATTGTTTTAGATAAATTGTTAGATACATTAGTTATGTTTATATTTACCTTTTTTGATAGCATGGGGGGAGTTAAAGCTTGTGACAGTTTTTCACCATCTGTGTCCATTTAGGAGATTTTTCCTCAATTCTTGCCCTGCAGAAAGAACATAAACTTAGAAGCAATCTCTTTAAAATAAGGGAAATTTCCCCATAGACAGTTGTTACAGTGGATAAGCAAATGTCACCAGTGGAAGGAAGGTTTTCTTCTATTCTTGCCTGGTGAAGACAAATCTCCATAAAGGGGACACGGACAGCAACATATGACCGGGATCCTAACCATTCCCAACTTTATCCAAAACAAAAATAAAATGTGGATTGGAATGTACACAGTTCCCAGTTTTATGTTGGTCTGATTCTTTAATATATATATATATATATATATATATATGTATATATTATTTATTACAATTATATTTATGGAATCATAAACTCTCTCAGCTAATTCTATGAGTCTAGGTTGTATGTTAGGAAATTGTTACTATTTTTTCAAATCAATATATATATATATATATATATATAAATAAATATAAATATATATATATATATATATATATATATATATATATATATAAAAAACTATTTCTGAATTAAATTTGAATACTTGATTTTTGATATTTGAAAATTATGATTTGAAGCTAATGAGTTAGTTCTCCTTGCTTATTCACAACTATGTATGCAAACAGGGGCGAAAAGAAAAGTCTAAGCTGCAAGCTGATCTGAACCAAGTAGTCTTCTCCCACCCCCATGTGACAGTGGGGCTACTGTGGGTGAAATAGGATTTAGCCATATGCTCTTCTATTCATGAGAGTACCAATTTTGTTATTTGTGAATCACTTGCTTCACCATATCATGTTGAAGCCGGCAGCCCAAAGCCACTGGCTTGCAAATAATAATATTCAATCAGGCTCCTTAGCAGTGCACATATGCTGAAAGGGAAGGGGAGAAAGTAGGATTGTCTGGGTCACATACCTGACGAAAGAAAGTTACAAATTAGACAGGCAAACCAGTACCTTTCATGCATGTCTATTGTGAATTTTGCTAGAGTTCATCTTTAAGAAATGATGTTAAAAATGAAGCATACTATAATTAGATTCCTTTTATTTTTGTCTAATAACAATTTTGGATTGCAACATAAACAACAAAAAAGTTGTCTTTGTTATCCTGCAATACTAAATCACACCACACGAGGGAAGTATTGCTTAATTTTTTCCAACAAATTGTTTTACTGACACACAGTAGAGAGTTAATTAGATTTTTTATTCTGTTTATTTTACCACATTTAGCAAACAAAACTTTATAAAAAGAAAGAATATAGCCTAAAGCCTGAACAGAATAACATTTCTTCAATGTGAAATGTCCAAGCATATTATAACAAGTTAAAATGGGTTTTTGCATAAAATGAAATTAGCATAGTATATTTGTCATTTTTATAGTAGTGTCTATGCTCATCCTTGTTTAATGCCAGTTTCTGCTCTAATAGGTGAGATATCATAGTTGCAACCATGATTTAATTAAAAAAATGTTCATTTTTGTTCAAAAAAGTAATTGATGAAACATAATTTAAAGTAATGCAAGTGCAGTTTTACGTCAAATGCTAGAACTTTTTAAATACCTTTTTATTCCAATTATTTTATTTTAGCAATTTTATAAAGGTATTTTATGTCACATATGCAACAATACCCATTTGTTTGAATTTGCCAAAGGAATTCACTATCACTATATAAATTTAGTAAGTGACAAAAAATATAAAAGCAACATTTTTTTTTTCCATTTACATGATATTCTTTGATTCAGTATTTAAACCTGTGTGCAGCAAAAGTAGAAGAAGGAAATAGAAGAAAATAGGCATTTGGATGTTTTGCTTAGTTTACAACATAATTTAGTAGGACACAAGAAAGTATTATTTTACAGTTAACTTATTTTTCCAAGTTACCAACTCTTTTTCCTGAATATCTTCCATATAGTATTTGGGACTGAAAAGCACATTTTCATGTTAGCCTATTAAAAGTGTCTGTAGGTATTTGAAGCAGTCAAAGCAAAATTTGATATTATTCTATACAGATTCCACATGGATTTTTTTACTAAAAAAAAGACCAGTTCTGGTACACTGATTGGAGTTTTGCTGTGGTGGTAGAAGCAGTGATTTATATTTAAACAATTAATAATATATTATATTTCATCAATGACAATGATCAATGACAAAAAAGTTTATAATCAATCACAACAAGCTGATTGTAAAATTGCAAATAAAACCAAATCGAAAACATTTTAGACATTGGATAATTGCCAGAATCATTATAAAAGTCATAAAAAAAGGTCAAAACATTCAAACTGTAATATTCAGTGTCTTAAGCAGATCCTGTATATCCAAAACATTAAATTTACCATCCTAGATGTTTAAACAACAAGCACACATTTAAATCAATTTACCAAATCTATGAGCTGTTTCTTACATTTTTTAGTGTTTTAGTAAGTTTATATTTTGTAGTTAAATTGTACATAAACATTTAAAATGCCATTTCATGTTGTACTGCTTTTAGTTGTTTGAATAATGTGTGTTCTGCATTGTTTTAAGTAAACACTTGTTTCTTTTTGTTCCTATTTGAATGTATAATGCATTTCATGTTCTTAAATTACATTATGAATAAAGATAAAACCCCTACGCCCCATGCAATGTTTTTAACTGACAGCTGCATTTTTCATTTTGATGTGATAAGTTTTATTAACTAGTTGAGAACAAATTAAAATAAGGGCGAATTAGAGAGAAAAGAATTTGCTTTTTGCTATGATTGGCTGTATTTTATTGACTTAATTGACTTTAGGCAGTTTTTTCCTTTTCTGAAAATAAAAATGATTTACAATTGGTAATTGTTTGATCTACTAAAGAAAAATAGACTGTTCACTTAGCAAAGTGAATTATCTTTTTGCAAGATATATTTCACTTAGTTTAGTGAATGATGAGAAGTTCTGCTGACATCTACCATTTAGGCATTTCCTAACATGTAATTGGGGATTCTTTGCAAAGTGAATTTTCACCAAATTTACTAAGCTAAGTGAAATATGCTTTGCAAGTATAACCTATATTATTTTAGGAAATCAACCCCATAGTTAACTTTTAGATTTCACATAATTATGAGTTAACAAATATATATTTTTTTTCCTGTGTTTTTAGATTCTCAGATTTAAAATCCTTTGTGCTAAAATATTATTAAACTGTTCTTTGCTATAACTAGATATTAGAACATCTGTGTCTTACTGTAGGGCAAAAAATACAAAAAATCATAGTAATCCTTAGATCAATATGTAAATACATTTCAATAAATTAATAATTATTACAAGTTGCGCAAGTAATTAAAGGTTCTCTAGTACTTCTGTGTTGGCTTCGGTCTGTGTTTCCATGAATTTTGTTTCTTGGGTCCACACTAACATCTCAAATAACTTAAAAAGCATATTTGGATGTGTTTACATTTTTATGTTAGATAATGCTGCAGATTTTTTTTTTTTTTGGTTTGTTTGCTTTTTTTAAGAAAGATATTTTCCAAAAGGTTTAGGTAGCAGAGTTACACAGCACACAGCAGAGGTATAATTTGTTAAGATTTATTTGGTGAGATAAATAAGGCCTAACACTTTTGGACTTTTTGGAAAACAGTGGCAAGCCAAGCGTACCTTGAGACACAGGAAGGTAAAAAGTTGTAGGAAACATGCTTTTTACCTTGGTAGTCATTGGAGATGTGGCTATTATAATGGTGATTATTATCAAAATGATGATTAAGAATACTGCCTATATTGTCAGTCTGTCAAAGAAAGAATACTTTCCCAAAGACAACTAAAATTTTAATAGTTGTGCTTGTTTCTTTATAGACAAGATATGTTGTTCCACTAGATTAGGCCTGTTGGTTTTTCCAAGTTATGGTGCAGCCACCATCAGACAAGAGGTCAATAAGGCTAAGCAGCCTGCAAGATGCAGTTCATTATTGCCTGTATCTTGGACAGAACATACCCATTGCCTTGCCCTTGGTACACGTCTTATTGATCAAATTAAAAACACAAGGGACAGTTATTTATAGGTCTTAATATTAATGACTACAGTTACAAAACATTTGGCAGATATCTGTACCAAACCCTAATCTCTTTAAAAATAACACTATTATCCATCATGTACATCAATTGTAAAGCACATAAACCAATAAATTAATAAACTCCAGGCCCTGTGGAGATGATATGCTTGAAACACTGTTGAAATCAGACATTAGGCGTTTTAACATATAAAACAATGCGTATGTATGAACATCTGTTATAACAAATTGTGTTGTGTTTTTTTCTTTGGGGGTAGGGGCTTACTGTTCTTTGTTGAGTTGCTATACAAATGAACATTTTTGTATTATGAAAAGTGATATTATAGTTTGTTCATTTTTTTGCTTGGGCTTTTGTATTAAAGTTTTTAGACAATAATAAAAAAAATGTGATGTTTCTTGTTTTCCAGTAGCAACATTGTTATAATGTAGTGCTTGCTTTTATGCATTGCTACATTGTTAGTGCATTATTAGGTATATATGTTATAATATACCTAATATTGTATTAATATAATAATAATAATAAACAGGATTTATATAGCGCCAAAATATTATACAGCGCTGTACAATTAATAGTTTCAAACATTAAATAGGGTTGCAAACGACAGGCGAATACAGACAGTGACACAGGAGGAGAGGACCCTGCCCCGAAGAGCTTACAATCTAGGAGATAATAGGGTAAGCATCTGTGCGTGCTTAACTATGTGGAGTCTATCTGAGAAGTTTGTGAACATTATTTCAGTGATTCTTTGGATGATTCTCATTTGTGGTTTTCCAATGCCATTTCAATGGATACACTTTACATGACTCTCTTGTTAGTAAAAGAACACTTCTGTTTGCAGTTACTATTAGAATCTAAGCCTCGTTGTCTTGGTGCATGCTTAGCAAGCCTGTCACATTTGTATTTTGTACATTTCAAATTTCCTTTTTTTTTTCACGTTTAGGTAAAATGTGGCCATACACATACTTAGTGTGCTTTATAAGATCTGAAGTATTTAGTACAAAGAAGCAGTATTTAGAAATTTAACATGCTTGTGTTGAGTATACGATTAGACATGTTCAGGGATTAGGTTTACTGTGCATGCATACAGTCATTAGAAAACAAAACAATATACCCTTTTTAATTCAGGGTTCAGGACATTAGGAAAAAAATGTCTGCTCCTTATTAGGTCCTAGAATTATCTGAATACAACCCTACACACCAGCACACAACATATTACACCATTATTTTTTTAACAAAAACAAAAAGCAAAAGTAGTGTGTGAAAATCAAGTACACCCTTAACATTTTTATAGGAATTAGAAAGGTAAGTAGCAGTCAGGTGCTGCTATTCAAACGCACTTGAATATTTATTCATCAGCAAGTGTGCCAACCTCTAAAAAAGCAGACATTTGGTATTTTGCTGGTCTGAAGCATTTAGGTGTGTCTACCATAAGGCTGAAAAAAGGAAAGTCATCAGTAATGATCTTAGAGAGAAGCATTAGTTACTGCCATCAATCTAGGAAGGACTAAAAGGTCATATCCAAACAATATATAGTCCATCGTTCTATGGTGAGAAAGATTATTAACAAGTAGAAAACATTCATGACAATTGCTTCCTAGTAGTGGACATCCAAATTCTCCCCAAATTTCAGTGCAATTCTCAGAGAAATTACAAAAAAAAACAAGAGCTACTTTTCAGACCCTACAGGCCTTGGATAGCATGGTAAATATTAAAGTTCATAACAGTACAATTAGAAAAAGACTGAACAAGTATGGCTTGTTTGGAAGAGTTGCCAGGTGAAGATCTCTTCTCTCTGAAAAGAACATGGCAGAACAGCTTAGGCTGCCAAAGGTAAAACGGAACAAATCACAACATGTCTGGAACAAGTAGTCTGATTTACTAAAGCTCCCCAAGTCTGGAGAAGACATTTTCATCAGTGAATCTGGCAAACCTGAAATGGATTTCCTAAAAGGCCTTTTTGATTTATTAGCAAATGTTTTCAAGGTTTGCTGGGTCACCAAGGTTCACTGATGAAAGTGTATCTTCCCCAGTCTTGAAAAGCTATAATAAATCAGGTCCATTGTCCTTAGGACAGAAAAGACCAAAATGAAGATGTTTGGTCATAATGTACAGAGCAACATTTGGCATAAAACAAGCATAGCATGTCAGCATAAACACCTCATACTAAAAGTCAAGCACATTGGTGGATAGGTGACCATTTGGGTTTGTTTTGCAACCACAGGACCCGTGCATCTTACAGTCATTGATTCAACCATGAAATGCTCTGTATACTAAAGTGTTCTAGGGTATACTGCAGCTGTTTCACTATACTCCAGTTAAATTGCCGTAGTAAATCAGGGACATTGAAATTTGCTACATTTTTATATAAAAAATGTTACCCATTTTTTTATTATTATTTATTTGTTATTTCTTTTATTAAGCGATGTCCTGATAATAACAGTTTTGGACAATGTTCATTTTTGTTCTTTTACTAGATCTTAATGTATTTTAGATAAATTATCTTCCAATGTTATAAAATATGAAATCAATTTATTATGACTTTAATCATTAAGTATACTATGCTGAACACTGGTAATTTATCTGTAACTCCATATGATTTATTATGTCAATTATGCTAGATATTGATAGATAATATATTCTATTATTTCCAGTTACCTTACAATTCAGGTTAATTAATGAAAGGGTTGGCTATTTCTGTATAATAAATTGAATGTTATAATAATTTTTTTATAATGTAATGGATGTAGAAACAACATTCAATGGAATACCCTGGGGAATGCATTTTTTGTTGAGTTAGAACTTACACTTATTTTTTTACTAATTTTTGGAGGGTGAATCTAGAAAGGACCCCAGTTATTTGCTATCACATCCAGTTTTTACGATACAGGGTACCCTCCATTTTTGTCAAAAAACATACAAATTTTACATACAATGAAAAAAAAATGAAATAATAACTTCAATGTACTGGTATTTAAATTTCTTTTGTTCATACCAAGGATTTATTGTTACTTTATGACATTACAGAAAAAATTTGAAAATTATTTAGGTAAGCGGGTAAGGTAAAAATTTACGCTTATTGTTTTCCTGGAGTGTTCAGTGTTAGGACAATCCCACCGGATGCTCCAACAATAGTCAGCCATCATATGTACATCCCATCTACCCTGATACCGTCCTTCCATGACCTTCAAATCTTGGAGGAATCGTTCACCTTGCTCATCACTGACTGAACCAAGATTTTGCGGGAAGTTAGAAAGATGGCTATGCAGAAAATGCACCTTGATGCTCATATTGCAACAAAGCATTTTGTAGCTCTCCAAAAGTTTCTGGACAATTTCTGTGTAATTATTTGCTTGTGTGTTTCCAAGAAAGTCTTTGACAATGGCTTT
This sequence comes from Pyxicephalus adspersus, assembly GCF_032062135.1. Lineage (NCBI taxonomy): Eukaryota > Metazoa > Chordata > Amphibia > Anura > Pyxicephalidae > Pyxicephalus > Pyxicephalus adspersus. Next base: position 110,503,780 of record NC_092862.1, read on the forward strand.
GAATGATAGCCAAGCATTCTTTTCCACTTCTGTCATTGTCCTGATGAAATGTTTATCTTTGACGAGTTGCGGAAGCTGTTGACCATCAAACACATCGGCCTTTATTTTTTCAAATGACAGGCTAGGAAATGCCAAAATGAGGTACTTGAAACAGTCTCCTTCAGTTGGCAAAGCTTTGACGAACTGCTTCATCAGTCCCAGTTTTATGTGCAGAGAGAATATAATATTCTTTCTATCAACAAGTGACTCATGTGGAATGTTTGGATTACCTGGTGTTATGGCAGATCTTGGAGGCCAATTCCTTTCCACCCAAAGCCTCCCACAAGCTCTGCTGTCCCACATGCACAGATAACAGCGATACTTGGTGTATCCGCGTTGCTGACCAAGAAGGAAGCATACAATTTTAAGGTCAACACAGATGACCCAATTGTGTTGGTGATACTGCAACAACTCAATGACTCTCTTTATGTCTGCATATTCTTCACAAAGAGAAATTTTAATGGCCAATTGGGGCTGACCCAAATATATTGCCATTGTGAAGGAGGACACACTTTAAGCCCCACTTTGAGCTATTGATGAATAGTCGCCATTCAGTTGAGATATAGATTGGAATTTCCAATTCCTCCATTAAACAAGGTATGTTATGGCAATACACAAAGCCACTGTCAGTTCTAAAGTACTGCAGAAATGCAATTTCTCTGGTTCGAAAGTAAGATACCTTTGTTCCTTTTTCAAGTAAGTTTTTCTCACACAGTTTTGATGTTAGGAGTTCTGAAGCCTTCTTCGATAGTCCCAAATCACTTGCCAAATTACTCAACTCATGCTGATCAAATCCCTTCCATTTCCAACTCGTCATCATTGTTGCCACCTAGTTCATCACCATAATCATGTTTTTCAAGAGAGGGTAGTGTAATGAAAACTGGTCTTGGGGGTTTCATCTAAATATGCCACTGGGCGTATAGCTGATGGTAGGCCATGGTACATTTATTTTTCTTGTTATATCCTGAAGTTTCCACTATACAAAAGTAACAGTCACTGAAATAATCTCCTGACTCTCACCAAACTATAGGTATACCAAACGGCATCTTATCACGTGTTCCCTTTGTCCACATCTGTAAACCCTCGACACACTGTTTGCACACCTTAATATACTTACAACGAGAAACAGCAGAGCCAGATATGATCTGAAAGAAGGGAAATACATGTGTAAGTTGAAAAATAAATGTTGCCTATTCTCTACATAGAGCAGCGCACAACCTCTGACCACACTGTCCTGTGTGTAAATGGTATAAGCAGTAGTGAAAAAAGCTGACGTGATAGAAGAAAACTAACTGTACTTTTAGAATCAGCATACCCATTTTAGTGTAAATAAGCTGAAAAATTGAAGTCAACAAAAAATTTGTTTAAAATTGTTCCCCAGTGTAATTTATTGTAAATCTAAATCTAAATTTAATCTAAGGTTTTGCTAATTGAACTAGGTAATAGAAATGTGCTACATTTCTGCTAAAGTTTTATTAATTCAAATGGTAAGAATAGTGTTTAGCGTTTTTTATTAATTACATTTTTTTTTGCACTGTCACATCTTCAAAAAAAAAACATCTAAAACATTAAGGCTATTAAGTAATTTAAATTTCATTGCACCTATGTGCTGATGTTTTATGAATGATAGTGTGTTTTCTGACACCTATCAACATGCCCCTTAAAGAGGAACTAAACTCAAAACTTCATCTTAAGTCGCCCGACCCAGGCACGAGATGGGGTGAGGTAGGATGAAAAAGAAATTTGGCGATCTCACTGTACATGCGTGGGATCAGCAATTGTTTCTCTTTGCGCACAAAGGGACCTTATGCGCATGCCCAAAATTCTCAGGCATGTGTAGAAGGAGCGTCCAAGAGCCTCCCGGGATGCCCGACGAAGGTATCCCGGGAGGCCCCATAAGGGGGCTGTGCTGCACCCTTTTCTTAAAAAAAAGGGTGTTGCACTTAAAAAAAAACAGAATTTTTAACTTACTTAAAAGGGTTGTCTACCCTTTTATGTAAAGTGAAAATTCTAAGTTTAGGTATGCTCTAAGTACTTTCCCTTCAGTTCCACAAATGACTGCAAAGATGACCAAAAGAAGGAAAAACAGAAAAAATAATTTTAATAAATAAAAAAAATAAAATGTATCACAATGTCTACATTTTGTTGTCTACTGATGCTGTCCTGTGCACTGTGCTTATTGACAAATTCAACTTACCATACATGTATGGTTATATGACACTTACCTAAAGTAGAGGTAAACCACAACTGTAGATATTTAGTATACTAAAGCAAATGTATATCCCAAATAATTGCCCTTTAAAATAAAATATTGATTTTATTTTTTTCATCCTGATTTACATTTCTGTGTTACTGATTTCAATTGCCTTTTTGCAACCAATGCCTAAACATGACAAGATGACCGGTCACATCTACAGCCAGATTCCAAGGACAATGTACCCAGAAGTCCACTGTGGGGTCAGCAGTGAAGATATTGGCTTAAGGGAATGCAGTGATAAAAATCTGTCATTGCTACAAAGCTGCAACAAAGTTTATTGCTCCATTTCCTATATCCTCACACTTTCTAAAATCTTTAGGGCATATGGGCAGCAAGGTGTCTCAGAGGTCAGCACTCTTTGCAGTGGCTTTTGCAGTGCTGGGTCCCAGGTTCGAATGTCGGTCAGGACATCAGCATGGAGTTTGCAGGTTCTCCCCGCGTGAGAGAGTTTCCTCTGGGTACTCCAGTTACCTCCCACATTTCAAAAACATGCAAAGACATATGACTTGAGGGACATCTACTGACATGACTATGGACTTTGTAAAGTGCTGCATAATATAAATACTGTGTAAGAATATGTATCTGCTTTGGAGCATAATTTTGTCCTTTCTTCTTCCTCCTAATTGTGATTTCGCTCATATGTAATGCCTGGAATTAGAGTATCCAGACTCAGTCCTCCTGCAGCCACCTGATGCATTTATACCTAATCATTCAGCACAGGACAGGGCATTTGTAAACACTCAATCCTCTATCCTGGATTCAGTTTGCACACAATGCAGTGCAGGTTTAGTACACAGGTGCATGCAAAATATACACAATGACTATATTCCACTCAACTCAGTGCTGCATTTCTGTGGCACCAACAGACTGCAAAAGGGAAAAGAGTAAAAAATATAAATAAGGGGTGTTTTTGGATTTATTTTAACTTTTACACACCTTACATGTATTTAAAAGCTAAAAATGTTAGGTAAACATTACATGTTCAGTTTCACTTTAGGGTCAATACAGATTCAAAATGTTCTTTGCTGGAAGTGATTGTTAATAATTTTCTCAGGTAAAATCCAGCACTGGCACATATGTCCTACCATGGCATCTAGCAATCTATTGTACTGAATCACTAAATGACCACCACTAAAAAAGGACCATTGTAAACCCTGAAGGAGGGCAACTCAAGCACATCTTCCCTCTGCATAGAACAATACAGGCTGCTCAACAGTAGTGATTGTCATTGTGTGTTCCCACTGTTATAATTACTAATGATCACTTGAACAACAATTATTGAGCATATGTACAAGACAGAATCAGATGTTCAAATTTCACAAATTATTGAATATTTTTTATGAACATTTTCCTTGGAGAAGAGTTAGGTGTATGTGTTATCTCCTTGGAAAAATAAAAGTTAATAATACATCAAAGGCTTAAAAAGTTGGGTCAACTGTCAAGTGTTGCAGATCCTCTTTTTTCACCCAACGAACACAGAAATAAGGTAATGTCCAGCCATTGTTAGAAAAAATAGAACAGAAAAAGCTGGGGCTTTAAGTGACAAATTCAATTATATTGAATCAACACACAAAATACAAATCATATAATGCTGTGTAGCATAAATAGGGAAAATTTCCTCAAACTTCCAATGGGTCCCCGAAACTTCGGCGAACCGATTTTGCAGACCCATCAGAAGTTCCAAGAAACTAGAACTTCTTAACTAGAGGTTAATTAACCTCTAGTGCCCCGGGTTTGCAGCGGATTCTCAGGGCTGCATTCGTTCTTGCAGCCCTGGGAATCCTCCTGTTTGGGATCCCTGGGCACTAGCGGTGAATTAACCTCTAGTGCCCTGGGATTGGAGTGGATTCTCAGGGCTGCATTCGTTCATGCAGCCCTGGAAATCCTGTGTACGATCCTCGGCACTAGAGGTTAAATGGGGACAAGTCTCCCCATTTAAAACCACCACTATACTGTCTGATTGGCTGAGGAAAGCTTTCCTCAACTAATAAGAGATCACTAGAGGTTTTGAATAAGGAGACATCCCCATTTAACCTCTAGTGCTGGGGATCGCACACTGAGCTGATCAATGAATGCTGATCAATGGCTGCTTTCATTCCTTAGCACAGTCCACCTTGTTTTTTTTAATTAAAATTTGATCTTGATCAGGGAATTTACACAGGCCGTTCTCACTTACAATTTCGATAAGCGGAAACAGCCGGATTTGCTGCGAGATCGAGTTTTAAAAACTTGCTCACTCATCCGTAAGCATAAATCAAACAAGTGACTTATGGTCATTCCCCTTCACAACTTCATGGGAAAGGTGACATATACAGGGGATCCCCAATCTTAAGAATCGCAAAAAAGTACATATGGTTAATGGTTGTATTCCGATGCGTTTCGCCTATTATTCATCAGGGACTTGTGGAGAGTGTTACAAATTGTAGATACCTGAACATTTTTTCCTAAGTGGGATACCTAATAGATATGAATAGTTATATTTCCAGAACATTTTATCTCTGCATCAAAGAAAGCCGTCAACTCCACAGCCCACTTCCCAGAGCACAAAAATCCCCTACGACCATTGGATGGCTACTGATAATGGAACTCCTGTGCACTGATGGTGTAACTCACGCACTGTTCCACACAGAGCCAAACCCCTACACTACATGGTACATTGCTGTACAGTGTAGCGCTAAAGCAAAAAGTCATTATGAGCCAAGGCTTTATTATTTATTTATTTATTTTTTTACAAAAGAGATGTCACATCATAAAAAATAAACAGGAAAATTTGAAGCTACCAGTTTATTTAGTTCTGTGAACAATAAAAAATACCCTAAACAAAGCACAAAGAGAATGAATCCACCAATTTGTAAATTGTCCTGGCTTTTTTTTAGTTTAGGTCCACTTTAAGCTGAATGCATGTCAAAAGTTTGATAATTAATTATAATATGTATTGAAATTGTGTAATATTTAATATTTTAAAATATTTTAATAAAATCTATTTTTTTCTAACCCATAACTAAATTAGATGTTTTTTTTTTAACATTTACCTAATTTTAATCTTTAAACTAGCCTGATATGATTTCTTAGGGTAACAAATTTAGTTCACAAAAAGTTAGGATTTCAGTTTCTGGTAGTGTGCAGTACATACAAATAATATGTTTGTGTATGCTGCAAAATATCATTTTTCATTGAATAAAATTATAATATAATAAAAATGTGACACATTTTATCAATGAGAATACTTCAAATATATAGTGAAATATAGGGATGAGCACAGGAGTTTTGCTAAAGTGGAAACTTTGCAATTTACGGTAGCTAATTTAGCCATTTATGTGGAATTTGCTTGAACAAAAATCCAGTTTTTAACTCTGTGTTTAGAGGATGAAATGCTTGGTTTATTTAGGGTAGTATATATTTCTTCTTTTTTCTTGTAGTTATGTTTTTTTTTCTTTTTGTTTTGTTTGTATGCAAATGTTATATAGAATATGAAATTTGTATTACTTTTTATTATTCTTTTCTTTCTGTTTTCTGAGAAGAAAACTTAAAATATTGAAACCAATGAAAAGCATTTTGTTGAAAGCAGATCTAGGATAGCTGAAGAAATCTTCTATAACCCTCAGAAACTTCCTAAGCCCATTACACCTTCATAAACCATTGAAGCTAACTAATATTACCTTCCCTGCTACCTCTTACATTGTATTGCAATTATAATACCCAAAATAGTGACAGAAATCTCCCAACCATAAACAGTTTTTTGAAGAAATATAAATTTCCCTTATGTAACTTATGACTATGAGACAAATGTACATATTATGTACGTATGAATATATGTATATTATGTACATATGAATATAAGTTAGTGTGTATATATATATGTTGCACATTTTATCATACAAAAAAGCATGCATTTTTAAATCAATAATAATAGTAATAATAATATACTATAAATGAGTATGTTTTGGATATAATAAAAGGATTATATCCAAGGACAATTTATCAGTTTGACAATGGGGCTGAGGCTGTATCCAACACACAAACACACATGCACATATATATGATATGATATATTTGATAGTGGATTAGAATTTCTGACTGTATACCACAGTTAACGAATATATTAGTCCATTTTTAATTAAATGAATGATTAAGACAAACTTAGCTCTTGACAATTAAGATACACCTGTATAAGTAGCCTTGACTATCCATTCTAAGCAACTTCAATTAAAATATGGATAAATCCAGGTTGCAATATAAACTGATCAATCTAATATTTGAATAAAATGACAGTGATGCATTTTCTTGTATTTAGACCTGACCAATTGAACACTTTACTCATATGTAAGAGAGACTTCTAAGCTAACATACTGGGCAATCAGTACTGAGCAGCCATGTTAAACAAACTAAGTTATGTTTTGCTAAACTAAGCAAAATTAGTTGAATGCCCTGACTATAGCTGCCGTATTTTATTGTAAATTATTTTTTCACTTGTTTTTGTGTCTATGCATAAATTAAAAATCTGCTGAAATTTATTATTCATCGGAGATGTAATTAATATGCAAAATTATGCAAATGAGGATGCAATTAGGCTTCAATTCTCTAGTGGAATTTTCCATTATAATTTAATACAAAGTAATAGAGTAATTGGTGTCACGTGTAATTATAGTTACTCAAGTGTACTTGCAGACGTGCAAGTGATGTGGTATATGTTAGTTACCCTATGCAAATATGCTAGCCAATCATTTAACTCTGGGGGACAGTGTAAACAAAGATTGTATAAAAAATAGTATGAGTAATAATGACCCCATTTTCTTTTCATTTTTAAGAATTGCATGAGTAATTTTAACTAATTTTCTGCATTTACTTACAAGATTTTAATTAGTTTTATACAGTGAGCTGTTTATTACCTTGAATTTATATGATGCAATTATTTTCTATTCAGACAGAGAAAAATGCATCAAAATAACCATAAAATAGAGATTATTTTTTCTTGCATATATGCCAAATAACTATCTTCACAGTACACAATAACAGAAACCAAAAGGGAGTAGTAATGATATACTTCTACCATATTTGTTAATTTTTTAAATACGACAGAGGACAGATATTTAAATTGCATGAGAGGGAAACAACAATGTACATATTACCTGGAGAGAGACCTTTTATGTCTTTCTTCTGAATTGTAAAATGAGCCATCTATGCATTTTCCAACACTGCATTGTTAGTAATTATCATTAAGTAAAAAAAAAAGTGAGTGACATTAGCTGAGAGCAGGTTGAGAATGACATGAGGCAAATTTAATGAGTGCTATTGGAACAAAAGCTAAAAATGGTTTGTGAGTTTTTTAACCCTTTTTCTGCTGAAGTGGAATGAAGTAACACTCTTAGCAGTTCAAGGGTTAATAAAACTATTTGTCATTCAAAATTGAAAAATATCCCATTAAAGTAGATCTGTCAAATAAGTGCTATGATCTTTATTTTTTACGTCTATTTTACAAAGTCATACTGCTATAGCTGATTAAGGCTGAACATTTTCATTTAAATTTTAATCTCAGCAGCTTGCATGAAAGATGTTTTCCTTAGGCTGCAAAGAGTAAATAGCGCTGCAGAAACTGCATGAAATGCTGCAAACTAAAGCTAAATTACAGCTAAACAGCTACATGCATAGACAATATCTACAGATGGTAATGTGTGAATTACAGCATGATGGGAGTCACATTTGTGTCCATTTATTATTATAAGAATATATACATCCCTGCCAGACAGATTAGCCAGGAAATTACATAACTTTCTTTGTTTTAGGTGTCCCTTCTCCTACACCAGTCTGTTAATAGGACATTGAAGAATTGGCAGATTGACAATCTCCCCTTATTTCCTGCTCTGCATTCTTCTTCTTTTAGTACGTTCTCATAAAGCACACTTGACTGTCTGCTTCCCATTTCCTTCTTTGAATTCTCTTATCAAGACCATTACGTGTACCCACACTAACTAGCTGCATTAAAAATAATGTTTGTGAATGAATAAATAGATGTAATAATGTTTTTTACATCTGGCAGGTTTATTTATTTAGTAGAGCTGCACCCACACTGTATTTTGTGCCAGATCCTTCCCTGCACATGAATTTTAAAAACTAGCAACATTTACACTTACATTTGTGTTGCATATGTGGGCATTCTTCCAATGTCAGGATGGTTCCCATAAATCAGCATGCTATGACCTCCCCATAGTCTAATGCAATATTCCTTGAGCAATGAGCAGTTTGTGCCTCCCAGGTCATTTTGTTAGATATCAACATCCCCTTGGATATATGCAAGGGTCACATTCTTCCCACTGGCCAGCAATGTAAGTAATTGTTGCTGGGGTTCCCTGAAGACATGAAAGTTATTTCAAAGGGTTATTTCAAAATATAACAGTATATTTTGCTAGTTTATGGCAGCACCATACATGTGTTAAAAGTGAACCCACAGATAAATGTATGGTTACAACACATTACAGCCCATTCTGATATCTGCATGTGCATCTGTAGTTTCTTGTGTTTTCTCCTTGTGTCTTGATTTAGTGGATGTGAGATTTTGCCATCAAGAGTGTTTCCTCCAAAATATAGTGTTTCCTCATATGAAAATAGTCTTGCCATGGTAATTGCTGCAAAAATTAGTGATATGTGCATTCCTTCCCTTCCACTGCATCTATCATTGACAATATTGAGAATGAACCCTGGAAAAGATACTGGGTGCATGTTGTTACTGCAAATAGGGAGGACCATAGTAAGTTTTGGATCCTGTATGAAGAGCTAAGTCAGAATGAATTTTAATTTGTTGATCATGCATATTGAGTAATTTTGTGGTTTAAGATTTCTGGCCTTGTTTAATTATCATTTCAGGCCATGATGCAGAAAGCCACATGCCTAACCCGCTTGTCTACTTTAGTATGTTCGGACAAATTAGTTTATTGGGATTGGCCTTCTTTCGTCAATTTCAGGTTAAATGATTTTCTGCCTGTTTTTTTTTCATAGAGAGTGTTCCAAAACAGCTGATGAGCTATTTAACCCTGCTAATGACCTAAAACTCTTGCAGACCACTTAAACATTTACCATACCTGCACTTCATTACAGCTCCTCTTTAGCCCAATGTAAACTTTATAAAGATTCATAGCTAAATGTGTTCCCCGTGGCGACTGGACTACCTAATAGTAATAATTGTGTATTCAGTCATAATGGGTCACGTTCTTTTTACTAAAAACAATTTCACAACATATACAAATGCCATTGCAGCAAAACTCAATTAAAAATGGATTTTAATGTAGAAATTAAACAGCTCCAGGATAAAAGTACAGCAAAGGTAGTTGCATTTTTTGACAGACCCAACACGGATTTAAATAAAGTAGGCATGTTTGGCTTGTATGATCATTACAAACATAATAACAGGGTATATTATGTCTGTGATCCCGGTGATCCAGACTCAAGATGGTCCTGTGTTATCATTACCATTAAACATAATCACAGGTCTCTATCATCATCCTTTTCATTTAGAGCTGTTGTGACACTATATTAACAAAGCCAAGTAAACAAATTTAATAAATGGCTTTGCTCACGCTTCCTTAATACACCTCCAAAATTTTTCCTGGAATACCTGAAACTTCTTCAAAAGTCTTTTGGTGCTATGGATAGTGGTGGGCAGCTTTGTTGTTAAACTTTCTTGTAATGCTGAAGGTTTCCTTTGAGTTGGTTAAACAGCCTGTGTCTCTAATTCTGTACTTCTGTAATTTTAAATTCTGTAATGATTATCATATTAAAGATATATTACCTTGTGCAACATAAACCATAAATTCATTATCTATTAAGTTGTGTAATAATCCAAAACTTGGTATGTTATGTTGAAGACTTTTTTTTAAACAAATAAAAGGATTCCACTGATTGGGTTATACAAGTTACATAAGAAGTCTGGTAAATAAGACAACAGCAGAGCTTTCCTTTTATCTGCAAATTTTTACAGAGAATGAAAACAATTGGTTATATGTGCATTAGTCTATTCTTACCTACACATATCAAAAACTGGTCCCAGAAACTCCAATTCATTAGCAAGTAGCTATTTAACTGGTGACCCAGCAGCATCTCCAATGTTTAAACTCTCACAGTGGTTGAATCTGATTATATTTTTCTTTAAATCAGCACCAATATGTCTGTAATGTATCAAATTTGAAATAAAATTAATTATGTAACTGATCAGTAATAAATCACCACTCTCACACTCTTAAGAACCAGAATAACTTTTTGCATTTATGCTCTAAATTTGTTTACTTAGCAATAATGTTACTACATAAGATAACAAAGTAATAAGATTATGAACTATAAAAAGTATACCTGAACAGGAAATTTTTTTTAACTTTCTTAAAGTCAGATTGATCTGGCAGTTACCAAGCTTCACAGTGGCATAGTTAAGGGGAAACGTAGAGAGAAAGAGAGGCTTTTTTGGCAAAATTGCAACTACTGACAAAACATAAAGTTAATTTAAACACAGGTAAGTTTCTATAAAAGATATTAAAGTCACTCCAACTATTATCTTCACAATATATATATATATATATATATATGACACTACTTAAAGCCCTGATTTCACATGGTAAAATCAATTATTACTGTGGTCTTTATATGATTATGCTTTATAAGCTTATATTGTGCAAACAGATTTGACTTTGTCTATTGGATGAATCACACATACTAGGTTTTGAATTATATTTGGTATGTTTATAATCCCATGTCATAATTTATGAAATGAGATGTTCCTTTTGCCTATGTAAGCTGTTTTTTTATATACAAAAACAAAGTTTCAAGAATGTTGTTCTCTGATCTTTGTAGTTGTTGCACAATTCTCTGTATCCCCTGAAGAAGTCAAATAGGCGAAACGCATCAGGTAGGAGACCCAATTGACAAACTTGGTCATTTGATGTTTTTTGTGTAACTAGAACATTGTAGAAAATAAGCTCAAAATGAATGTACAATATGTTCTTTAATATCTTCTATAGAAACCTATTTGTGTTTAAATAAACTTTATGTTGTATCAGTAGTTGCAATTATGCCAAAAAAAACTCCTTCTCCCTTTTTCTATTTTTCTCCTTAACTAAAGTAATAAGATTAAAGTTTTTTTAAGTCAAACATGTTTTTTTTGTTGCATTAGAGTTGATTTACTAAAGGAATTTGTTAAAGTGAATTATCGCCTTGCAAAGGGATATTCACAGTTAATGTAGCTACATAGTTACCGTGTTTCCCCGAAAATAAGACACTGTCTTATATTTTTTTGGGCTTCCAAAAACACACTAGGTCTTATTTTCAGGGTAGGTCTTATATACTTTTTTTAATGAAAAAAAACACTTACCATATTCATGTAGAACAATGTACATTTGCGAGTTTTATATGGTGACCCAATTGTAAATTAAACTCTTCATTGATTCATTGCTACCGGTATTGGTTACTGAATTCAGCATTTCTCTTCTTGCACTGTTACTGTATTAAATCAGCCAGCTTGTCCTTACAAACCTAAAATCAGCACAAAATGTGGCTGGGGCAATGATTGCACTTTTTTTTTTCTTTTTATACCGTAATTGTGCTGGTTAAAATAAAAAAAAAAACTTACCTTATCAGAAGACGCGAGCCGAGTTCCTGGCTTCTGACAGGCGAAGTGCATGTAATATCACTCCGCCTGTGACAGGAGCCGGAACTACAAGCCAAGCATCGGCTTGTGCAGCTCCGGAGTGTGTACGCCCACTGTCTCTCGCTGTCTCCCGCTCGGTGAGTATTTTTTTTTTTCTTTTTTTTTTTTTTTTCTACTAGGTCTTATTTTCGGGGTAGGTCTTATATTAGGGCAGGTTGGGGGGAAAAGTGCTAGGTCTTATTTTCGGGGTAGGTCTTATTTTCGGGGAAACACGGTAGTCAAGAGAGACACAAGCCCATCAATTCAACTGATATATAAATAAACTGAAAACCTACACATACGGAAGTTGATCCAGAGAAAGGTAAAATCATTTCCCAAGCATGGTCCTTTTATACAATTTGCAAAGAATACATGATAATCACAAATCCAATTAAGGACAAGGACATGTAAAAATAAGCATAACTGGATGGCTGAAGTCAGCAAAGCTTCATGCCATTCACTAATTCCCTTAGAAGATGATAATTCACTTTACAACGTATAGTCCTTTAGTGAATCAACATTGTCTTGCCATAATTTTTTTTCTTTAATTCAGGGACAATAAAATAGTACAAAACCAAAAAAATGTCCCTTTTCTGCTTTTGATCAGTGTTAGTAGAAAAAAAGCATAGATTTTATTCTTTAATTTGTTATGTTTAAAATGACACAAAAATTATGATGTTGTAAATATTAATGTAATGTTGATAATTGGATACAAAACTAACAATGGATGTCTGATATATTTGTATCTCTCTATCGAATCTGAACAGTGTGTGTAAAAAGTGAGGTTAGATTATTCTTTTATGGACTTTAGTTTGCTCACTTAGTAAAATGAATTCACTAGACTTGATAAGTCTCAGATGACTTATGGTATGCCATGGCATATATATATATATATATATATATATATATATATATATACTGTATGGCCTCTTGACAGGTCTCCGGTTCATCAAGTTTTATTTTAGGCTTTTCTTTAATGTTGTGTTGATTAAAAAAATCACACTGAAACATTATCCCTATTTTAATTCTTCCAAAAAAAAGCCTTTTCTTACCATATACTTTGTGAACAAGCTTTTTTGGATACTTTTCTGTTTTCACTGATACTTTAATTTGTAGAATGAGCTGTGCTGTGTGATCCTATGCTACTACTATACAGTAAGTATAGAGGGTGCTTTTTATTAAAAGGTATGTAAAACTAAGATGCAAGGCTTGTAAAGGTTCTGCATTGAAAATTAATGATGATTTACTTACTGGGACTCACCCTGATATATGAAGTGTAATTGCGTGCTCTCTTCCCAACTAGGCAACAGTCGGCGTATATATACTACTCAAGTTCCTTGAGAGGTTAAACATTCATGCCACCTGTCAGGTTTACAACAAATTCAGAAACATTATTAGGCATAATATTCACAAGACAATGATTTCTGATGAAATGAATAATAATTAAGCAAACAGAAATGTAGGGCACTACTGTGCGGAAGGTACAATTTAGAGTAAAGTGTTTGACTTGCTGGCTGTCACTGACTAGCCTAATTAACTTCATTTAACTCACACAGTGTATAGGCTTCAAGGTTGTGAATAATGTAGGGAAATAAATAGGGGAATGATTTAAAAAAAATTGCGAAGTGTTAATGAAGTATTAAACTGCCACTCATGCTTTGCCCATTTGTATAATTGTAACTTAGGGCATCATCTCACCAACTCCATGGGAGGATTTTGATATCTACAAGTAAGACAATATCAGTACAAATTACAAAGCTGCTTTTCACATGCTTGTTTCCACCTTCAAAATATGTTAGTTTACATTTGACAAAATAATCAATGTTCATTTTGCAAAGTGAAATACATCTTTAGTAAATCAACCCAAATGCATTCTGTCTAATTAATTTATTGTTAAACCCTCAGTGTTAATTTTTGATTTTTTTCTTTTGGCTCCATGAAACAAAATGTTTTTATCAAGAACTTTTATTCCTATTTTTTTCAAACTATTCCTGTTTGCAACTGTTACTTTTCCACTTTAGCTTCATCTCAGTGGTGCTTTTCTGAAGTTCTGGTTCTTTGGAGGAATGACAGCCGGCAAGCAAAAAGGGTGACATTGTGATGAAGAATAAATTGCAACAAAGATGAGCAGCGTTCTATCATATGTGATAGGTAGGAGGTGTGCCCAGCATTACAAATTTATCCCGGCATGTGCATCCAGTATGGGGATAAAGTTCTCTCTCAAGGAGTCTTCTATGAATAGATTGAAATGTTCAAGAACGGTCATACTTGAGTGGCAGATGCAGATCGCTCCAGACATCCAGATACAGCCACGACTATGAGGCAGAAGATTTTAGTGTGAAGATGAATTGACAACAGGGGTGCATCGGTGGCATTAAAATGACATTAAAAGTGGTACAATGCTGGGAAAAATGCATAGCAAAAGAAGGTGACTATTTAAAAAAGTTATTTAATTTGTTTTTGAAATTTTAATAAATAGCGTAAAAAAAGTTTGAAAACTTTTTGAAGACGCCTTGTATAATAGGTAGTATGCTGCTATGTATCCTTTTGCACCAGAAAGGTTTAATAACACCTAATAGATTATTGATTTTACCTGTCTACTTAGACCATTGGGATGGGATCTTATTTTTAATTATCGTATTCACTATTATTCATTATCTGAAGTGTAAAGGGTATATACAGCTAACACTGTTTTATTTCTGCTATAGGTAAGGAGAAAGGAAGGGAAACCCTTACCAGTTGATTTTCAATGACTTTTTCCCATTGGGAAAATTAATCTTTTTTTCTTGTCCTAAAGACGCAACAAGAAGTGAGGGAAAATCTCTATAATTGAAGAAAATGCCCAGGAGCTGTCCCTGAAACAGGTGTCCCTATTGAAAAGTTTCTTCACCACTTTAAAATGTTTAGTTGTTCATCACTTTTCATTTTAGATATAAAAGGCACAAACCTACCAAAAAGGATTATTCCGAGAGGAGACTGCAAATGAAAGGAAATACTTGACAGGGATTCTAACTCTCTACCGTTCCCAGAAAAACGTATTGACTATTCTTACATTTTGGAGCAGAAGTGAAGTCCCTTTCTTGAATTTATTTAAGCTTTCATAGGTAATGCAGGTCTCTGCAAAGGAGTTCCCAACAGATATAAAAAAACTAGTAGCTGATTCAATTTAGAAACTGATATTTCACTTTCAGGAGGACTTTCCTTTAGGACGCTGATTTAGCTGTTACATGAAGGTAACAGATTTACATAACTTAAAAATGCTGTAGATTGAATCTAAATTTTTAAAAAAAAACTACAAAATCAACAGAAAGACACCACAATATCATTGACTGTTATGATAATATGCAAAAGTTTAAGATGGTTCTTCTCAGGTTTGTTTTGTGAAAGTGAACATTAATATTAGTATCATTCACTGTATACTGTATTTCATTTTACACCTAATGAATATTCACCCAAAATAATGTTTTACATTTTCAAGTATATCAGAGGCAAAAAGTGGAATGAATCAAACAAGGACGACTCATTTACGCTCATAAATTTTAATCACTGCGCTGAGCGCAGTATATTTTCAACTCTACTTACTCTTGTTCCTTTGAATATTCTAACTGCACTAATGCAAAGACTTTTTAAGAAATCTCTTAAAATGTATTATTAGTTATTCATATCACACACTCTAAGATCTACTGATGAAACCTCCTGTCACATGACTTCCACCTGTTCACCCAGCTATATTGTACACATTTACCATCACTGCTAATTACTGTGTAATCAGCGCTATTCATGTTTCTATCAGTCTGTACAAGTGACATTTATTATATACAATAAGCAAAATTATTAACCTAAACAACATCTATTATGGATCAGTTATGCTGCCACTAGTAAAAAAAAACTCATGCATACCTTTCTAAAACAGCAAAGAGTTGATAGAACTCATCGCCATTATATTATATAATTTCAGTTTTTTTCTTAATTGATAAAGTACTATCTTCAGATGAACTCTCCTGAAGCGATATGTTCCAGAGGTCAGCCAGGTTAATTTAAAATCAGAAGACTGTAAAATCAGAGCAAGATTTCCTAATATTAGAAATATAATATAAAAGCAAATGGTTCAAAGAAATAAGCTATATGCTTCAGTATTAAACAAAGACTTTTGTGTAAAAGTAAACACCCAAGAACAAAAATTGAGTATATTTCTCGCTTACCAGCCCCTAGATGTGAATCATTTTACATTTTTTACACTAAGAACATTTTCAGCAAGGACAGAAGGTACCAGGTAACTGAAAACACAAGTAATGTTATGTTCAGATTAGCTAAAATAAAGAGCCTGAGTTATTAAAGCTCTCCAAGACTGGGGAAAATACACTTTCTAAAGTGAAGCTGAGTGATCCAGCAAACCTGGAATGGATCTGGCCCAAGATTGAAATCATTTGCTAACAAATAGCAAATTACTTTTAGGAAATCCATTCCAGGTTTGCTGTATCACCCAGCTTCCCTTTAGAAAGTATATTTTCCCCAGCCTTGGAGAGCTTTAATAAATAAGGCCCAAAGTATATAATTTTTTTGGGGGTAGATAAGCTTTTACACAAACCTTTTCATTTCCCTAAGCATGTACACATAGTGGAGACTCCAAATTCTAATAAAGTGTTCTATCTGTAAGAGTGACATTCTTCCCACTAACCAGCAATATTAGAAGGCATTATTCCCAATGCTCACCACACTATGTACTGTGAGCTGTCGATATAGTAATGATAGAAAGGGTTCACTAATGTTAAAAAAGGGTTGAGAAAGGCTGATATAATATATGAATTTGGTTAAAAATCAACCACTACACCCTCATTTTCATACTTCTTGGAAAAAGAATAAAGAAATAGTGTTTGTGACATGTGAATGCTGGCTTGTTTCACATTCACTATGTTGTGTGTTTATTATTTTTTTTTACTTGTTTGTATATAGCTCTGACATATTACGCAGCACTATACAAAGTCCATAGTCATATTACTAACTTTCCCTCAAAGGGGCTCAAAATCTATTTTTTTCTTCCTGGTAGCATGCAGTGCCCATATTCTAAAACATTGTCAAATTTACACGTATAACATACAAATGAGAGTAATAATGCAAAAATATAGTAATTGGAATGCATGATTTCAATAAAAATAATTTGAAACTATCTTATTTAAATTCTATAAAAATCAACAATAAACTTGCAATTATTTTTGATATATTTATTATGTACTGAATTAAAAAGAAGTTTGATGGTTTATTCAGGAATGGTATTTTTGGCCTGTAACACTTAGGCAAGCAATTATTCCATATATTAAAGGTCTGCTGTTTACTCCTAATCAGGCTTTTACAAATCATATTCCAAATGTTTTAAAATGAAGAGAACTCAGATGACCAGTCATTATGAAGTTACACATTATCCTGTTGTTAGGTACAATTTAAGTTGTGTTGTTGACTGGTCTGATAACAAGGCTTATATTGGCATACTGTATAGCAAGAATTGTGCATGAATTAGGGGCTGCATCTCATAATCCCTGACAGGAGTGAACTTGAACATAAAACACATTCATTTGTCATGAAATTGTTCCATTCATAAGCGTTCTACTCAAGGTCATCTTTAATATCTTAATGGCAAAGTACAGCATGAGGGCAGGAGGTTCTGCTTTAGGCAAACATTAAAATAGGAACACTTGGAGTAGCTTTTGTAATGCCAACAATCTATTTTGTTTTTCTTTTGGCTATACCGGTCACTGAACTTCTAGCTACATTACTGTACAATCATTGGTTCACTACACGATGAGCAGCCAATACATTTAATCAACGCTGTAAAAATAAGCAGATGTTTAAGGTATTCCATTTAAGGTTTGAAGCCATACTATGAGTCTTGCACTGTTGTACATGTTCTGAACCTAAGTTGTGAAGAGCTTGGATGCATTCTGCTACATTAAAATGAGTTAGTTTTGTGAATGGATGTTTAATTGAATTATGGTGTCCCCTGTCACCTACCTGTATAGCTGTGGTTATATATTAGGTTGTTGCTAATTATGGAAAGATCAGTCACCGCCATATGTGGGACAAATGTGTTGGTTGTCAATCACATGTACTACATACTCTCCTGTACATACCGACCATAGTTACAACCTTTTTAGTATTCAACTGCCCATTCTGCCCAATAGCATACTATCAACACTTCTCCCCTGCATACACCATCTCCTCTCATAACCTTCAAACTCCTCTCCTGCACACCCTTCCTGCACATACTGCCTACTATTATACATTATGCATCTGCTCTTGTGCATACTGGCTATTGCCTTGCCTTTTGCACTCTTCTGCTTCACATACTGCCTACTGGTATACCCTCTGGCACACACTGCCTGCAAAAATTGCTTTCACATTATTCTCCAGCACATAGAGCTCCATAGGACACTTTTTAGCCTTGTTTGCTATGTTACACATTTTCTATTCTGGACATGCACGCATTAGTTAGTAGTATTATTATTTTTAAGAAAAAACAGAAGTATAAGAACTATACCAACCATCAGTATTTTATACACTGTTAATTCAGAAATGGGTATTATGACTTATGTATTTCACTATCTACCCAAGGTTCTTAATTTTGATTGTGTACATTAGAGGATGAGCTTTTATTTTAATGTTTAATTTTGGAACATGGGCTTTTTGTTATGCTATATCTTTTCTAAACTAACAAAGGATCTCCATTGTTAAGAAGCTCATATAGTATATACTTTATTATAGTTTATTATTTTATATGATTTGATGTGTCTGTGGGAACGTGTGACTCTACAGAAAAGAAAACATTTATTTGATCAGGTAGAAGAAAGTAGAAATACCTGGCTTGCAAATGGCATTCCAGATCATTCCAAAGGTGTTTAATAGTATATATATAATAATTGGCAACAAAAATGAAATTTTATAAATATATCTATACCACAATTATGTATGGCTAAAATGTAATAATGTATAGTATGATAGTATTGAGGTCTGAGTTTTGTGCAGGTAACTTTGTGTGCTTTGACGGTATCCTTTACTGCAAGCACTTGAATTCACCAATTTGGAAGGGTGTCCTCTTTATGGTCATATAGCATTGGTGCGAAAACCTGGTGTTTACAAACTTTGGCAACTGATTTGACATTTGCTGCTTGTAAACATCCACATTAGCTTACAAACTTTAGGAACACCTATAATTTGCTGCAAACCTAAGTTTTTGGTGAATTGGAAATCTACTGCTGACAGCTGACCCTACTTGAAGATTTCCTGTTCTTACAACAACCATAACATTTTGGATTTCCTATTCCAATGGTAATTCCTTTTGAGCATATAGCGAGGACAAATCTTCCCATCAAGAACATATGCAGCAGTAAAACAAAGATTGTCTGCATCTAAAAATAATGTATCTTAAACTTTGCCTATGAAACCTTTACAAACTTCCTACAGATTTTGTAGGTTGGGTAATTATAAACATTGGAAAGGAGGATGGAACAAAAGAACAAAAAGACCAAGTAGTCTATTGAACCAACGCCCATTTTTTAATATTTTTTTGTGTGTACAGATCTGTGTTTGTCCCAAGGGTGTCTAAATTTGCTTTCTGTTGATTGACTCACCACGTCTAATCATTAACTAAGCATCAACTATTGTTTTCAATAATACATTTAGTCTGTAATCCTGTGAAGAAGGTTTCTAATATTTGTTTATCATTGTTTGCTTGTGTAAGTTTTTATTTGTTTAATTTTCTTTTCATTTTAAAGTTTTTTAATTGATTTGTTTGGTTCTATTAGTTTTATAATTTACTAGCTGATTACCTGGGTGCCTGTTGCTTGGGTATTTATTTATTGCAATCTTTTATTATAGTATTATATTATATTATATGATGTGATGGTGGAACAAGTTTTGGTTGAAATGTCTCAATACGTTTCCTAGTGATAACATACACACATACATACATCCTAATATAGCTCTGACATAGCACAGTGCTGTACAAAGATGACAGGTGCACTCACGTGAGTCACATGCATAGCAAGTTTGGTTGAAATATCTAGTTTTTGAGTGATGGTGGAACATACACACATACATACAATTTTAAATATATAGATGTATTTGTAGATCCATTGGGCCTGATTTAATAAAGCTCTCCAGGACTGGAGAGGATATACTATTATGGTGGTATTATGTGGTTATTCCAGCAAACTTGGAAGGGAATTTCTAAAAATGATTTGCTGTTATTTGGCAAATGTTTTCAATCCTGGATGAGAACTTTTTTCCAGTTTTTCAGGCCCATTGTGTGCAGGTTTTTGAGTCTTAAGGTCTACATCAAGCAGGCACTTTCAAAGAATTTAGATGTTCAACAAGGGATTTAAGAGGAAGTCAACCCATAACATTGCACTGGCACACTGCTTGCCATTTACACTGGAAAACATTTACTTCCCAAAGGAAAACACTGGTTCTTGCTGGCTGTATGTGCACCGGCTCCCAGTGTAACTAACTATTAATAGGAAAGAGGGTGGCTATCATGGCAGGCCTCTTCCTTAATCTACATCTATACTGCCATTGGAGGAAGAGTCCTTATTCTTGGGACCTGTTGATGAGCATAGTGTTTTCTCTTTTTTAAATTTTCTTTTACCTTTTTTGTTCCTAGGATCATTTCCGCATAGATTTTTTATGTATATACCTTCCTGTGTACTTGAGGCACATTTTTGATAGTTACAGTTGCTTTTTGCAGCCTGATTTTTTTCCTCTTTAATCTACACTCAACGAAAGACTGAAATATCACATTTACATAAGTATTTAGACCCTTTACTTATTACTTTGTTGAAGCATTTTTTCCAGCAATTAAAGCTTTGAATATTTCTGAGTATGATGCAACAAGCTTTGTTCACCTGAATTGAGAGTATTTCAGCCTTTTTTCTTTGCAAATTTTCTCAAGCTCAGTCAGATTGGATGGAGACTATTGATGGACAGCCATTTTCAGGTCTCTCCAGAGATGTTCGATAGGGTTCAAGTCAGGCTTCTAGATGGGCACTCTAGATCAATAAGTTTCTGTCCTTAAGCCACTTCCGTGCTGTCTTATCAGTGTGCTTTGGGTCATTGTCATGTTGGAAGGTGAACCTTTAGCTCAGTGTGCGGTAGTCAGCTCTGTGGAACAGGTTTCATTGAAGATATGTCTCCATTCAGCTTTCCCTCAACCTTGATCAGTCCCCCAGTCCCTGTTGCTGAAAAACTCCCCTTTGGCATGATGCTGCCACCATCATGTTTCACTGTGGGGGATGGTATTGGGCTGAGTAATCTTGAGGATATTCTTTCTAACAAATATGACAACATTTGAGTTATGTAGTGACATATACCTTTGTGTATTATTTACTGTATATATGGTACCTGTTCTTATATACTTACCTAATTTACAACTTAAACTAACATCCATGCAAAGTGCATAACATTAAGTTACTCCCTTGGCTTGGCTTGATAAAGCAAGCATTGATATGCAAAACGTGTGGACATACACAGTTCTAAAAAAGCCTAAGTGAGTCACCATAAAATATACTTTACAGGAAATCTTTATGTCAGTGTTACAATAGGTTATGGAAATGTTGGTGTAAAATGCTGAATAAAAAGTCCTATAAATTTTCAATAATTATAATTTTAAAGATAAGCAAGTTAGAATGGTCAATTAGTACATAATTCTAAGAAAAGCAATGGCCAGTCTAATAAAAAACAGTATTTGATAGCTGTCAGTAGGCAAAAGTGTGACATTCTCATTGTTTAACATGTCCTCATTGACAGTAAAATAACACATCTGAAAACATGAAAAACAATACAATCTGCAGTTTTTCCACTTTAATACTCTGAGGACACATTTCCACAGCTGTTTTCACTAATGTAAAACCTATATAGAATATACTTTAATTGGAGCACTTAAATGTTTTATTCAGCCTAGTCTGTATTTGAGAAAACATGGCCAAACATATTTTTATAGTGGTAACACATTTTTTTTTTACTTAAAGAAAGGAAATAATTTGAGGATGGTGTACATGATATAAAAATAAAAAGCTGTAGCAATGGAAATGCCTTACACCTGGAACAGTTCACATTCTTAGACTATAAATTACTCCTTATCCATTCATGCATTTAGGAAATTATCTTTCAATGCAGGTGTTGTTTTCTGAAGCATTAGCACATTTTCTGTGATCTATTTTCTTTATATTGATATTCAAATAATATAGTTAAATATCTATCAGGTATTGTTATTGAAATATTACAACCTACTGTGGTCCACCGTAAACTTTTAATATTGTGTAAGTTTATTTTTACATTTTAAATAAGGTATTAGACAGAAGGAACTGATTTTAGTTTTGCAAATGTTTATTGAAATGTATTTATTTTTAAATAAACAGAAATGGTTTTTTGAAGCATTTTATTAGGAATTGATATCTAAAGCTCTACTATATGTTTACATAAAACGAAAATTGCAGAAGATGCAGCGTGTAATCTGGAATGAAGTGTATATCACTGCAAAATGGTGATGTTGTATTATGTGTAGATACTTGAAGAGCGCTGACGGGTGATGTTTGTGTTGCAGAAACTTTAATTGTGCTTAAGTCAAAACGTTTAGGGTGATGAGATATAAGTTCACAGATCAGTCACAGTTAGCATTATTTAAGTGATGCAGTGCCAAGTCAGCGGGCAGATGGAATGAGGAATAAGCCAGTTTAGTCATCTGCATATGAGATACCAGAGGGTCGGTCAGAATTATAGTTGGTGAAATGAGCCAGGGCCAAAACAAGTCATAGGTAGGTCAAATATCAAACTAGAAAAGTAACATATACAGTATAAACCAAAAAAGTAGGTAGAGGAAGAATAATATTAATATTAATAGGGCACCCAAAAACTCCAGTTTAATTAAATGTTGCCAACTCTTATACAATTAAACAGAAAAATGATGAGAAAAGAGAAAAAAAGCTTTTAGGCAAAGATTAAAATGTTGTACTTTTTCATTCTTTATTATCAAAATACAAAGTTACATATAAGGATTTTTTAACACACATACTGCATAATTAGTATCTCTACATTGCAGACATTGAGCAGAAGAGGATCAAGGTACTCAGCAGGTCATTTGCAACAACTGCAGGTATCACATCGCTTTTCACATTGACAGTCCTGGTTGCATTTACCACAGTGTGCTGGACAGCAGTGACTCTTTTTGCAGGACGTGCACTTGCAGTCTTTGCACTTGTAGGAATCCCCACAAGAGCAAGTGCCACCTGCAGCACAGTTGCAATTATTAGGGTCCATGGCTGGTGGTTGGCAGTTGCTCTAGAAGCTGAGTGTGGATGCTGTTTTAAAGTTGTTGTAAAAATTAAAATATATTTACTGTGTAAGGACCATGTTAGCACAGCCGTGTTTATGTGGCCCTACTCACACAATAATAAGTGGCAAATAACCAACAGAGAATCCTTAAAAAGTATCACATAACATATTAGGCAAAATCAGTAAGAAGAATGTTGTCTCAAATCCCAACACGTTTCACCCGGGGCTTCCTCAGGGGAAGGCACTGACTTTAACAGCATATAATACAGTTAGAGAAAACAATAAATATGTCTATAGGTGAATATGTTACAATACATTATTAAGTACATTAGTTCTTTAAATAATATAAGTGGATAAATGAGTTGGGATTCTATATGCAGTAAATCTGTATTCTGTGACCTCTTACTAACTAATTCTTTGAGTGCCACATATTCCCATTACATACATAAAATCACTAGGCAATCTCACACTCAAACCCCCCTAGCGGGAATCCTGAGTGTGACTCGGGGTGGATTTTACATGCTAAAAGCGCTAATCCAGGGTCACACTCAGGGTTGATTAAACCTTTAAAAAAAAAACACTTGCCTTGCTCCGTTGGCATCCCCGGCATCCTGCTGGTTCCCGCAGGTCCTCGAGCGGCATCCTCTCTCTTTGATCTTGGCCCGGCGACTGCATAGACATTCTCCGGGGTTTCCTGGTGACGCGGGTGAATGCGTTGGTGCAGGTGGGAGGAACGTCGGGAAATTCAAAAAATTTTGTATTAGATTTAATACAAAATAGCTGTATTGAGTCCAATACAAAGAAATCTTGATATAATATATATATATAATTATATTATATATATATATATTATACATGCTACTGTATAGTATATAGTATGATACATGTTTCACTATTTTTTTTAACAGATTTTTTGTGTTTTTTTATTGAAAGTTTATTATTAAATTTAGTAAATATTGGACATATTTAGGTGAATTATGCCTAAGAATTATAGGCCTAAAATGTAAAATGAATTTCTATGCAAAAAACCTTAACGTTTTTTGGAAATACGGACAGAATTAGAACGCTAGGAGGGTAATAACAAAAAATAGTTTTGCCTTACTTGAAGTATAGTTAGTATCCTTACTTTACTCCACATCTTCTGTGCCCCATTTTTCCAATCTTGGAGAATTACTAAATTTGCGAACAAATACTCGCATTAGATCAGAATGAGGAATAAAAGGAGACTAAAAAAATATCACAGTTAGTACATTTCGGGGCATAGTGTTACCTTGCTGCCTGGGTACTAGCCAACAAGTTTTATTATTGTAGATAGAACCTATATTTGGTTCTTTGGTTCGTTTAATTTCAAGACCCAAGAGTAAAATGTGTGGTTTCAACTATAACTTTACATTGTAAAATCAATTTGCTTATTCTCTGTTATACCCAAGCTTTGACTTCACTTCTTTTTTTGGGATGATGACCTGGAACAAGTATTCTGACACTAACATGCATGCATGCTTGTTCTGTATTTGTATTCAATAATGGTTCAATCTAAGACAACC
This sequence comes from Pyxicephalus adspersus, assembly GCF_032062135.1. Classification (NCBI taxonomy): domain Eukaryota; kingdom Metazoa; phylum Chordata; class Amphibia; order Anura; family Pyxicephalidae; genus Pyxicephalus; species Pyxicephalus adspersus. Next base: position 110,528,606 of record NC_092862.1, read on the forward strand.
TGCTGTTTTTACAAGAGGCCAGCAATGGAAGTCTGCACTGATTTTAACAGCAGGTAACTGTTGATGCCTGGGGGAGTTACATGAGTGTACACTTACCCAGCTTGTAACGTGTTGTTAATCTGGCCTAATATCATATGCTTAGACTACTTTTCCATACAAAAAACACTTTTTACATTTTCACACACGTTGTCAATTAAGCTATCTTGCATTGCCTTTATTCCTCTGGGTACTATAAAATAACACATTTCTGCAATTTCCAAATAGAAGAAGACTATTTTTGCTGGACTGATTGAACTCCAGTTTTGTTTTGAATTTTGGAGCAGGTTTTGCATTTTGCCTAGTTTTCATATATCTTATTAACTTTAATTAAAGATATTAAACTGCAGTACCATAAAGAGGTAAACAAGCTAATGATTTTTAGTATGTCTGCTCTTCACCATGAGCTCCTGCTGCTGGCTAATAGAAAAATGACCTTATTATTAAACAGAAGGAACAATTAAAGCATCATTGAATAGACCTACCCCCTGATGATTTTTTCTCAGGCATAATTATAACAATTATCATTATAAAATTCTAATTATCTTTTTGACACCAAGGACTATCACAAGTGAGACAATGGTCCAAATTAATTAATAGGGACTTTGCTTTTTCCCTTAATATTCCTATTTATAAAGTAGAAAAAAGGACATTTAGTTCATCATACTTTACACACAATGAGCTGTCAGAAATAATGAATCCTATTATTTATTTATTTTTTGGTCTTTTCACTTCTTCGTGTAACAGGGAAACATTGATGCCTGAGATGAAGCCAGACTATGTCTAGTTTCTGTTGCACAAATGCCAGGGGATAATAGACTGTTTTTATGTTAGGTATTTCATTATTTTGTATTCATATGTGCTCTCCTTGTAGACAAAGAGAAAATAAACGGACCTCATTTTATTTTAAATATAATTCTAGATGGTAGTTGCTAATATACTATCTATAAACAGATGACAAAAAAGATTACAATATTAAAGTTTATCTAAAGTCAAAACTTCATGTCAGCAAAACAGAAATAAAGAGTAAATGTTGGACAGGGGGTAACTGTTGAGGTGATAAGTGTTTAAAAGAATCTCCTCCACTTTTAACTCTCTCTTCTAAATATGTCTATAGAATAAAACGTGAAGGGAAATCTTTTTAATGGAACATAATAGTAAAAAGCAATGGAGCATAACAGTAAAACCTTACCTTTCCTACTCTATCCTAATATATTTATATGATCCCATTCACAGCTAGCTGTTGACACTGTGCATGGCTACTAGTTGTCAGACCAGATTGTCACTGACAACTCCAGTTCCCACTAACTATTCGGAACCAGAAAGATAGGTTATCAATGTTGTGATCTCAGGTAGTGATCACTTCCAGGTTGAAAGCTTCATTCACAAAGAAATTATTTTAGTCTTTTTAGGCACTGCAGGTTCCAAAAGATGATTACCAGAGTTTGGTACTGTTCAATACTGTAGTTGTCAACTACAATTACATTACTAATAATTTATTGAAAGCTTACAAAAGCAGTGTGTTTTGTAAACCTTTGTACCATAAAAAAAATCTTAAAATGTAATAGGTATTCAAAAAGTTATAGCGTTATGTTTAAGTTAATGGATGCATATTGACAATTTAAGCTTTGCTATGGCATCTAAGCTTTAAAGATCTCTGATCCTTAAAATGTTTAATGAAGTCTTAGGGTTCATAAAGATAGATATTAGACACCTGCATAAATACAGAAAACTTTAGACAGTACTGCTAGTAGTCACAAATAGGCAGGTTTTAATAATGAGGTAAAAAAAAATCAGATTTCTGAAATACAGAGAGCAGGTTCTTGAGACTCTAGCAGATAAACAATTCCCACCATCTTTTCAGGGAGGCTTAAGCAGTATATTAACATGATACTGTGATTAAGTAAGCTAAAATTTAAATGTCATACTTTTATATTAGTCCTGTGACAGTGCCACCATTATGAATACCAGCCACCGATGGCAGATTTCAGCAGCTTGGTGGGTACTTCCATATTGTACCCCATGATATCTAACCACTGAACTTCTGCTTAGTTTTTTCTGTGGCCTAGTTGAATTAATCCATGTTCTTAAATGTGATGCAATAGATATCCCCATGAATGTTTTTGCCCAAACTCAACCGGCAGATTAATGGGACAAAACTTTTACCCCTCTTCCATCTTCCTCATGCCAAACCTCAGTGCCACCATTCTTCTAAACACAAATCACTGCCAACCTCTCACTCAACCTGACAGTCAGTTGAACCGTTGTTTTGCAACCATGTTGAATCAGATTCTTCTGATAACACAATAAGTAGAAATTTATAGACGACTCTCCTACTTGACCACTGCAGGTAATTTGCTGTAGAAAGTTAAAATTTGATTTCTTGAACTTCTGAATCCTCCTTAGTCAGCCAATGTCCTTTCTTCCCTTTGTCAGAAAGAAGTCTTTAAACAGGCCACTGTAATAGGTAGTTTCCTTTGGTGATGAATCTAAAACAGTGCAAGCAGAGAAGCAACACCACATATCCACTCTTGAAACTGTCTGGCCCCTTCAACCCTCATTGTGAAATGTTTTCCTTTAGCATTACCCTGAATGGCACCCCTCCAATATTTGATGCTGTTGTACCCTTCATGTAACCAAACAAAGAAGAACCCAAGAAGACCTTCAAAGTAATTTTAAAAAATGACAAGTGCTAAAGGGAGGACAAGTGGGATTCAAAGTAATAAATTCCTATCCACCGGTGCCTTCACTATTGTCTTTACTTTCCTTGGCTCTACCCAAGATGTTCCTTGTAGAACCAATGTCAATCATTTTCCCTGATAACCTTTAATTCCTAATTTATTTGAAATTTTGTTTCCCTTCAATCATGTTCTGTGTTTCTGTTCCATCTTCATTTCTATCTAATAATTTAATAATTTAAACTATCTGTGACTGGTAGGTTTGTGCATAGGCATAATTTCTTTCATACTATACACTTAAGTTAAAGTGCTGATTGCAGCTAAATTTCCTGTGATGTTCATTTATTGCTGTTAAACATTTCTTCCGAATGATATGTTCCTATTCGTTATCCCAAGAGATAAGCAAATCGAGAATTAATATCATCTGAATTTTGATTAATTTGGTTTGATAAGCAGATAAGACAAACTAATTTTGCTTGGATCTCTTTAAAAGTGCAGCTAACCAAAGTAATGGCGACAATCCTGTAAACTGACAAAAATAACCAGAGTCTGGTGTATTTGTTCTTTTAATTTGTTATCTGTATACAGTCAGTGGCTACTTTTTTATATACATTAACTGAAAATGCAAATAACTAAATAGTGAATCAGGTGGCTGCAACACAATACAAAAAGCATACAGTAATGCTTAAGAGTAGTGTTGGTGTTGGAATCGGGTTGTCGTTATATTCGACTTGAATATGCATGTTCGAATTCTGATAGACCCGACCCGAAAAACACGGGATTCGACTTTGCAAATTTGTGTGTAAAAAAAGAGGCTTTAATGTTATAGAATTTTATTGAATGTGTGTGATTTGTGTAACTAACTTTTATTTTTACAGGTTATCCCACAGTGACAGGATGATTCCCACGGCTGCACAGTCGTGGGACTTCTCCTGTCAGTGTGGGATCCCCGGGCACTAGAGGTTAAATGGGGACAAGTCTCCCATTCATTACCTCTAGTGCTCTGTGATTGGCTGGGGAAAGGTAAACCCTGATGACAGCTCAGCCTTTCCCCAGCCTTTCCCCAGCCAATTACAGAGCACTAGAGGGGAATGAATGGGGAGACTTGTCCCCATTTAGCCTCTAGTGCCCGGGTAACCCATGGGACTCCTGTGTTCTTGGATAGAGAATCTCTATGCACATACTATAGTTATGCTAGGGAAGCACAGTGGCTCAGAGGTAGCACTCTTGCCTTTGCAGAGCTAGGTCTCAGGTTCGAATCCCAGCCAGGACACTATCTCCATGGAGTTTGCAGGTTCTCCCCATGTCTGTGTGGGTTTCCTCTGGGTACTCTGGTTTCCTCCCACATCCCAAAAACATGCAGTAAGGTTAATTGGCTTCCCCTCCAAAAAAATTGACCTTAGACTACACTAATGATATATGACTATGGTAGGGACTTTGAGCTCAGTTGACAGTTAACAACATGACTATTGACTTTGTACAGCACTGCGTAATATGATGGCCCTACATAAACACTGTGTAAAATTATTAATAGCGCTGCAAGAGCAATCAGCCCTAGCAGAACTGTATGTGACTCCATGGGGCCGTGACACTGACAGGATGATTCCCACGGCTGCATTCATTCTGAGCACATCCGTGGGAATCAACCTGTCAGTGTGGGATCTCCAGGCACTGGAGGTTAAATGGGGACAAGTCTCCCCATTCATCACCTTCAGTGCTTTGTGATTGGCTGGGGAAAGGTAAACCCTGACGACAGCTCAAGAGGTGAATAAATGTCCCCCATTTAGCCGCTAGTGTGCGGGGATCCCGTGAGTCTCCTGTGTTCTTGGATAGGGAATCTCTAACGAAGAACACATACTAAAGTTATGCTAAGGCTGCAAGAGCAATCAGTGGAGCAGAGCTGTCAGCAGTGCTCCCCTGATTGTTCTTGCAGTTCTACACAGTCCTGAATTTTCCCCTTACTGACTTTAATAGTGTTGGAATTTGACATTCGATCACCCGAACAATATCGCCCAATTCGATCGAATAGCTGTCGAATCGAATAGTGAGATATTCAACCAACACCACTTAAGAGGATCAGTTGTGTTTCTTCCAAAAATAATGATGCCAGACATAAGTTCACAGAAAGTGGTATAAAATACAAAAATAATCTAGTGATCAGTTGTTCTACAAGTGTAAAAACTATGCTAGTCAAGAGTGGTGTGTACATAGGAATCTTTTTTGCACAACACGCCTATTCTGAGCAATGACTACAACTGCATAGGAAGGAAATAGCATTCCGTGTTGTGCCTTAAACTGGAGCGATTCTGGAACACACATACTATACTACTGGCAGTGGTGTGCCTTGTAATGACTCTGATCAAACATCTTTAAAGCTTCTCAGCTTCAACTTCCTTCCAGAATCCCAGCTAAAGAAGGCTATGCTCAGTTTGGATAAAATTAATTTTATTCCATTCCATGCCCAAAGCCCAATGCACAGAGCATTCCACTGTCTAACCAGAAGCTGAACACTGGATTCTAAAGATCGGGAAGAAAATGTGGTGGGCCCACAATGGGTGACATAGGTAATGGATATGATACCGGAGTGAAAAACAGAAATATTAAATTACTAATGTTAGCTTTGTTGCTATTTAATAGATGTTTCCAGAGAGTAAAGAATTCTGTTTTTGGGACCAAACCGCACCTGCTGAAGGCATGTGCTCACCCTATATACAAAGTTGACTACCATTAATCAACAGAAAAGGCTGTTTACAAGGTTTAGGCACAGATCAATGGACTATAGCCCTGGGGACTAACATTGGCCTATCTTATAAATGATTGGGTATTTTATTCCTTTGCCTCCAGTTAGGAGATAATTTCCACACACACAAGTTTTTTGAAAAAGACATTGGTATATACATTATGACAGATGTTCACGACGACAAGACAGTAAGGCTGAAGTTTTATATTTTTTATATAATATATATACATATACTAAACCAATGTGTATTATGCATTACACATACTATATATATATATATATATATACTCACATGTATTTTGATCCTAGGTACCTATTTTTGCCTGAACACACTGAAGTACAAACCTAGAACACTATAACAATCAATGTACAGTCTTATAAAATGAATGTGAATAACCAAATCCATAGTGTATTATTTCAAAAACACTTATTTAAAAGAGAAAAAAATCGAAATCACATGGTTTGTGGCCTGAATATCTTTTTTCCCCTCTTTACAGGTTAAAAGTATTTTGAACTTTTGAATTAGTTATGATGAGTTACTTGCTCTCAAATGGTCACGGAATCAATAATTGCATATGGTTGTTGATCACCAGTAGATGGCGCTGTGTTCTCATATAAAGTGTGTAACAAACACTTTAAAAACTCCACCTGTCACCAACCGCTCTTATCTGTCAAACCCTGGCAAATGTAGTAAATATGGGTGTGTGATTCATGCTGTAATAAGGCAATACTGGAGTATAACTGGGACTCCTCTTACAAAACACATTTTTACAGCAAAACTAAATTGATTTATACTCTAGTATATACCTTTTTTTTGTAATATATACAGAAATGTAAAAAAAAAAGGTTCAGACATAACAATAAGGTTTCCTAGTACTTATTTAAAAAATTGCATTACTCATATTTTACCCAGCACTGCCCCCTGTGAAAGTCCTTTGGATCTAAAAACTACTGCTCTACATCACGGGAGTCAGTGCACATGCAGTCATTCCTCCATTACCTTTATTCCTCCTATTAAAGGTGTATCCATCAGCCAATCTGCCAGCCCTGACAGTGCATGCAAATCTGTGTACCACTTTGCAGGGGATCATTGTCTTCAAAATCACATGAGCTTGACTTGGAAAAGTGTTTTGAGGTGGTGAATATTATGAATAAATAAATACCAATTTTATGAATTAAAGTGTAACAGAACTCACCTCCGATAGCTCCTTGATTGGCACAGACATCTTCACCTGGTATTTCTCTGGGTTTGGGATCTTCGATCATCTTTATTGGCTGGGTCAGTATGATTTAACATCTGTGCACAGCCGTTATTCATTCTCAGCATGCACAAAGCAGTGTACATTCTACATACAGACAGGCAGGTAATGTGAACGTACGTTTTATTGCAAAAAAGACATAGCCTGTCCCTTCTGTAATAAAGAACCTGCCTGCTTGCATTTTATCTTTTTCAGGTTTACTTCACTTTAAGGCAAATTATGAAAGTTAGTTACAGCTAACCAATACTTAGCAAGAAAAACAAAAACACTTTACCCTTTATTGTCTGTTTTACATTTTATTCCTCAAAGTACAAAGTACTGCTAACAGGAATCACCTTGGGCCTGAAGCAGAAAAGTCTTAATACAAATTGAATGATTTCTGCAGCTGAGCAGTTATGGTGCATCTCTGTACCTTGTATAACTACCCCTTATCATGTTAACCAAGTAATTAAGAACCCTTTACTTGAATGTATTTCTCTCAGTTTGTTCCTAAGGCAACATACTAAGTGACTAGAGCTTAGTGACTAGAGTACTAAATAATTACCCCCTCATGATTTTTGCTCTTTTGCCGAGTCAGAAACACTCAGTGGGAATAATTAGGTGTTAATTACTCAAATCTATAAGGAGGTGAATGGAATAGTTGAGGGAAAAAAATGGGTCAGAAGCTGAAGGAAACAGGAGCCAAATATTGTTTGTCATCATGTATTTATATTGTATATTTATGTGAAACAGTCTATTTTATACCAGTTATCTACAGTGTAATAAATTGTTATTTAGCAATACATGGACAATTGTAGAACCTAAATACATTATTACTGCAAAATATAAAAAAAGATCCAATTTTTACCTGTCAAAAAAAAAAGTTAAAGCCACTTTTTTTCTTTAGTATGATAAAGGCTGAAAATGTAATACATTATTATTTTTTTCTGCCATTACATTTGTATTTGCATAAAATTATATTTTTATTTTCATTTATTGCTGTCAGCACTGCTGATGACAATGCTCAGTAATATGAGATGGAAGCAAGTAAAATAAAAAAATAAATAAATAAAGATGTAATCTGATTTTTCTGATCGGAAGCCCCTTGGAGGGAGATTACCCCAGTAGTGGTAATATCACTACTGTTCTCCTTGCTGGAGATTAAGATGCAGTGCAAGAATCTCCTTACTCCTGATTCATTATTACTATGGATTTGGATGTCTGTCTCTCTTCTGCGGCTTCTTAAATTTTCCCCAGCAGTCACCAGATCACCAGTCATCAGCGGGCAACAGTTCTTACACGAGGAATCAATGTCCTTTTTAATTACTGAGACAGCCACTTCCATGCAATCAAATTTTTAGGACATTTTTAAGACATGGAAAACCAGTAATGGGCAAAAGTTTGATCTGCACGCTTACAACTGGTTTCCTAAGTCCTATGCTCCCAATTTGTCTTTTTTTAAAAAACAGAGCTCCCTCAGATCAGTTACTCAGTTGTCCTGCTATCTTTGATCAAAATGTAGAGATCTCTGACCAGTCAATGAGAACTCTGCAATGACCTATGGAGTAAATTCTTAAAACATTGCTGTGAAAATCTAACAAGGGCTGGTGACTTCACTTTAGGAATTAGTGAAAAATAAGTTTTCTTATGCAACAATGCCATGGGCTTTACATAGATTTATCAAGATTTTTGTCTAAAGCTCTTCTAGAGTTTTTCATACATACAACTGTAGTTTTAATTCAGTCATTTTATTGTTGTTTTCTCATAATGCACACACCTGCGGAACAAGTCAGTAGTTTAGTCTATGTAGGTCATCAAGAGTTAGGTTTGCATGTAGAGGAAGTACTAAGTGGTTCTAAACTCAAATCTTTGGATCTTATCTTATTTTCTATCCACCTGTGCCAGCAGCAATTGAGAAGATTGTTTAGATTTACCGAAGTATACGTCTAAGTTACCCATTTTTTTAATTGAGATGGTTTCATTTCATTTATAGACAGCTGTTAATCTTACGCCTTTAGTGTGGATGTGCGTAGGATGCTGTCTTTGCAAATCTCATCTCTGGTAGTTTAGGTGCCGGGGTTCTTCGTGCGCCTTTTTCCGCTACCAAGTGACTGGTAGAACAAATATTATATTCCTTCAAATGCTTTTGTCTTACCGCATATACTAAAATGAGAAATGATGTTACTATACAGATAAAAGATAGTAAAGAGAAGATAGACATATGAAAACATGTATTTAACATTTTTTTTAAATAAAAGGTTTACAAAATTAAGTAGAAAGAGTCTAGTATGGATTATAATCTCCTTTTCTCTAGTTATGCATCATACTCTTTCAAGGCTTTTGAGTTGAAGAACTACCATCAGTATTTCTCATTTTTCTCTAGACATTTGGTCATTTTGGTTAATGGATCAGAGGTTCAACATGGAATTTATATTAATGGAAGAGTCTGGAAGTCATCTCTGACTTCCTACATCTCTTTAAAACTTCAATGATCTGATGACCTCACCCATTCATTCCCAAAGAAACTACAAAAAACTGAAATACTTTATGTTTTGTATAATCCTTTAAGAGCTTAAAAAAATTATACCTACATTTGCCTGTATACCTTCTCTGTTACTTTTACTCCTAAATGTATATTTCAAGACATTCTCATGGTGTGTTTATTAAGTATATATAGTTGCCTTTTTACCTCTTAAATACTACAATAGCCTAATAACCTAAGCTACTGTAGGATTGATAATAAAGTAGTGTTTCTCAACCAGGGTTCCTTCAGGGGTTGCAAAGGGTTCCTTGAGTATTGAGCACTTTGTGCCTCTCAGGTCATTAGAAGTGATAAATGTATAAAAGAAGAGAAAATTACCCAAGGATACACCAGCCACGTCCAATTTTACTATCAAACAAGGATGAATACATTTATATATCAATTTGGGATTTTTAAGGCATGCATCATCAAAGAAAAAAGATCCAAATATAAAATACAAAAGATTTTTATTTTACAAATATATTTTAAAAAGACATATTATTAACAAAGCATAAAAACAATGAATTGATTTTGCAACAAATGAGGTTATTATTAATATAATGTATCCATGTATATCATACACATTATTTCAGATCCTACAGCATGAATTATACAATAACTTCTTATATTTCTTTTCCTCAATAATACAATACCTTCATTAAAGTTTGTTTTACAAATAAACGGCTTCATCAGGAGCTAAAGATGGAGATGAATCAGCAATATGCTTGAAGTAACATCACAACAATTTAACCAAAAGAACTACATTCCCTGCTTCTGACACATTAAGCCTGATTTATGAAAGCTTTCAAAGGCTGGAGAGGGTACACTTTCATTAGTGAAGCTGGGTGATCAAGCAAACCTGGAATAGATCTGGTCCAGGATTGAAAATATTTGCTAACAAATATCAAATTACTTTTAAGAAATGCATTCCAGGTTTGCTGGATCATCCAGCTTCACTAATGAAAGTGTATCCTCTCCAGCCTTGGAGAGCTTTCATAATTCAGTCCCAATGGGAAAACAAGAAGGAAATCAAATCAAGGTACTTCCAATGCATCAGGACAGCAGATTATAAATCCTGCAATGTTTATCTTCAAAAAAAATCTTTCCAGTATGTGCTGGTATGTTTAGGTCAAAATACTGCAATCACTTGTCAAGATGCCTGGCAAGGGTTAATACAATTCCAGGAGTTGCTAGACTGTGTTCCCTTAACAAAATATTTCAACATTACCCACATAGGATAAACACGTGATCTCTTACTATTTGAGACTATACTTCCTAAGAGGTTCTATCTCCTTGTGATCTAATTAAATCACTATATGGTGTCTAAGACAGCTATGCTTTTAATATGTATGTAATCTACAGGGAGTCCCTGGGTTAATGACAATCAACATACGGACCCCTCCTAGATATGAACCGGGCTTCCCTGCTCGCTCCTGTGCAGGACGGAGGTTTGAAGGGGCAGTTTGCATTACTTGCAGAAGAAATCTTTTGCTAAACACAGCTGAGGTTGTGGGTGATCCTAGGGGGGTGAGCTCTTTCTACAGCCTCCTGTAACTCTCTAATGTCCAAGACAAACTCTGCAGTTGTTTCCTTTTACATATCAAAGCACAGCTTGCTCCAGAAGGTAATAAATGTCTAGGCTGCATAAAGATGCTTTGTTTGTGACACAGTGAGGATTTTATACAGTAACTGACACCACACTGCCTAATAATATGTTGAAACAAACATCTGTCCTAATTGCATTTATTAAAATAATGTATCTGTTCCAACTTACATACAAATTCAACTTAAAAACAAACCTACAGTCCTTATCTCGTATGTAACCCAGGGACTACCTCTAATCAGACCTTCATAGTACCAAGTTGTTGGTACATCTAAAGTATATTGTACAATCTGATTGTAATGCGCATGGTTGATTAAGAGTTTGCCAGCAGTAACAAAGATGCTAAACCCATTACCCTACAGTTAACATTAGGCTTCAATTGCAATATTTCACTTTTTCTAGGAAGAATGATTTTGATACCAACTTGTTAATAAAAGAAAAGTAATAATATATAATTAATTCCAGCTGAACATGCATAGTTTAATATATTTGATAATATCATTCTATCACATGATATGTTAATTTGATGGAACATTTCGCATTTAAATTGCTCGCAAGTTATGAAATTATAAAGCAAATAGGCCTTGCACTTGGGTGTAATTGACTGTAGAAAGGATTTTATTTTATTGAATGTTAGTACAGTATATTGTCTTTGAATCCATTTTTCTATAAACCACATTATATACTGCTATTTCTAAAGCAACATTTGTTTAATAAAACTTAAAAATTGATGCTAATTGCAAATATGCCTTGCGCTATTTGCCAAGAAAATGAGATGGCAATGTAACACAGGACATTTAACTTAAATTTTCAAAGTATTTAAGACTTGAGCAAAATTCCAGCAAAGCTGATGTTAGGTTTCTCATAATGAATTAATTCGCTGATTGCAAATGGCTCAGCAAAAATACTCAGAGAGGGATTCTATATAAATCTTCAACATCTCCCTGTTAATCTAATTAGAAGGAATGAGTGCTGAAGAAAGTGCGACTACACACACGCTAGAGTTTTACATGTTTTCATGAATGTGAAACTGAATGGTGGTGTTATTTTTCTAGGATTTAGGCTATATTATTTCAGGCAATTAACAGAGATATTGCTAATGTGAGTCTGTTGCAAAACCAAAAAAAAGAAGCTGCCACAGGCTGAGCTGACACTGTCAGGTAGTGTTGGAACTTGCTGCTACCAGACACGACCAATATTAATGTGCAAGACCTAAGAAGGGACAAGCGTGATATAGCACTATTAGGAAGGGCGGAAGCTTTAAAGTGAAACAAAACAAAACCAAAAAAAAATTCAAGCAGAAAGGTTTGTCATTGCAGAAGGGACAGGCTACGGATGTTCTGTAATAAAACAAATGTACTTGCCTTCTTGAAATTATTTAACTAAACTTACCTCACTTTGCTCCTTTGTTGGTATGACATCACTATCTTGGCTGATTGGGCTGGAATGACTCACTCCCATGCTTTTCCTAGCCAAGCAAGAACAGCTAAGTGTGCATTCACAAACCTTTGCAGAGACAGCTAAGTTTTTTTCTCATTGCAGAAGAGATATGGGATATCCCTTCTGCAATAACAAAATCTACCTGCAATTTGTAGGCTTAGTTTCACTGTAGCTTTCCATTGAGGGCAATTAGTGACATGGCCATGGTCTTTGTAAAGTTCTGTGTAAGATGTCCATGCCATATAAATACATATAAAATGTTAACAATAGTAAAAAAAAATCAGAAATTACATTTTTGCACACTTTCTCCGGCTTCTGCAGTTGTGCAGATAACACTTAAGGGCTCATTTAAAAACTCAGCTTAACCCAAGCATGAAAAAGACAAACACTAATATCAGTGTATGAATATAAAAGAAAAGTTTGCAGAGAATACCTGTTGGGCAAATGTGACCAGTGCATTACCATGATTTTCTCTCATTCCTCAATTCAGCCATGAGAGGGTCAATCAGATTTCATATCCAAAGTAGGACAGACAATACATTTCCTAGCATAGGTGTGTTACACTACAAACCATGGACCTGATTTATTAAAGCTCTCCAATCCAGGTTTGCTGGATCACACAGCTTCACTGAAGTGTATCCTCAGCATTATAAAAAATAATAATAATAACAAAAAAATTCCCTTGACTGCCTTCCTTTGTTCCTGTCATAAAGTGTATCCTCTCCAGTCCTAGAGAGCTTTAATAAATAAAGCCCCATGTGTCCACATTAGGGACAGGACTCGGGAAGTAGGTGGTGATCAATTGTCTGCTCTCAAGACAATTGAAGGCATGAGAAGATCCTGTAGGGCAGGGGTGTCTAACTCAAATACACAGATGGCCGAAATTAAAAATTTAGATCAAGTCAGGGGCCAAACTTAAAATTTATTGAAAAAATTTAGGATGTTTACTACTTTATACATAACTAACAAAAACAAACCCAAGAATTATTTCTATCTATCTATGCAAGCTGTGTGTTGTTCATCCTCTGACATCACAAGTTTGTCTGGCACTAAATATTACACTATGCAGTCTCCAATAGATTGAAACAAACACAATGCTCCTGGTAGTCAGGTATGTGATCATTGCCTAGGCTTTGTGTCACATGATGGGTGTACAGGAATAATGTCTATGTATTTCATGTATTGAAAATGATGATGTGAGGTAGTAACATAGAGGTTCATGTGGATCCTGCCATGTGTAAGGAAATGAATGGTGATTCTTTGTGCATGTTCCAGCACACTATAATAGATCATCAGCCTTATACTGACTGTAAGTCCTCCAAGCTATGTACTACAATCATTGAAATACTGGTACTGACTGATATAGAAGATTTAAATTAACCGTTGTGCCGCTTCTATCACTTGCATGCAGAACTACAGTTACAATGTATTACTGTAGACGCCTGTGATGTGTGAGAGGGGTCAGGGAGGGGCAGAGATATCTCACCTCCTGTTCCATAGACGCAAGTGATGCCAAGACTACAATTACCTGTTACCTGAACACCATTACCTGAACACCAACTCTCTCCTTGACCCCCTCCAGTCTGGTTTTAGAGCTGCCCACTCCACTGAAACAGCCCTTACTAAAGTGG